>NW_026138083.1:2722500-3165000 GCF_025592945.1 Manacus candei | reverse complement strand
TGTTTCTTGGAATAACCTGGCTAGACAGGACCCAGGCAAGGTTAGTTCAAGGTACCCACGATAAGATCTTTTCTTTGTGTTGTTCTTTTGTGTCAACGCAGTGCTTGTGAAATGTGCTGGCTTTGACAGCAGCCAGGGCACAGAGTTCCCTGTGTCTGTAGACACAAGTGGGGTCCACCGTGGGGACCCCACAGCCCTGGACCCCCGCTTCCCCAGCCAGGAGGTTGGTGCTGCTGGAGAAGCTGTGCCAGCTGGGACGGGGATCACGTGAGCTGGATGCTTCGGGCGTCGCGTGGTGTTGTTCACACAGGTTATGGCAGGTGTTTGGTGGCAGGGACTTTATACCGTGACAGGTCTGTAATGGATTTGAACGTGTATCCCAGTACTGTGACAAGGACCGAGTTGCAAGGAGTGCAGTTTTCTCAGAAATGTCTGTTTGTTTGCTAGGAAACTGTTGTTTTGGAGAAAGTGCTGCTTCTCGCCTTTTGTTGCTGTAGCTGTGAGCACACACCGTGCTCCTCTGTGCACCTTCAGGGCTGCCTGTCTGCTGCTGCTCGTTGCTCTGCCAGATGGGGACATTTTGGGATTCATCCTTTGTCCTCTCCAGCAGCTGTCCTGAAGCCTCGGGGCCCTTCCCCAGCCTCACATTTCTGTTGTCCACCTCAAATCCTTCCTCTTCTTTGCCTTCCTGCACTCTGTCTTTTTTCCCCTAGGGACAGAATCCATCCAAGTAGTGCAGAGCTGCAAGCCAAGAGGAATAGTTGTCTTACAGCACGCTGAGGTTAACTCCACATTTCTGCCATGGTCCCCATGGCACAACCAAGCACATACATCACTCTTGTCTATGTCCAGCATGGGCTTTCCCTGTGCCAACCCATTCACCCCATCTTGTTTCAGCCTCTGCCACTGTATAGAGCTATAAACACAACAGCCTGGGGCTCTTCTTGTTGACATCCCAATAGCTGGAACTTATCTGTCCTTAAAATCGGCTTCAGGAAACAGAAGTTTAAAATGCAATATGCTGGGTCAGGAAATTGTAGTCTTTCTCCCTTGAACTCTGAGAGTGCACCTAGTGAAAAAGGAGCCGCTGCTGTACTTTGATATTTCCTGCAGATTTGAACAAGGAGACAGATGGTTAAAATGCATGGCTCTATTTCAGAGTGTATTAAGAAAGGAGTTGTTCCCAAGGCTGTTGTTTTTTGGGGTGTCGGTGTGCGTTCATTTATACATATTATATAAGTATATATTTATCTTTTATATCTATTTTTCGTTTGGTGTAAAATGATAAATAACACTGGAACCATTTTTTACTAAATCCCTGCTTGTGTGGTTGATGGGAGGAGCAACGATTGTTTCATAAACAGTGCTCTGCAAAGTTCATTTTATGCCAGAGCAGCTTTTCTAGAACCGGTTTTAAAGTTAATTATCAAAGGCAGGCATCTTCTATCCACTGCCGGTGGCCCCCCGCTGGGTTTGTTGTTCAGCTTTCCTTGGGAAAGAGTCGCTCCACAGAAGATCATCTTCATGGTGTCACAGTCCAGGGAGCTGAACACGTCCGAGCTAATCAGCTTAGAACATCAGTACCATCTTAATGTGGGATTTGGGACCTTCTGGATGCAGGGTGAGAAGCTGAACTAGTCTGCAAGCACATCACTTTATTCCTTTTGCTTTAAGCAAGAATAATTTGCCTTTTTTCTCTCATCTTTCTTCCTTGTTGTTTTGCCCCTGAAAACTGTGCGGCAAAAGCAACCTCCAGGGTGGACACTAAATCTTCTGATGCAGGCAGAGCAGTGATAACATCTGAACTGAGGGTGCTTTTCCAGGGCATGCTTGACAGATGTAGCAGGGCCTTTTAGGATTTAGTACTGGAGCATATCTATTACCCGCGCTGCAGCACAGCTTGGCAGGAGCTGTGTGGTAATCTCCCATGAATTCTGTCTGACTTATCAGAGCATCTGAACAGGTTCCTGCAGGATGCAGAGTCACTGCACCAAGTTGGGGAGAGACAGACCATACACTTCGAACTCCTTTAACTCTTGCTGGCCCAAAGCCTTTCCTCCTCTCCGGGAGGAATCGATGCCTTTCTTCCTCTCCTCCTCGTACTCCCCTTTGCTTGCTCTCCACTTCCCCCAGCGTATGACTTCAAGGAGCAGAATCTAATTTCTACATATCTGAGAGGGTAAGAGTAATTGCTTTAATGGCATGGCAGCCTGCCTGTTTCTTTGGCAGAACGTAGTAAATATGATACATGTGGTGGAATTTAAGCTTTCGCTGGTTGCAAGTCCAGGACTCTGTTACATATAGGAGTGTGTGCTCAACGGCTTTATTCCTGCTCTTCACTGTATGTATTTTATCTCAGTCTTACTGAGCAGAGCGTTTAATGTTCGGTCTTGGTCTGTGATGACAATTATCTGAGCGTTTTATATTTTTATATACACACACACACGCGCCCACGCGCACACACTCATATATATTAAAATCCACTCCACCAAGATTGATCACAAACACAAAATTGTTTAGATCACAGATTAAAGTTTAATTTTGGAGTTTTGCTTTAGGGTTAGAATTAGCTTCAGAGTGTGAGTTGCATAGGAGGCGCTGTAATTTGTTTTAAGGATAAGGCCTTCGGGCTGCTGTGCATAAAATGAGCATGATTCCTTATTCCCACGGTTGATTTTTGAATGGAAGTGCAATTAGAATTTTTTCACCCAGAAGCGCATACAGTACAGAGCAAAGATAATACCTTGAATGCTTATCAGCTTGGGGAACTTCTCCTGGAATTTTATTTATTGTTCACCTAGCACTAATTCAAAAAAGATCCATGCAAACCCTAACAATACACTTGCTCTTTAATTTGGAGTCTAGTGTGTTTGTAGAGACTCTTGCAGGGGCTTTATTATTACCAAGCGAGATTTCAATGGTGAATTTTAATGTCAGACACAGAAATGTGCAACCAGTTATTTCTGATAGAATGGGAGCTATTACAAACAAAACACTGATGTAGCAATGGCCCCTGTTAATCCTCAATTGCTGCAGATATTTTCCTGTCACACCAGGAAGCTGCACTGCCGACTGGTATTGAGCAGCCACCATCTGCATATGAGAGGTATGTAGATGATATTTTTTCTGATTATCGATGCCGATCACATTCATCTTCCACTGGAAGAACTGAACAATCGATACTCGCAGAATATTCATTTAACCTGTGAAAGAGAGGTGAAGTCCTGCATCCAATTTTTGGATGTCATGGTCACTAAAGAGCCAGATTCTGCCATTTCCACTGCATGATATCAAAAAAGATATTGCCTCGGGTAGACACGTGTTAGGCATCACCTCAGTCACTCACCATGAAAAGAAGGCAGGAAGGAGGAACTGATATCATAGTTTGGGAAGTCTGTTATCTCAAAATATTTGCTTTTTTCTTAGAAGAATTTTTCAGAATCATATATGTGTGTGTACCTGTGTGCACGAATACAGGAGCTAATCTAATAATGCCCCACTTAGGCTGAATTTGGTTTTTTTATGCCACATATCTGACCTGAATGGGAATCCAGATGGGCCTGGGTGTGTGTACAAAAATCCCAGCACAGCACTTCTGAAGAGCTGGGCTGCATTAGGATTTTCAGAGCCCAAGAAACGCTGAGAGAAAGAAGGACTTAGATGAATTGCTGCAGCCAAATATTTTCAAAGGCAAGAATGTTCCTCCCGTAAACCTGCTTTTGCGGCAGGGTCCCAACGTGTTTTGCTAAGACTGCTGTCACCTCAAGGATTTTTCCCACTTCAGTGGGCAACCTGAACCAGGTAGCAATTGAATCCCTCCTTGTTGCAGGGAGAGATGCTGGGACAAACCCTGTGGAAATGCATGTCCTTGTGTGCGTTGCTCCTGGAGCTGGAGGGCTTGACAGAGCTTCCAGCAACACCAAAACCTTGCCCATAACCATTTCTTTCATTTGAAAAAGGGTGTTTTTCTCCCTTACTGAACAATCAAAGAACTTTCTGACATTTATTTTGATGGGGGAAGAAAAAAAAAAAGAAATCTATTATTACAAGGACCAGGAAGCATAAATCCAGGTTGGCTCTCAGACACCTTCCACACAAATTGTATTCAGGTAAATGGTCCCTAAAAATGCCTTGATAGTACAAGGTACATCATAGTTACTAGAAAGGAAATGTAAAGCTTCCCATTATGACAGATAATACAAAGAAAGAAATGCATTTTCATTATCCTCCCCTAGTTTCAAAGTATCTCAAGATTTGATTCAGGTCCTAAAGATATTATGAGGCAATATCTATGTTACCTTTGAGTCAACTACCATGTCTTGACACTTGATCAGTCTGCAAAAGCTCCCGGAAGAATCAGAAATAAACAATTTTATTCCCCAACCAGGAACTCGTGCAGCAGCATGAGCAAGAATGCTTTTTTCTCCTCTAAATATGACTGCATATGCATGTAATGCATTTAATCAGAATACAACATTTTTTGTACAATGTCTTTTAGAAATGCAACCTAGATTAAAAAAAAAAAAAAGAAAATCCCCGATAAGGACACATTTTGAAAATTCCAATAAATTGTGTGCATTGAGAGCATCTTAGCCATGCTCTCAATATGAGAAGCATATTTAAACTGAGGTGCTGAAGTAGGTCTTTAACTTTATACCTTTACATTTGCATATGCAAATTCAGGTGTACAGAGGCTGTTGTTATTTTTCCTAACAATTTCTAAGTGGTCTTTCCACTTCTACTTACACTAGAAAAGCTCCATTTCCAGAAATGGCATTATTGGTTGCTATACCCATGCAGGTTTATTTGGTTTGGTCCTAAATAGAGATTTTAAGCAACAGTCTTAAAACTCGACAGTCTTAAAACATAGCTATGGAAACTTCTGGAACAACTGTGGAGAGCTATGAAATAGTACTACCCACCTCATTTGCTTAGAAAATTGAAAGACTTTTGCTGGTTTTGCTAAATACTGACAGCTTGAGTCCAAAGGGGAAATCTTGTCTCTTGTTCTCTGTAGGGCAGATGTTCCTGTCGGGTTTTTGTTTTGATTTGTAAATGACAAGTGGCTCTCTTTCATTCTGTGTTTTCCTCGAGCACCCAAACAGAGTGAATGACTTCTTCCTCTAGCCTGATACCACAGGAGGAAAACATTACCTGTGGCAGGACAAAATCAATCTACTTTAACTAGAAGAAAAAAAAATAAAAAGAATGTGAAAGGTAGAAGAATGGCCAAGTGATTTTAAACATGTTTTTGAACCAGCATTGCTTTAGAATAGCCTCTGGCTACATGAGGGAGTAAAAGGAGCCTGATGGACCTTCTGGTCCCTTGGGAGGGGCTGCCCTGGTCGAGGAGAGGCTGTGTGCTCACCACAGCCACCACACTGAGCTCAAGGGTTGATGTAGCATGTGTTTGCCTGAGCTGCTTCAGGAGTCATTGCCCTTCGGTTTCCCACTTAGTTGCCACAGTTAAGGACAAAAATATGTTAAGATAATGCTAAGTGTCTGCCCTGGACCATAGCATGGAAAGCGAGTTTTAAAAACCTAGGGAGGAGAACTAGTACACTAGAAAGAACCAGAGTGTTCATGTTTCTAGTATAAACTGAGAGAGCATTTTCACTCTGCAGGGAACAGCCCCACGCATTCCCACCTAGCAGGGCACATCTTCCTCTCCAAACCCACGATCTACCTGGTGAATTAAAGGCATAGCTTAATTAATGCTGCCAGTAGAGGGAACTGATGTACATGTGAGTAGATGCGGCAGCGTTTCTTCAGGGGAAAAAAAAAAGTTTAAAAATATAAACACAAGCAAATTCTTCTCACTTCAAGAGGGAGTCAAAGGTATCATTCCCAGTGCACAGCAGTCAGTGGCTGGGGAGTGAGAAGGGAGAGCCTGGTGCTGTGTCCTTATTCCTTGCTGAAGAGTCACACCTTCTTCAATACCATTACTCATGGAATAAGGCACAAAGGTGGCAGAATTCAGCAGTAGATGAACACATGTCCTTGGGGGGCTTTTGGAAAAGAGATTTTGCATCAATTTGGGGTTTTTAAGACTTGTAGGCACGGCTTGAAATGGGCTATTTGAGGCAAAGCAGCAGAGATTTTTTTATTTCTGAGTGTTTTGGGTTTTTTTTCAGTTCATTTGCTATAGATTTACATAGCGTTCATCTTAAAGGCCCAGAAGGGTTAGGGTTTGAGGTGAGCTGCTAATGAACTCGCTAATGTCACAGTCTTGACCGTTCTTTCTGTTTTCTCCCAGTGTGGGCAGCAGAAAATCATAAAGCAAGAGGCAGGGCTGGGAGGTCAGAGAGAAAGCGTCGGACAGTATCAAGAACAAAATGCAGACGCTTTCAATGGCAGTAAAGAAATAAGAAAAAGGCTGGTGTTAAATAACCCCTTGATAACAGAAATCACTGAGCAGGGATGAATATAACTTTGGAAAGGTTCTGCTCAAAGTCGTTATTGCTGAAGTTATTGTCTTTGGAAGCAGCTGCCAATCTAGAGGGAGTGGCAAAGCTGGGTGAATGAGCAAAAAAATGGACTGCAAAAGTGGTGAATTCATTCACCTTTTAGAGAAATCGACTCTGACTGGCAAAAAGCCTGACTTCACTTGTATCAAAGGGATAACCCCTTTGAAATCCTGTATTTCACAAGCTTCAATGAATACCTTTATTTTTTGGTGTCTGACATTTGTACATAGAAAGGTGAAGTCAAAATTTTTTTGGGGTTGCATCCATGTTTATTTTCAGGAGCACGGTCATTTCTAGTTTTGTTGGGTGAGCACTTTGGAATTTCTTTTTGGGGATGTGTGAAACTGGGAGTAAAGACAGACAAACCACTGAAGAAAAAACCAAAAACATTGTCTCCTCCTTCCTAATATTAAACTCCACCTCAAATGATAAACTTTTCTTCAGGTTCTGAAATACTGAGACAAATGGTTGATGCTTTTTGGTTTGTGTGTGGGTTTTTTCTTTTTTTCTTTTTTTTTTTTTCCCTTCCCAATTCAGGTTTCCGGATAGAATTGGAACTGAATGTGCCAAAAATACCAGGATAGAAGCTGTTCTCATGGGTGTTTCCATCTGGAATCTAATGTAGAAATGCCAGAAATCCTGTAGGAAAACCTGTTCTCATGTGGTTTCCTGCCCGGTTCAACGTTTTTGATATGTTGGGAGAGTTTGGATTAGCAGCAGATAAGCAGAGAAACTGGATCTGAATGCCAAACTTTTTTTGAAGTTTTTCCATCCCCACTGGAAGCATTACTAGGCCCATAGGCATAAGGTATAGAGTCTCTCCCCTGCTGGGAAGGGTTTAAAGCTGGCTGCATAGTAATAAACAAATGCATAAATATATTCATGAATGAGTAGGGCTTTGCTCTTTGCTTCTTTGCAAGGCTATTTTAGCAGCTCTGCTATTTGAGATAATCTTCAGTTATTTGTACAAATATTTGCATGTTCAGAAAGTTTTATGAATCTTAGAGAGAATGTGCATCTGGAAAGTTATTTTTCAAGTGGTTTGTTTTCATCAAGTCCTATTTGTTATTTCCCCATTTAAATTTCTTGGGGGGATGGTGGTGGTGGCAGTGGTGATGGTGGTGATGATCTGATTAGCTCAAAGAAACCAACATCAGGTTTCTTTGGGAAGGGTACTGAGTCCTAGCCCAAGAGGTAAGGCAATTGAATTTTCCTTTCCCAAATCCTGGACTCGGTATACCAGGAGGTAGCATCCAGATCCTGGAGGTGCTGATCCTTTTAGAAGCGAGGGGGTCTCGGACAGTCCAATGGTCTTGTCTTGTGTAGGGGGGAAAAGCGTGAGCTCCATCTCACAGAGGTGCTCAGGCTTTTCCCCCTCGTAGTTTCCCTTCACACATTTCCCCCACACGCTTTTCCCCTCTCACCCCCATGCTTTTCCCGCTCACGCTTTTCCTGCTCACACTTCTGCTCATGCTTTTCCTGCTTAGACTTTTCCCCCTCATGTTACTTTCCCCTCACGCTTTTTCCCCCTCACGCTTTTTCCCCCTCACGCTTTTTCCCCCTCACGCTTTTTCCCCCTCACGCTTTTTCCCCCTCACGCTTTTTCCCCCTCACGCTTTTTCCCCCTCACGCTTTTTCCCCCTCACGCTTTTTCCCCCTCACGCTTTTTCCCCCTCACGCTTTTTCCCCCTCACGCTTTTTCCCCCTCACGCTTTTTCCCCCTCACGCTTTTTCCCCCTCACGCTTTTTCCCCCTCACGCTTTTTCCCCCTCACGCTTTTTCCCCCTCACGCTTTTTCCCCCTCACGCTTTTCCCCCCTCACGCTTTTTCCTCCTTATGCTTTTCCTCTCATGCTTTTTGCCCCTTGTACTTTCCCCTCCTCACCCTTTTTCCCCCTCATGCTTTTTCCTCTCACACTTTTTTCCCCCCTCACACATTTTTCCCTCATGCTTTTCCCCTCTAACTCCCATGCTTCTCCCGCTCATGTTTTTCCCGCTCAAACCTTTCCCCCCCTCACGCTTTTTCCCCCTCACACTTTTCCCCCCCTCATGCTTTTCCCACTCAGTTTTTTTTTTCCCCTGACCATTTTTCCCCCCACACCTCACTGGCAGCTGTGCCATTTTGCCCTCTCCTACCCCCACTGCCCTGAGGTGCCCCTGCCATGACGGAGGGGTCTGGCTGTGCCCGGTAGTGCAGCCCTTGGAATTGTCAGGAATTTGCTGTGTCAAGAGCGGGACGACTCCAACCTCTCCTCATGGAGTGACCGATGCCAGGGCACCCACAGACAGTATGGCCACAGGTGAGTTCGTGAGCGAGAGATCGTCCATCCCAGTTATTTAGTGAGCTATGCGGGAAAAAGGCGGCTTCTGTGAGGAGCGACCCTCAGGGCTGGTGCCATGGCCGTCCACCCCGAAAGTGCAGGAAAGTTGTGGTTGTGAAGTGAGGTGGTGGCTTCTTCTGGCATCCCCTGCTGCAGATGGTGAGCTGAGGAGGGAAACATTCCAAACCAAATCTGTAAGTCCGGCTTTTATCACCAAAGTCTTATCAGTTCAGCTCTAACAGCATTTTTCCAGGTGAGGGGTGACTTTGGCTGGTCATAGGGACATCGGAGCAGGGCTGGTTTGCCACAGCAACCAGGTGTGCATGACCTCTGGGAGGAAACAGAGGGGGCCCTTTTATTTCTTATGTTATTTTATCTCGTGAATCAGGTTTAACCTCTTTTGCTGCCAGAGCATGGAATCCTGAGGATCCTCTGCTCCTGGCACCTCCAGAAATCGAATTTCTGCTGAGCAAATCCCTGACACATTCAGTCCCGTGTACAGAGCCCCTTTCATGAGGGCAGTTGTAGGCAAATGCCTGCTTAGGGGCTTTCCTCCTGCCTAATGGAGATTTCCAGGCACGGAAATCTCCCCATTCCCTCACACCTGTGGCATGAAGGCACCCACGCATGCCTGAGCACAGGTATTGTATTTGCACAGCACTTACCTGCCAGAAAACTGCTTATTTTTTAGCTCCCTCTTTTCTGAGCTCCCTCTGTACTGCTGCCTTCTCCTGCCACAGACATGCATTAGCTCCCTGTATCAGCTGTCGGGAGTGATCTGTGCAGAACCAACATCTGTATTAAGTTTGCAGAGCTAGTCAAAATGTTTACCAGGACTATTTAATAGGGAGATCAATAGCAAGTGCCTCTGTGTTTGTTTTAACGAAACCAAATTGGTTGCAGAGCAAAACCTTTTTAGAACAACAACGACAACAACAACAAAACCCCAACCCTGGCATTAGTCCAGCTCAGTGTAACAACACAGGAGAAAAGGGCATTCCTGAGTACTAGCTCAGATTTATTTTCATTATGCAGTTATTAGGGTAAGGGAGCATTAGATGGCTGTTGTCACCGGGAGACCCTCTCCCTATAAAGCCTGCATGCTCGGCAGTTCGTTCGGAGCTATACTGATTTATGGCTGTCAACTCCTGCCTGACAGTGTCCTGACAAGTTCTGCTGGTAGAAACTTGTTCAAGCTTGAAGTGACACTTCTGTGCTGCTGGTTTTCCTTCCCCAGAGAGGAAACTGCTCTCGACCATCCCGATTTCGGTGTCACGCTGAATTCCCTCTAAGTGTGTTTTCTTGCCTGGGGTCTGACTTGCTACTGGAAGCCAATATATTAAATCACTTCCCCAAATTACCATATTGGCTCCTTGCTTGGGGGCTGTTTACTGTAGGTTTCAGACCACTGGTTGGCCCACGTAAATGCCTGATTTGGAAACTGGTATCATCTCCAGTTGGTAGCTGACAAATTCTGTCAGTTTGAGTCTGGCACAAAATATCAACGCAACGTGGGGAAATGGGGAAAAAGGATTATTTTCCGTTTTCCGGGAGGTAGCTGCAAAAGGCTGTTTCGTTACATGTATGCAAAATAGGTATTAGCTGTTCTTTGGGAAAAAAATTTTGAATTTGGAAATTATGGCTTGTTGTAAGTAAGAGTGGTAACCCCTCCCAATTTGCAGTCCCTGATCTGGCTAAGATATATCCACATGCTTAAATTTAAGCACTTGTGTTTAAACACGCCCCTTAATAATTAGAAGACTGGATTTATACCCTAACTTTCCAGACAGCTGGTACGTTTTTTTCCGTCATCTTCACCTCCTAAAATGTTGTGATGTAGCAAATTAGCTATTTCTCACCATTTATTCTGAAGAACAGAAATAAGTGAAATCTGTCTCTGAACATTAGTGCTGCAGGCATGTGAAATACATGGTAGTCTACATGGCAGCAACCAAATAAATATGTTTTGCAGCTTTTAGGTGAGAAGGTGGGAAGGAAAATAGAGAAGGAGGAGCTAAATATTCTGGCAAATATTATGTGTGAAACATGGGGAGGACTCCAGAAAAAAAGTTAGGAGATGTGAATCATCAACTGTGGAAGAGAAAGAGACATGTCAGAAGCCTATGAGCGCATTTATCCCATTTTATGTATCTTTTTAAAATGCAAACCAGTTGCAGTTTTTGAGCTTTCCCATGCTGTAAAATGCACCACAATCCCTTCAGTAAATAGTTTCAGTGATAAATTAGCTCTCTGCCCAAGTTGTGCTTTCTCTGACTGCGGCTTCCAGCATGGAGTCTTTTGACAACTTTGTCTCCCAGAAGGAAGTGTCCCATTGTATTTATTTTTTTGTGACCTGTGCCACCATAAACTGTGATCGAGACCCTCCGTCACCTTTTCTTTGATAAGCTGAAGGGACACAGGGCTGTGAGTTGTTCATGATAAGGCATGTTTTCTAGTGCTTTCCCCATTCTTGTTCCTCTTTGAATCCTTTACAATTAACCAATTTCCTGCTTGAACTTTTGCCTCCGGGGCTGTCTCTGTATTCCTGTAGCAGTTGCACCTTTGCCAAAGGCACAGGCAGGATAACGTCTCTATTCTTCCTTGAAACTCTTCTCTGTGTACCTGAGGTCTGTGCTGGGCTTTGTGGCTGTGAGCAGAGGTTTTATGATCAGCTGATATAACCATCATTTCGGCGTGGTTTGGGGTAGGGGTGGTGGGTCCCTCTTGGTTCCTGGCTGGATGACAGTGTTTTGTCTAGGTGCATATCATTTGTTTCAGTTTGCCAAGTGGTTCAGCATGCTTTATGTGCTCTTTGATCGAGCTCTCCTGCAGTCTCCCTGTCACCTGCAGACTTTATTAATAATGATTTCATTCTGTTTTTTTTTTCAATCATTGATTTATTATGTTAAATAGTGTGAGACTGAGGACTGGTGCTGCTGGCCCAGTTAAAACTATTCCTACTCAATTTTCAGACTTCTATTCACGGTTACATTTTTCAATCTAAGGTGCCAGTTTTAATCCATTTTAATTTGTGCCTTGTTTAGTTTATATCATTCTACCTACTGAGTCAAAACAGTGTGGAGAATCTGATCACATGCCTTACAAACATAAGTGCAGCATACCGACATTATCACCCTTATCAACCCGATCTGTGCCCTCAGTTAAAAAAAATCCTGATGAAAATCTATTTCCTGTAAATCCACGCTGCTGGAAGATATTTGTATTTGCTCCTTTTGTATTGTAATACATAATTTTTGGGTCAGCTGTCCATTGCCTTACCTAAGATCCGACTGACAGTCCCTGCAGTACCTGGAGGACCCCCTCTGCTTGTTTTAAATTTTGGAGAAGTGCTACTTTACTTTGGTTTTCCAGAGTACTGTAAGTCCCATCATGTCCCTGTGGGGTGGAGAGCCTCTATGCCCATTCTTTGCACATTTTCCAACTGACTGACTTCAAAATATCTATCTTTTCTAGATGCTGTTTTAAAGTCCTTTGAGTCATTGCTGAGATTGAGTGTGATTCATTATTTTGAGACAATATGCATATAAAATCTATTTCCCAAATATGGAAGACAGGTATGCATTGAATTCTTATGTGTTTTCCTAATTATTATTACATTTCTACTATTTTTCTCCAGTAACAGATGACAACATTTTTGTTCTCAATATGCTTTTAAAAGTCCCAAATACCCTCTCCCCATTGATTTCTCTTTTTTCCCTTTCTGGCTCCCTTTGTCAACTTCCTACAGCTATTAGCTTTTGGTTTATAATTGTTATTATCAGTTTTCCTTTGTATCATTAGCGCTTTGTGTTGAAACAAATGTGTTTTCGTTCTGTGTCTACTTTTAAACTGAAAGTAATTTTTAAATACTGTCAGTTTCTGTCTCGGTTGTGCAATTGTGGCCTTTGAAATCTACGACTGTATTCCTAAGACTCTTCCGATTACCATGAAAAGGCTCCTCTCTAGCTGATACTGCTCATAATTATTTCAGTGTTGGGAAAACGATTTTTGTCCAACAGCAGTTATGTGAATGTACAGACCAGAACATCCATAAACACACACGTTACTTTGGACTCGATTCTATATATTGACAACAAATATGATCGAGTCATGATCACTGGCATTTGAGTAACCATTAATTTTTAACATCTGGGATCAGTTCCTCTGGATCTGTCATTAGGGAGTCTACCCCAAGCTGGGTTGAGTTAAGAAATTGGCTGCCTGTAATTTTTGAAATTCTGAGGACTTTTTAGTGCTGGTAGCCTGAGAACACCAGCATATGCCATTCAGATTGAAGTCCCATATGTTAACACAGCTTTTTTTATCAACACATGATAAATAAGTCTTTAAAGAAGCTGGTCATCCTGTTTTTTACGCCGTTTTGGTGGTGTGTAGCAGGCACCAAGTAGCTCACGGCCTTCGAGTGTGTTTGTAAGAACACAGATCTACCAGCAGTCGAAATCTTTTACGTCTGATTTGCACAGACTTGCAGAGGTCATGAGATTTTCGAGGCAGTGTACTACACCCTTTCTTTTTTGCTCGCTTGAGCCCTCTGAGTTGGCTTGTAACTGTTCATGTTTACGTTCTGATCATGTGAGTTTTCCCAGTAATATCAACCAAGTCAAATTTATGCCCATAAATCAGCAATTCTAATTCCTCTCGTTTATTATCCGACCTCTAGCAGAAGTGTATAAGCGATTAAATCATTTCATCCTTTTGTGTAAGTGGATGCTTTTGCAATTTTGTTATCAAAAACACGTTTTAGAACTACAACCAAACCCCTCACACCATTTGCCCAGGCAGCGATTACACATGCAGAATTTTCTGATCATAGGGCAGGAGGAGCCTTGTAAGATCTCATATATACATTGGCTTCTGCTCAATTTGGCCAACTACCTCTGCAGAGATATTTCCTACAACTTCCTTGACAGGGATGCACTCGCTGTCTATTCCTACAATCTTGTCTTGGTCCTTCTCGTAATCTTCCAAACCAGTGGGTAAATATTTCCCCAATTTTCTGCCTTGTCTAGTCCCTGTGAGACCATTTTCATGCTTTCCCGCAGGGAGTAGCTATGTTTCTTAAGGAAGATTGTTCAGAACTGCTATACTTTGTTCTTTGTTACATCTGTGATTGCACTTCCAAACCACGGTTTTGTTTCTTTTAGCTTCATTGCCACTTGCACATCGCTCTGAAGAAATCTTTTCAGAAGGTGAGAAAATGGAGCCCGTGCGCTCCAGCTCAGAGCCACGCTCACGCTGCCAACCAGCCTTGCCTTCCTGTCCTTGAAAATGGGAGTTTCTCAGATGCCTTCTCTTCAGGTTCGCTCTGAAATCTCTCTGTTGGCTGGTTCTCTTTGCCTTCTCCAGAGTTTACCTGGCAACTGATGGGTAGATTAAGGGGAGATACGTAGTGCCAGCCCGCCCCCCTCAGTGGCAGGTCGGTCAAGTCTGACTGATTAGAAAACCCAAGGATTTGAGACAGGAGCCCCTAACATGAAAAAAACCACTAAGTAGGCATCTCTTATCTAGCCTGTTTGAAGGTCCCACATCCTCTGTCCTATGGCCAAACTCAGTAATCAGCAGGATCAGGCATATGGCTCATCAAGGTTTTTAATCTAGAGCCTGTGCTGTCTCCTCTGAAACACCCCTGTTTAGACCTCCTGAGGCAGGAGGAGACATGGAGCTTACCATGTCAAACTGAAGTGGCCCTTACCAAGTTATTCACCGCAGGAATGTTGAAGGAAAACGAATGATTTTTGCATCTGTCCCTTTGAAAGGCCGTTCCCCCACAGTTAGCCCGGCAGATGACTTCCCAGGAGCTCCCTTGAAGTGGTAAATCGAGCTGTCGCCAGCTACAACAGCCTAAAGGGAATGGGACCGGTGACAAATACATTACAAAGGGCCAAGTTAACTCTAATTGTGCTTCGTTTAATGGGATCGTTAAAGCAGCTAACTCGCCCATAAGTGGCTGTTTGTGGGGGTCCCACCCTGGTGAAGGACTGCAGTGGTGCCCATTCAGAGCTCAGGATTGCGCCTTTCTGATGCTGAGCTCTGCCTTTTCGACCGAGTTTCCTGTGCGGTGTGAAATGATACGGATCAGGCAAGCACCAGGGAGTCCTTTCTCCTCACCTGGCTCCGACTTGCCTACGTGCCTTTTAGGATGAGCCTGACAGACCCACAGGAGCAGCAGAGTTTGGGCTCTACATCCAGGCGTGGCGCACAGGCTCCTTGAAATGCCGGCGCAAGGGTAAGGGCGTATTACAAACAGGGAAAAAGACAACTGCTTGGCATCCTGTTCCCTAATAGGATTCCTTTCTGCACTGCCTGCCTTTCCAGTAGGCGCTTGGCAGGGTGACATGAAAACTGCTGCCCTTAGCTGGATGGCTGGGGCACCCACTGGTGTCCTGGGGCACGGCCAGTCTCAAGGTGCCCTGCGCCTTCTTTTCCTGTATATCCACTTCTCTCTCTCTCTCTTTTTTTTTTCTTTATTTTTTATTTTCACACTTTTTTTTTTCTTATTGTGTCCCTACCTATATATTTTTTTTAATCTGGTCTGCATCAGTGATGCCTGCAGGCAAAGCCTCCAGGGTTAGGCACAGCAGGAAGAGGTGTGACCAGTAATCCCTTTGCTGCAGCCAGAGGCACACAGGCTGAGGAAGTCCCAGGGGCTGAACACGGTTTTATTCTCAGGGTGCTGCTCACAGATGCTTGTGAGCCAGGTAGACACCTCTACTCCTCCCGAGTGCACGTTGCTTTCTCTTTCTAAGTGATGATTGTGTTTGGACCGGTGCTGTGGGGAATATATCTCAGTATAAAAATATCCATCCCTTTGAAAAGGCAGAGGATCATATTTCTTTTAAACCATACCTCAATCAACCTGTGAAAACCTGAAATATATCTGGACAAATCGGATTTATATGAAACAAGGAAAAAATATAGCAATTTTGGGGGTATTAAATTGAAAGTTCAATGTAGTCGTTCTTGGGCTAACTGGTGCTTGGGAAAATGGGGTTTAGATCGTTTTCAGAGATTCCCCTTTCTTTGCTGACAGTCAGAGAAAAGGGGCAAGAGGCTATTGCTTGTGTTTGTTCCTAAAGCAAATCACAGTTGATAGGTCCAACTTTAGACCGATCGGCCTTGACAAGTTTCCCTGCAATTCCTTCTGGTGTGCAGTTTTAGAAATCTTTGAACAGCGAGGAGCACAAAAGGTAGAAAGTTAATAAGACTCCACGGGGCTGTGAGATGGTACCTGACAAGGGAGGAGAGGTGCTTCTGTGACTAAAATAGGCGACACAGAAGGTGGTTTTGCGCTTGTCTGAGAAAGTGGGAATCTTGTTACGGGCTAGGAAGGTCTGGTGTGCTCAGACATATAGTGTTCATAGCAAAAGGTTTGGTTTCATTAGCTGAATGTTTTCAGGGGGTTTCTTATAATTTTCAAATGTGTAATTTTTGAGTGATTTTATTCTGAGAAGTCAGCACTACAGCTCAGGTGTTTTGCTGCTGAATTGGACCGTGGTTTTGACTCTGTTTGTGCTTATGAAACAATTGCTGGCTATGAAACAGTTGGGGGGTTAAGAAAAATTTTGACACGGCAAGGAAAAGATGTCCTTTTCCACTATCCATCTCCCTTGAAAGAACTTGAGGTTTCTGCTTTTGCTCTCCAAACCTGTGCAGATAATTAGTATCAATGATTTGTCCTTAAGAAGCAGCTTTGGCCTTGCATTTCAGAGAGAAATGTGGTTATTTTAGACTTAGAGAGTGTGCTTTAGGTTTTGATCCGTAGCTTTGGTTTTCTTGTTATTCATATTGATTGTTCCAATTTGTATGCTGTTTTGCTCTCTGAGTTGTTGATCTGTTTTGTTTCTGTTCTGTTTTTCAATGGCCACAGGTTTCTAATTTTCTACTTTCTTCTTAGACTTTTAGGTTTTAATTCAATGCATGTTTTCCAGGGTATTTCTCTCTCACTTTGGCAAAGCTGTTGTATGATTGTGTTGCTTGCCTCTTCCTTCCTAGAGACAATGTTAACAGATATCATGGGAGAGATATCACCCTCCTCCCCCTAAATTTTATATAGAGCAGTGCACTTAAGTCAGAAGTCGTATTCCCTTGCCTGTGGATTTTCCTTTGCTGGAAGGGCCAATTCGTAAAGCAGATGGGAACTGTCAGCTTTGTGTTTCTTGGGAATATGTTCCAAAATATATCCTTTAGCATGGTATCTTTTGCAAGGCACTGATGTAGGGAGAAACACTGGGATATTAAAATCTGGTTAATGGAAAACCATTAACATTCTGATTGGAAAGAGTGGAAGACCCTTTGAAAATCCTCCTGGCTAATAATCCCTTGGTGAGAGGCCAGTGAAAGGGGACTTCCCTTCTCTCCTCTGCAACCCTGGCATCATTCCTGGGTACCTCCACAGAAGGGTTATTGCTCACGAGCTTCAGCTTTTTGGGAATAAGTGCATATGGCGGGGCAGCAAAGAAGTGTGGAAGGCAACACATGGGGGAGAAAGAGTTTGAAAGAAGAGGAAAATGCCCCTGGAGCATGAGGCTGTTGGCTGGTGCTCTGAGGTTCCCATTCCTCCCCATTCTTCTCAACTGTTTTGAAACACTCCAGATTCTCCCAGAGGGTGCAAAGCAAACGGCATTACCTCTGCCAGTGTGCAATACTGAGTCCAGTTAAACCAGTGTTTGGTCAGAAAACACTTTTAAAGCCAGTTATCCTGCACGTTGGCTGAAAGGTAGGCAGCAGGAATGGGCAGCCTGTCTATTCCACCAGCATTTGCGCTCTCTGGCCATGAATTTAAAAAAGGGGTGCCACAATCGACATTATCCCACTCTGCAGGAACCAAGGGGCTTGAGAATACTTCAAAAACCAACTGATGAAAATCTGGAAGCACCAGTTCTCCAGCGAGTGCCTGCTGGGCAGAGGCACCGCGTGCGTGCGTGTGCGTGCATGTGCGTGTGCATGGATGGGCTCTCTTCTTTTTTAAAACCTTTGGAGTGAGTTTTTTGGATACTTCAGACGTCCCTTTTTCTCACCCTCAGATTGTTCGCCGCCTCCCCAGCAGAGTGACATATTGTTTGCAGTGGAATTTGACAGGCTCAGATGGCAGTAGCTGCTGCAAGATTTTTTAGTTCTTGTTGGTGCTACGACAGGTCTCAACAAATTCCCTCGCCCACTCGCCCGTGGTGCATAAGAAACTTTCTCTAAGTGCGAGGGGAGCTTGCCCATCAGTTTTGTCAAAATCTCAGCTTTCCTTTAAGCATGATGCAGAAATTCTGGCTTTCTGGATGTGACACAGATCTGCTCTACGGCAGTGGTGTTTGCAGATTCAGGAAGGCAGACAGACAAAGGCGAGTGAAACGTGAGCTCCCAAATAACCCTGTGCTGGCTTTGTGATGGAAGTGAACTGCCTGGGGTGTGTGCTGAGAAGAGGCTGTGGATTTCTGCTGAGGAGATCTGGCCCCGTGCTGTGTGCTGTGTTCAGTGCCCCTGTGTGAGTCCATCCTTTCCTGTTCTGTGTCTTTGCTACATACACAGGTGACAGATCTGCAAATCCACCCATCCTGCCCCAAATACCCAATGACTACAACAGAAACCTGTGAGCTGGTCACCCACTTCTGTGTATTGGTGGTGTTTCTGCTGGCCACCTCCAGGTATCCTCTTTAGGATGAGCTGAAATTCACCCTGGAAGACCTTTCTTTTGTCTACTGTGTCTGCAGGGGACCCCTGCTGACTGGCTCACGGGGACAAGGGAGTCCTCCCGTGCAACCTCTGTGTAAGAGGAGCCACCCTGGGCTTGGCATCCCTTCAGACTGGGACTGCTCTGGGTGGCAATGTCCAGCATGGCTCTTTTTCTGGGAGGAGATGCCTATTCAGAGGCTGTGGGCATCTTTGTGTCCCTTGTATTCCTGCAAGAGCGAGGGCATTCCAACCAAGCCATAAGTATTTCATGTTTGATTTAGGCTCAGCCTCACAAGGTTATTTTCAGGCAGTAGTCCTGAGGCCATCCCACTCACAGGCCTTTCCTTGGCATAAACAGCATTAGCCTGAGGGTGGCCCTCATCTGTGCCAGATGCCCACAGCCACGGCAGCAGGAAATCAATGGGGCGTGGGGATATCCCCGCCACTGCGCTCTGCTGCTAATAGCTGTGGTGGTGGAGGAGTCCCTGTGGCATTTCCACATTACCTGGAGATTTCCCAAGGCAGGAGAAATCCTAAGGATAATTAAGCCTGTTTTATTTAGGGCTGAGCTGAGCCATCAAAGTGGCATAAAGCAGCCTAAATGGGCCAGAGGATCTGGCACCTTATGTGAAAACTAATCATTTTCTGAGGTGGTCTGATAATTTCTGAGGAGGATATAAAATAACTCACACCCACATGTAGCTTTTAATGAGTAGAAGGGCCTCTCTACTGCATGTTCTGGAATCGTATTCTTTAAAAAAAAAATACCCAGAGATGTTTGCGTGTAACAAAGCAAGAGGGAGACTGTGGCAGGAGCAGGAGCTTGGGGCAGTGTCTTTGTTGCTGTTTTCATCAGGGTTAAGGGCTCAATGACCATTTGGAAACCTTTTATGGGCAAACTGGCTAGCAGCCAGTACTGCAAATTTGCACTCCTGACTTTTTGATTAGTCAGTAGTCCATCAACAGCAGTAGAAACCTGAGAAACATTTGCAGCTAACCACGTGAAAAGCAGGTGTAATAAATCAGGTTGTTCAGGTTTAGTCCCAACTGGGAAATGTGGGGATGGAGGTAGAAATCATTCCTACTCCTCTCGTGGTGTATCAGAATACCTGCTGCATCGAGCCTTACCCCAGTCCCTCTTTCCAGCAAGATTTCAGTTTATAACAGCGATTGCATTCCCATTGGGAAATCGCAGATTTCCAACAATTTCTTTTAAGATCCACAGTGAAATTGCATGAATGACAACCATTCCTCCATCTCATCGCAGGATCAGGACCACAGCATGGTCTTTTTAAGCTTAAGGAGCGAACCCTTAATCGCTGCTGACTGTGCTAAGTGGAAGGAGCTCCCTCTGTGCCAGTGCCCCGACGGCAGCAGAGGCATCTTTTCCATTTATTTGCCTCTGTCCCTTGGGGACATGGAGTGGGGGCAGCACTGGTGACAGGGGGGGACCCGAGCTCTGCTCCTTGGCTCCTGCCATGCCTGTGCCCAGGCTTTTCCCGGGAGCAAATCAGCAGAGCTGGTGACAGCAGAAGCCATGAAAAGACTGTGGCAGATGTGAGCCTGCTCTCTAATACTTTATGAATACTGAATCTGTTTTTTTTTCAGGGGGAGGGCAGCTCTGTCTGTGTTGTTTGCTTGTTATTTGTCACATTTAGGGTATACACAACACTGAAGTGTGTGGTGTTGATAATAAAAGTGGCAAAGGTGCATCCTGGGAGATATGTTCTGTCAGGGGAGATACAACAAGAGTGGACAAGAAAGTGGGATGGAAGTGTTGGTGCTGTGAAGGCAGATCCGTGTTAGAGGCCATGTAAGAGCTTCAGGAGCTTGTTTTAATGTTTTTTTTTTTTTTTTTTTTTTTTTTCTGTTGGGTGGACTACTGAACCAAAATGGTCTGGTAGTTGTGGACCACAGTTTTGTAATAGCTGCACAAGAATTCTCTCTCCCCCAAGTTATGACATTTTAGGATTAAACAGAACCTCCCTGTGTCCCTGAAGATGAACACAGGAGTTATCATCAGATTTAGAAATTAATTTCAGGAAAAATTCAGGGGATGTGTCCTGCAGTTGCAGGAAATGGCAATTCGCAGTCTTGTGAGAAGGAGGGCGGATGGGACAGGTGTCACCGAGGGGACACCTCACCTTCCCCTCCCCATCAACTTACATCCAGCCTGAACATCGGGACCACACAATAACTTATTACTGCCTTTGCTGTTAGCGGGGCTGTAGTTAAACAGACACCTTCAGGCTCTAGCCCAGCAGTTCAATTGCTTTCCCAGGTATTAAAATAACAAAAGAAACAGAAACTACTGAACGAGGAAGAAGAAAGCAGAGCCCTTCAACACCCCCAGCATCTGGCAGGCAGCAAGAGCAGGCACATCCAGGGATGGTTTGCACGCTCGGTGCTGTGAGTTGTCGGTGGCGGGTATTTGAGAAAAACTCTTTTTTATAGCAGTTTTAAGAAAAAATTAGTAATAACCGAGCAAACTACTGAAACCAACTGAGCTGAACAAGGGAATAACAACAAAACAAAAAGCCCAGTGTGTGTCTCTTGCCTGGGGCAAGCTACAGCTGATGGATAAAGTGACAGACGAATCCTTCCCTCATTTCCATTTTAATCTCTGTCTACTAATTGTCATCAATATCATCAGGGTCACTAGACCACTAGTGCGAGTCTGCAACCTTCCGCAGGAACCGCAGCTTTATGCCTGCCTGGCCCCCAGGGCTTTGCCCCTGTGCTAACCCAGGCTGTACTGGGGGATGCCTGGGAGCGGGAGGAAGGGCCCTTGGAGGTGAGGTGGGTGATGTTTCCCAGCCCCACACAGGAGAGGCTACTCGTAGTGTCCCGGCATAAAAATACAGGACAATTGGAGCCCTCTCTGAAATTAAAATTATTTACACTCCTTTTATGCCCAGGCCAGGATTTGGAAAAAGGGCAGCTGGGAATCCAGCTCTTGTTGGAAGAGAGGGCTCATACTGACTCTTAAATCAATGGCTGTGTGATGAAAGCACTCTTTGGATCAGACCCAAGGAGGACAGAGTCACAGCTTTCTGTCGGTGGTTTCTCCTCCCGTCCTTACTACGGTGTGTGTAACACACATGAGGCGCCACAAGGGTACTCAGGGGGATCTCTCCTGGTGACCAGTTGGGTACTCCCTCAGAATTTTGTCCCATCATCCCTATGCCCAGGAAAGGCACCGACAAAGTGTTGTAAAGGTAATGTTTAACCCAGGGGCTCCAAGCCAAATCCTGGCCTCTGCGCACAGCTTGAGCACAAATTGTGCCCATGGCAACTACGCAGCGACTCACTTGGTTGGAAACCTCCCATCCCCACTCGGAGGCAGCCATGTGGTCCTCTGCTTCAGCTGCTAAAAAGTAATAGATTTTTGGCATTAACTCTGTACCTTTACCCTACACCAAATCCTCCCTGCTGTATAGGTACTGTGTGTCCATGGGATTCAGACAAGGCTCTGGGTTTGCTCTGTTGAACTGCTCCCTCATAACAATTTTCAACCTTTGTGTTCCCTTCCCAAAGTCTCAACATCCCTTTGGTGGTACCATCTTCATCCCTTCTCCAAATCTCCCTCATCTCCTGAATACACTTAGACTTCCCAAATACTCTGCCAGCTTCTTATCCCATCTCCCACGAGGTAACCATTTCTTGAACAGGAGATGCGAGGATAAAAATGGACTTTTCTTAGTTTTGCTGTTGATTTGGGATGTAATGAGTTCAATAGCTGCAGTTAACTCCTCTGTTCTTGCAACTGTAGCTGGTGACAAGGGTGCTGCAGGCTCTGAGGTGTATCTATCCTAACACCTGAAATTGGGTTGCTTTTAGGATGTTTTAGGATGCTGTGTGGTTTTGAGGTACCACATTTGCAAGATGGTGCATCTGTTGCTTTGGGGGGAGACAGCCATGGTCCCGGAGAGGGTCATCTTGGCCTCAAGGTGGTCCTCCTTGGCTTGCTATTCCATTGCTGTTGCTTTTCTAGTTACCCAGTGAATTAGGAAGGGACTGTTGCAATATTATAATGCAAGTGTGTGTACCCCTGGCTGTGTGGGATTTTACCACTGTGGTGTGCTGCAAATCTGTAAGGAATGGTTGACGCCACCTCCGTTGTTTGTGCTCTCCTGAGCGATTCGCCGCCAACTCTGTGACCGGGGTAGGGAGAGGCAGAGAGGCAACAAAAAAATGACTCTGTGAAGCCGTCTGCTGCAAATCTTCCCGGGGAAGATTTGGAATCTCCCTGTTCCCGCGATGAAAATCTTCAGAGGCCCCGTGCCCTGTAAGCCGCAGTCCCTGCGGCTGCAACTCCAGATCTTTGGAGCTTATTGGTAACATATTTGCAAAGCTGCCCTGCTGTGATCACTGATCTCTGCCAGCTTAAATTTGGGAAAATGCTTTACACAGCCTTTCCTCTCCCCTCCTTCAACCCCTGCAGGTCTATATACAAGAAAAGAAAGATTTAGTGTTTGAGCATAAGCACTGGTCAGCCAATCTGCAGCGCATCTTCTTGAAAACCCAAAACAGGTGCTCTTGGGCCATCAAAGTCTTGAAGCAGTTAAACTTCCTTTCACCTCTGTTGCAGTTCCTTTAAAAGAAATAGAGAGATCTTCAAAAGGTGGAAGGGTGGCAGGCCAGAAACGTAAAGCGTGTGCAATCACTCAGATACAAGTGGCACCACTAAAAATTGCCTTCATATATCAGCTTATGGTTTACACACTGTGGCAGAAAGGACGCTAAAAGGTCAGCAGAAAAAAAATATATATGTCAAGCCTGGAGCTGTGACTCCAAAGGTGTGGAAAGACATGATCTGAGAAGGGTTCTAGAGGGACTGGATAAGTGCTTGATATGGCAGGATTTTTTATTTTATTTTATTTTATTTTTTGCAAGGGAGCTGCTTGCAAACGTCAGCACAGAAGCCAAGGTATATACTCGCAGTAACCTCTTGCTACGACCCCTGGTGACAAGACGGATAGTTCCATTCATCTGTGGGTGAGCAGCAGAGGCTCTCTGCATTTTTTACTTGAAGCCCTGGATGAATTTGTTTGTGGAGGGGAATGTCACCGTTGTGAATGCTCTGATCACTCATGTGCCCATAGTGAAGTCAGTGGTAGGGAAGCGGGGAGGTGGGGGGGGGGGGAGTAGGGGGAGGCAGAGCAAGGAGGAAAGCAAGCTTCTCTCTGGGGGTCTCGGGGATGCCAGCTTATATCCAGCAAAACATCTCCAACCAAACATTAATGGAAGATGTGACTTTGAAACAGAGGGATCAGCAAATACGCCGTAAATTAATAATGTGCCCTTTTAGTAGCAATTGCTTTATGAAAATCGGTAGGGCTTTTTTTCCCTCCCCCTCTCCTTGTAGAAATACCTCTGAAATAAGTGGGTCTCACTGGAGTTTTGTTTAAGACTGACCCCTTACTTTATTAACCGTGTAACATTTTAAGGTTGTTTTTTCCTCTCTGTCTCCTCCAGCAAGTCTCTATTGATCACTGTTTACAGTTATAATCCCTTTCAAATTTATCATCCATGACTAACACCACACGTATTGATTGGTGCTGACGGATGTCCCTGTATGGTGTATACCCACAGTGATTCTGGCCAGTGAAGTACAGTAGATATATTTTTTTTCCTCTCCTTCATTTGCTTTTTATAGCTTTCTGCTCCCTCCCTTTTGTTCTCAGTCTGACTAACCTATTTCACACAAACACCGTGGGATTAACATGTCTAAATTTAGGACAATTTCTTCATTCCTGATGAGGTCTTTGGAACAGGAAGGAAAAGAAAGGGTAGTGGTGGGGTTTGGATTTTGTTGTTGTTTTTTTCCTCAATTGGGAAGCTACTGGAAGAAGACAGGCCCTATAGGAGATCAGATTTATGAGGGACATCCACACGTCTTAACCTAAAGCCTAAAGTAACAAAGATGTAAGGGCTAGTTTTTTTAGGGACAAATTAGATGTCACTGGTGACTAAGGACAAGGTGTCCGAAATCTGGACTATAAATGGAGTCATTTGTCAACAATGCATTTTTGCTTGCCTGCTGCAACATTTCCTCCATCTCTTGCTGGCCAGAAATAGAGCTTAAGGTCAATCCCTTTTCTCAGCCACCTTGATTTAACTTGAATTTACAAACTTAAAAACAAATAAATAAACAAACAAAAAAACCCCAGTCTCGAATGTTCTCAAGGATTTTGGTGCCATAGGAGCATGCAACTTTTGTCACTTAGGGTAGTTTTTTTTCTTGCTAACCCAAAGGTGTGAACTTCACCTTTTGAAGCCTGTGTTCCTTCCAGATTTTAATAATCCATTTGTAACTTTTTTTTTTGGTGTGCTTTATGCAATGGTTTAAATACATGTTCTTGTACATGTGTTTTATTTGGGTGTAATAAGGCAGCAACTGTAAGACAGAGTTGTTAAATCTCAGTAAAAATGTTTTTAATAATAATTTCACATTTATTTAATATAAAACCACTGTCTTATTAAATCTAACTCTTTAGATTTAATAGGATGGTTTATTGTATTATAGCATTACTACTACAGTGCTATAGTTATGGTTGAAAAGGCATTTTCATTATAAACTCCTGTTTGCAGGTGCTTATAACTTCCTGAAGTACAGCACCTCTCTTATTTGAATGTGAAATCACTCACTGTACCTCTTAATTTTTTTCTTTCATCTCCTTCTCAGAGACAAGGACATTTAGATGTCAAAAATAAAACAAGAAAAGCATCAGTTACTGAGGAGCAGCCATCAGAGCTGAGAATTAAAATGCACCAAGGTAAGAGTTCAGACTTACAGCTTAGGAAACTCTGGACCTTGATCAAGTTGCTGCACCCGTGGCTGTTAAAGCATAAAGCTGGCAATTTGCTCAGTAATGTGCAGTGCCACTGTTGTGACAGAGGAGCACGTTGGCAAGACTTGGCTGTCAGGAAGAGTGTTATCACTGAAGTCCCAAATTCTTGTGGTCTTGATAAACTCTGTATTGGCACGATGTGTATGGCAGGGCAGGGACTTTGTGGAGTTTTTGGTCCGTTTTCTGCACGAGGGATGTCAGGAGGGTCCAGCAGCTGTGGGTGGTGAAGAAGGAGTCAACCCTGAGCCTGTGTGTTCAGTGGGAGCACTTGTAGCATCTTGTAGGGTGCTGGCCTGCCTGGCCCCACTGTTTCCTGTGGTTTCATGGAAGAAATTGCCTTGTCCCCCAAGGCTCCTTAAAAGGCCTCTTGCTTGGGCCAACCACCTAAATGTAGCACAGGAACTCTTGGCTGTGATTTCTTTGGTTTGCCACCATGAACTTCAGAGGTGCCCCCCCTGAACTGGACCTTTTGCAGTAGAGGATAACGAAATATAAATCTCTGATTTATCTTAGCTAACATTAAGCATATAAGAGGCAGGCTGCCTCAGGGTACCCCACTGAAGCCTGCTGCAAACCAGCCTCTGCCTAATCACTGAAAGGAGAATGTGGCAGCCATCTGTGCCATCCTTCATGGCACAGTTTATTCCTGTTCTTCTAACCACCTGTAAAATGAGTAGGAATGCTGATATCTGAATATGTTTACAACTCAAAGTAAATCTTGTGTAGATGGAAGAGACCTGATCTCCCCTGAGTTTTCAGCTGTTACAGACTCAGGCAGGTGCCATGAAGGAGTTTATTTATGACCTTGAAACTGAGTGTAGTGGAGGGTAGGTGGGTCATTAGTTTGCCCCAAGTTTGTTGTGTCCCTTTATTCTCTGTTGACTGAGGAAGAGCCAAAAAAAAAATATAGCTCTGTTCTCTGTGTGTGTGTTTCTCCTTCACCTTGAAGGCAAACAGGGGTTTATCTGGTGAGGTGCTCAGGACTAGATCCAGGGTCAGTGTACTTACAGGGGATGAACTGGGTTAATTACCAGGTTTTATGATGAACAAACAGGACCTGCCTTCAGCAGGGCTGTCTCCAGGAAATGGGGCACTTTTCGGTGCCATGTCCTGGCCATGCCTCTGAAAGGGTGACATCCACAGTGGCCACGTGGGTTTCTTCTGGTATCGCTGTGGCTGACCCTTGCAACATTACAGAGCTTTAGTAAATGTAATGTTTAATTGCTTTCTGGGCTGGGAACCACTTGTAAACAAACCTGAGCCTCAATGGAGACTTTATAGTTAAATAAATAAATGCTGACAAAGAAAGACTGGAGACACAAAAAACCCAAACAGGAGCACGGCACTAAACTGCCCCATAAAACCTGTGTAAAGAGAGAGTGTTTCATGGTGTCGCAACAGCAGGCTTTTTGCTTTTCCACAGGCTGAGTCTGCATGTGTAATTGCTTCCCTTTATTTCAGCTCTGTCCCAGAAACTCCTGCTGGAGTGGCACTGAGCAGAGGGGTAGGTTGGTTTGTTTGTTTTTTTAATTATCACCAGGCTTTGACAAATTTCTCGTTTGGTGGTGGGAAGATCCATGCAGGAGGAGGGACATGTGCCACTGTTACAAAGGGTGCAGCCTGTTCTTGCTGGCGTAGAACTGGGGCTGAGCAGTAATTGCTGAGCAGAAAGTGGCTCCTTAAAAGCACACAGAGTTTTGGTAAATCTCTTCTGGGTCTAAGCAGCAATGCAATCCTTCTACTCAGGCCTAAACATCAAGTCTTTTCTGGGAATGCAAATACAGGTCGGTGTAAATTCATCAAAACAGAGTTCTTTAAACAGCCAGTTCTCCTGCTCTTGTATAATCCATTCTGGGCTTAGGAATACTAATAGTTTCCTCAATTAAAAAGGCTTTGCCTCTCTCACCTTCAACTCTACCCAATATAAAAGGGTTTGTAGCTACAACTGCTCTGCCTCGAAAGCCCTCACTGCAGCCATGGCAAGGCTGAAAATCAAGGTTGTTTCTAGGAAAAACAGATAAATTAAGCAAGTTTTTGTGGCAGGACCTAATTTTGGGTAGGTTATTCTCCCCATGCTGTCTTGCACTACTGCAAAACCTTGTGTAAGGTCCTTTTAATGTTCCTCAAGTACATGTCTCGTCCTTTTAATGTTTCTTGAGTGCATGTCCAAAAACCACAGTGGTAACAGTTGCCTCCATCCAAAAGAGAAACAAATGCAATTATTTAAAAGTAGCAGCCACAAGTGTACTCATTAAATGGAAGATGGTCATATAGGCAGCTCTGAGCTGCTCCTGAATTTCCAGAGGACTTGTAATGTATTACCACTGTTTCAGCCCATTCTGTTGGGTTTTTTTTTTAGGCTGTGCGGGTAGACTTGACCCCTCTTTTGCCAGTTTTAATTTTCCTGCTGTTTTTTAGTAGCTCTGTGGTCATGCTGCTAACAAAGGAGCACTATAAAGGGATTAATGAGTATCATGAGGAAATAAGAAGCCTGTCGCCTTGATTTTTTTGGACTGTGTTTCAGTTATAACAAATATTTAAAAAATCTTGAAGATACAGAAGCTGGGAATTTTCTATTTTTACTTTTTATGAGGATCATTTAAAAATATCCACAGGTTCATTTTTGTGTAATATCACGTGACTTGGCATGCTTCAGGTTGTAGTTAGTCACTTTTTGGTAAAATTCTCTTACGGAAAAATGTGTGCACGCCATTTTAAAATCATATTCAGCCATATGGAAAAATTCTTTGTGCTTGCAAAATGTGGAAATCTGGTTAGAATCAATGTTAGTTTTATCTTGAAACCAGTCAATTTTGTTGGAAATGGAACTGGAGCAGAGCTTGGTTTTTGGAGAGAGAAATTCACGTAGCCTGGTGACATTTCCTGGCTGGACAGACCTGTTTTGAAATTTGAAATAGAACACAAAAAAAAAGAGATGAAGTGAAACACCTCTCCTGGATTTGTTTTTCTGATAAGAAAGTCAACCCTGGACTTCCCATGAGTCTGGCATTGTCCTGTCGCGGAGGTCAGAAATTTCCCAGGGTTTTGGACCAGTCCAGCAGCTGAGGGAAGGTCTGGAAATACAGATATTGCAAATGTTGATTGGCAAAAGTCTGCGGAAGCTTCCTTGGAAGAAGGAGTGATTTTCAAGTAATTTGTATAAAGAGGGCTTAAAGTCACTTGATTAAACTGTAGCATCAGGAGGAAAAAGAATTCTTCTCCATATAAAACCAAAAAATAATCATAATAATCCAGGCTTTTATATCTTCTAATGGTAAACCACTTTGGTTATTTCAGATACCAGCCTGTTAAGCTTCTGAGTTCTCCACATGGTCAGAAGATTGTAAGGACCTCCACACAGTTCAACCTTGGATGGAACTTCTTACAGGTCCTTATTTTTTTTTTTTTACTCTCTTGGGAAATGCATTTTCACCTCTTTGTCCCACATATCTTTTCTTTTCACTTCTTTTCTTCCTCTTTTTTGGCCTTTTTTATTTTTTCTAACCTCAGAGGTAGCAATCCTACTGCTATTAGCAAGATGTCTATTATAGTGTCATTAAAAAAGCTATAGTCAGAGCATGGAATGACTCACATCATGGAGGAGTTAATAATTCACTGTAATAAAAGTATAAAGTTTTATGATAAACCACTCTCAGGGGAGTTAAATATAATCCTTAGCGGGTCACACACTGACTACAAAGCTTACATTTGTAATGGTAATTTGAATTTACTACATCGCCTTTAGTTTTTAAGCGTTTGTATGTCATTAGACCTTATAAATTGATTTATATATTCAACTCCAGTATAATTCTACATAAAGGTACAATAAATTTTATGGATTATAGATATGGCATCTAAAACAGTTTAGAAAAATAATTTTATTAAATTCACTTAAACGGCGGCGATGAACAGCGGTGCCGGAGCGTCTCAACTTCTGAGAACTGCACGAGGCGGGGAGGGAGCTGCAGGTGGTGGTGGGGACAGAGGGAGGGGACTGGGCCATAACTGGTCACCCAGCTTCTCAGTCAGGGCTCCGGTGGCACCGAGTCAGGCAGCCACAACTGTCATTGAGAAGGACCCGCATTCTGCTCCAAAATTCCTTCTCCTACTGGGACATGTGGGGTCCCCGTGGAGAGTCACTGGGGCCACCCTTAATACCCTGTTGGTGACATTCCTGGTAGGGGTACAAGATCACCTGCAGGAAAGGGCTGTGTTTGTACCATTAACAAGTCACTTCTTTCTTAATTTTGTTGTTCTTTTACTTGGGTTAAAACCAGCCTGCTGTGTTGCACCTTAGCCTGAGCTGGCTTCTGAGGGATATCTTTCCTCAGCATTTTGCCTCCTCTGCACTCTTTATCAGAAATAGCTTGTAAAAAGTGAAAATATCTATTTTTTTCCTTCCCCCCAGCTTGGAATTAGCAAACACATCCACACCAGAATCCATTAAAGATGTTCATCTTAAGCATTCTTTATTGGTGTAATTTCAGCAGAGCTGCCTGTGAGGAAAGCGGCTGTTGGTATTTTGCTTCTGACATGGCAGATCCTGCTCAGACCCCTCATCCTGTGAAAACTTCTGTTTGCATTCCCAAACATGTTGAGCAGTCTCTGAAAACAGCACGGGACGCAGCTCAAAAAACACTTGATAAACTTTACCGTCTGTTTCTTAAGGGGTGGTTTTAAATAGTCAACCAGCATTTTAATGCTGCCTTTCCTAAAGTCGGCGTAATTTCAGTGCTGATCTTGAAAACCCTTTGTCTAATCCTCTGTGTAATCTTTCCCATAACAAACCTAAAAAAGATCCCTGTGCTCCCTGGTGGGCAGTTATCATCGTATTCCCCGTCGCACTCACACATTAGCAAAGCTTTATCCCATCATGGTTTTGTTTTTGAAAGCATTGAGGTAAATCTCAGGTGGCATCCTGCACTCAGTGGGTGTGTCGCTGATGGAATGACCCAGCCAGCTGGACAGGTTTATGTACAATTTACTGGAAATGTATTAAATGTGTCTCGGGAAATGATTCTTTAAAACGTTCTCACTGCCAGTGCAGTAAAGATTAAGACCTTGGCATGGAACAGAGAAAAAAATTAAATAATTTTCAGGAGCTTGATGTAAAATAATGATGTTAAATGTAACTTGAAGTCACCAAAGGATGAACATTTAGGGGCTGAATTCCTACTCTTCCCTTGATTAATTCCCATAATAATTCAGGGGTCTCTGAGACTTGCAGGCTGAATTTGAGCCCTGGCACAAGCACACCGAGTCCTGCTTTAATCCCTCTCGGGCAGTTTGCTCAGACAAATGCAGGATTACATAGGCAAAAAGAGAACTTGCAGGTGGGCAAGCTCTTGGGAAAATAAGCACTGTTATTTTCACGTAATTATTTTTGATATTCCAATTCCTCTTTTTACATTCATTGGCTTAAATATTGTGAGGGCAGTGTTTAGGCTGCCTCCTGGATTTCATTTGTGCCTGAATTTCCTAAGCCAGTCAAGAGGGCTTTACAGTCTCTGTGCTTAACATGTTGTTGCCTTTAGATGTTACTGCATGCAGATTTCTTTTTTTTATTATTATTATTATTATTATTTGTGCCTTTTGTGTCCATTTTACTTCACCATGATTCCCTTGTTTGGTTGCATCGGAGCACCAAGAGGCAGCATTGCTGGAATTTTCCCTGGCATGAAGGTGTAGGTGGAGAGGCTTGTCTGCCACAGCAACGGGACTTGCCTGATTTTTGCCTTTTTAAGTGCCTCCATCACTGTTGGCACAGATGAGAGTGATCAGGATAAATGCAAAAAAATTGCCCATCTGCCCCCAAACATTGGGGTTGCAATGGGTGGGAAGTGACAGTGGGTGCTAGGGGATGCACAGCATGCCGAGGGAATAGCAAGTGAAAGGTCTTTGAGCACCTTCTAGTTTCAGCATCTAAAATTATGTAGGGATAAACTGCTTTCTGCAGTATCCTTGGACATTTGCTCCGCAGCAAATAAAGGCATTAAGTCTTTCCTCCTCTTCCAAATACACAGCTTAGAAATAAAAGGTAATAACTGACGATATACAAACACTGAAATTTCCATTCTTCACAGATTTAATGATCCTTACTGCAGATCATGAAAAGAGACATTAGTGAGAGAAAAAAAGGCAGGGACACACACACTTTGTGCAGCATCAAGCAGTATATTCTGTGCTTAAATAAGAGGGAAGATGATGGGGAACTGCAGGATTTAAAATCACGGTGGACACAGCAGGTTGATTTTTGCCAGGACAGGATGAGTGCAGGGGGACAGAGGTGGGAGGGACGGGGAGCAGATCTGGCATTGACCAGGTGCCCTCCTTAAAGTTTCAAAAGTTTGTAATCCTCGGGGTTTTTTTTGAAGAGCATTTTAGCCCCTGCCGACAGGTTCTTGGGCATCCTCTCCTCATGTCTTCAGGCACACTTTGAAGAAAAGATTTCACCACTTGTTCGAGTCAATAGTAATTATTGTTTAGTACTGGATTATATAAGGCTATTCCATAGGCTTATGGAATTAAAAAGAGTTGTTAGGATGTCTTTACAGCTGGCAAAGAGTTAATGGCTTCAAGTTGAGATGGAATAATTACTGCCTGGACTGATTTACTATTTCGTTTCTATGATGTTTGAAAATCTAATAAATCATTTTACTTTTATCTTGATAGTTAATTCTTTCATTAGGAAAATTAGACGCTTCATTATAATGTTTATCATGAGCGGAAAGGTTTTTTTTTTAATTTTTGGGTTTTTTTTCTAGTTTTAGGATCACACAGTTCACTTCTGCCAGGTTTTCATTTTCTTTATCAGGTTTTCATTTTCTTTGTCATTCCTAAGGGAATGCAGCAGCAGAGCAGTGGGCTGGATCAGACCTGGGGCCTGCTTTGGAGGTGCCACCCACGCCATTCACCTTGATTTCCTGGGGAGCTGTAGATGTTTTGGAAAATCAGGCTTTAAGCTCTTTAGGCTCTTAGATGCATAGATATGGAGACTAGAAGGGATTGTAAAGCTCTTTTACTCCCCATTTCTGGAAAATTCAGATTAAAAAACCCCACCCAGCAGCAGGCAAGATACCTTTATTCCCTCCAGTGCAGTGCCGAACACTTGCTCCATATGCTCTAATTTGGCTTAAACGTGCATTTTAATCTTCCCTCTTGTGCAAAATGTTGTTTTTTGTTAAGATAACCCACAGTGATTCCAGTCACAGTATTCGTCAGTCCATTAGAAATGGGACCAGGAACTCCCTGCAACAAAAAATGGTTCCTTAGTCTGGAAGATGCTTCTTTACCCGTACGACATCTGTGAGCTCTACATACTCCCCACTTAGGCTGATTGCTCCTACAATTAATGTGCTTTGGGGTTGTGATTCTGTAATCACCCCGTGCATTGAGAAATGCACAGCGTGTATTGAAAAGTGTCTATAATATATTTTAAAGGGAATTCTTAACTAAGCTCTGACCTTGATACAGTCTGAAGGTGAAGAGGATCAATCATAGATAAAAGGAGGGGAACTCTCGGAGGACGTGAGTACCTAAGATTTTCTCTAGGTGTAATTCTGGATCTGTATTTATTTGTATTTATCTTTGAAAGCTCAGACAAGTAGAGATGCTGTAATTGATTTTATTTGAAAGTGAGAGATGGGGTCAAATGGAAGCTTTTTGGTCTCCTGCTTTTACTTCTCTACCTATAAAAAATGAGCATTTTTACTAGAGGTGCTTAATGACATTCACATTTTTTTGGCCAGGCGTGTGAATGGGAGCCTCCAGCAAAGCAAACTCCACCTCTCCCAGCTTCAGATGAGCTGGGAAAGATCCTCATCCTGCCAACTCATCCTTAATTGGCCTATATAGTAAGAAGCAATTAAAACTAAAGGCCCGATTCATAAAAAATGTACGTTGTGTCTGTGTGCATAGGGGCTTTTCCTACTCTCCAGCTAAAAGTGCAAGAGGCATATTAGCTTCCAATGCACCTTTTTGCAATTTACTCCCTTCCCTCCTTTTTCTGAGTCACAGCTGACCTTTTCTCCCGGTTCCTCTGCCAGTGAGTATCATAGAATCCTAGAATATCCTGAGTTGGGAGGGACTCACAAGGTCCCCCCAGGTCCAAGTATATGGAGGTGTGTGGTGTAAACCTTCTGGACAAAAGGTAAAGTTTACACAATATGTGAAAATGTCCAAATAGAAGCTAATGGCTGTGTGTCAGCAGTGCTGCCTTCTCTTAGCTGATTGATTTTTAGCAAGCCACTGGCTTGCTAGACAGATTTTGAAAGATCTTTGCTGGCATGCTGGGTGTACAAAGCCTGCAATTTCTTTTTCTCTTGTTCTAAAAGAGGAAAAATAAAATAATGTTAAGCACTTCATGCACAGAAAAAAAGGAATAGAGGCAAATCACCTATCTGATGTTGAAGCTCATGCAAAGCCCAAATTTGAATTTTTTTTCCTTCCCATACTTCCACATTCTTGTTTAATAACTGGATGTATGAATGGACTGAAATACATGAATGCAATTCCTTTTTTTTTTTTTTTTATTAGAATTATTTTTCTGTGTGGTGTGTTTGGGCTTTGTGTTTTATATTTTTTTTCATCTGCAAGGATTTTTGGGATACAATTTATGTGGGTGACTGCATGGTATAAAGCTGACTCATGCTCCATCTCTTGCGAAATACCTGTAGCTTTTAGAACGATCTCCACTGCGAACACTTCAAGGTCAGGTTTTGTTGGATATGGCTTGATCCAGTTTGGTTAAAAATCATCAGGTTGTTTAAAGATACCCCAGGAAGGCTCCGTTTCAAGTTGCTGCTACACCCTGTCTTGGGAGCCAGGCTGCTCTACTTTGTGTTTTGGTTATTCCCAAAATAACCCAGTTCGTGCGTGGATCCTGGCTGCTTCCCACCTGCTCCGTGGCAGTGGTAAGGCCAAACCCTTGGCAGTGTTTGGCACCATTGGGGAGTGTCCACTTGTGCCAAGGAAACAAGGGAATGTGTTTCCACGAGCAGTGCCAACCTGGCGCTCGCCATACATGACATTTTCCACCGAGGTAAAAATTACCCTCTCTGGGGGAAGGAGAGGTGGCCTCCGGTCCACCTTCAGGATTGGAATCTGATAAACAGTTTCAAATGTCAGTGGCCTGTTGTTGGTAATTAAATTGTAATGACAGATCCGTGCTGATACCATCAAGGTGCTTTTGTCCGGGGAACCCTGCATTAAGAGGAGCCGCAACAGCAGTTTTGCTTGTTACCTCTTTCCTACTATTACAGTTAAATAGTTCATGGCCATCAGCTTCCCCCAGCAGGAATGTGCACTGTCGCCTGCGTGGGTTTCGTGCACAATCGCCAGGAATGTGAATGTATCCTAAATCTTTGAATGTTCAAATGTTTGTTAGCCCGAGCTAACCAGCGTTCCTGGTAGTAGGAACCCATTGGCACACGGTTGGTTTGTGCGTTTTTACATCCAGACCAGGAGCCTTTAAAATTTGTCTGTTAGCTTTTGGAGAGAAGGGGAAAATGTCTATAGAAAGGCTAAAGTTCAGAATGAAGGCACTCGGTCAGAGAAATATCAATATGCAACTGTCAGGAGAACTTACATTCTGAGTCACAAAAATACATTTTTCTTTTTTTTTTTTTGGGGGGGGGGCTTATCTTGTTCCATTGTAAATGATTAAAACCACATGATCCATCATTGAGATGATAATAGCACTCACCTTCTTAAAAACAACAACAGTTGCTTTATTCCCATATTTTTGTTTGTGCCCTGGAAAGAAAAGAAGCGAAACGAGAGTGTTTCGGATGTTTTGGTGAGTGACTGCCTTCGAAGAAGTTTTGGAGCCCTTTTCCATCCTGTTCTGTAGAGGTCAGCAAGTTTGAGGAATTACAGGCACTAAGTGAAAATGAAAACATCAAGAGGCTTGCTGTCTATCACAAGTATCACTAAATCTTTTTGAACAACCCTGGGCAGTGAATTATGGAAGCATGGAATTGACTTACAGTTTATTTCTAGTAACAGTCAGTTACTATGTCAAATCTAAAACCATTCAGAAAAGCCTATAAAAATGTATGACAAACTAACCAGCAACCTCTAGATCTTTTTACATGTGTATGATTTTAGAGAACGTCTCGCTAGTGCTTGTGGAAATGAACAGACAGGACGTTTTCACGAGGCTGTATTTTATTTTTTTTTTTTTTGTCCTCCTCGCTCGTGTTGTTTGGCATCACAGAAAGCCTCTGGAGTAGCTTTGCTGGAGGAAGACAATATGGTGTGTGGGCAGGGGAATGGCACAGCTCTTGCTCCTGCCTCTCTCGGTGATGCTCTTCCCCCCTACCCTGTGCACCACGACTGAACACTCTCTTAACAGTTCCCCAAACTTTATTTCAAGGGGCCTTGTGAACACCTGGGAACTTTTTAGTGAAGGTGTTGCACCATCCGTGGCTCACCTCAAGGTAAGAGAGAAGGAGGAGAGGTCCTGAGGGAGGATTGGCTCAGTGAGGAGCTGATGGCCGTGTTGCCTCCATGGATCTTCAAGGATCCGTGGGGCTACCCTGGCACCAGTGAGTCTGGTCCTGCTGCTGGGCAGAGAAGGGAGCTAAAGCCTTGGGTGTTTGAATGACCTTGTTGCTGTATAGGGCAGGTGTGAGGTTTTCTTCTGGCTGCTTAAAATGCAAGTTTATAAGAGCATGGGTGCTGTTTCTAAAAGCTGTGTGGACTGTCAGGTTAGAGTGGCTTATTTGTTGGGCAGCTCAGGGGTCCAGGGCACAGAGGGTATTTCAAACCAGCATCATTATGTTCCCCCTGCAATGCATCTCCACTTCTGATTTCCCCTGAGAGAGCTCCCAGGAAATGGCATTTCCCTAATGTGCTGCCAGATCTGAAATGTTGGTTGGCTGATGTTGTGACTTTTCAGGAGAGACCCTTTTTTTGGAGGCAGTAATGCTGGAAAATACCCCCTTAGATGCTTGATCTGAGCTCCTGTGCCTCCTTGGGCCAGGTCACTAATTTTAGGGCGGGTAGGACCATTTGGACCTAATTTTCCAGCTCTCAGAAGAGAGATTGAGTCTGGGTATGGCTTCATAAAACAAAGCAAAAATAAATTAAAAATATGAAGGAACTCAAGGCATTAGATAAGCACTCTCTAGACACTGTGGTGAAGGGCAGACTGGTATCTACCAGTTGGGTGGACCTCCAAGAAGGATATTTGGCTATTTATTTGGGAGCACTACCCTGAAGAAACCAAACAGGGAGCAGGTCTTTCAAAGCTGTCTTTTTGTTTTCTTTCTGTGTCGGTGGCAGACAGCATTAAAATATTTAAACATGCCACTGCAAGAATGAATGCAAAATGTCTTGTGTCCAGATAGCCATTTTGCTTTCCTTGTGGTGCTTGTGCTGGGAAAGCATCCAAACCCGAGTTTGTCTTGTAAGAAATGATTTCAACATCAGTCCCCTGGCAATTGTATTTTAAAACTAACACAACCTAATAAACTTTCACTCATGAAACCATCAAAGTTGTGTTTACTAGCAGAGCACTCGGGTCAATAAAACTACTCTACACACCAGGATTTGGGATTTTATTATTTTGCATTTATTGAGAAACAAATTGCAGAATGAAGTGGGGCCACGAATAAAATACTTCTATATGCTCGGAATATAATACAAAATGTAATTAGGCAGCACATTGTTAAAAGTCAGGACCAAATTCTGACAATATGGTGTCACCAATTGTAAGCCTGTAACTGTATAATACATAATTGTCAACTGTTGAGAAAAGATCTCATTTTGATAACACATATTGAGATTGGAAGTCTGTTTGTTAATGAGGGGTCTGAAAAAATACTTATGACTCCAGGATGCTTGACAGCTCTAACTGCAACATTGTGCTGCACAGTCAGAGAACAGCGAGTTAGAAGGAACACAAACAAAAAATAAGACCTTTTTAGGAGCGAAGAAACGGGGATGTTTATGTTTAAGGAATGTATTAAAATCACAGCTATTCTGCTCGGATATTAGAGTCAATCAATAGATTGATTCACTGTGATTTATTTCTATTAATTTATATTTTACATGCACAACTTGACTTTAAAGCTTTTTTTTTTTTCAGAACTGTGCTTAATATCCTCAGCTTCATCTCTGTGCAGAGGACTGAGGGCAGGAGTGCTCTGCTCACCTGGATATGGGCCAGAGCCAGAGCAACTCTTCCTGCCCGCTTCTGCTGGTTCTCAGCATAACCCAGCCGTGACCTCAGTTATTTTCTCTCTGGGATATTCCTCCCCCAGCCACATGCACGTAGCTCTATTTGTGCAAAGCAGGAGTCTGGGATTTCAGGATGCCACCAGGTTTCCTTCAGGGCTGTCCTCCCTCCTTTGCATGGCACTGCCCACACACAGACCCGGGACCTGTTGGCTGCTGGACACAGCTGCAACCCCCAGCATTTCCCTCATGCTCCCTTTCCCAGCTCTGTGTGCCTGCTGAAGTTGTGCAAAAAGCCAAGATTACACACAAAAGAGCAAAGCCATATAAGTTGCACTGGCAGGTTGCACTCCTTTTATTTCTGATCTGTGCTGCTTTTATTTTCTTGGTGAGAGATTAAGAAGGTATTGTTAAGGTTGTTCTGGATGCCACAAAAACTCCAGGTAGCATTTTGCAGTGAATTTCAAAATTTTTGAGTAGCGTTGTGCTGGTAAACTCGGAGTTGAACTCCCATGGCATATATTCTGTTCCCTCATTATCCCGTGTGTTCAGGAAGCTCCGCACAACCCGTAGCAACTTGTTTTCTCAGAGGGAGTGATTACATGTGGTGTAGTGGGTTTCTTTTGTATGTGTGTGTGTGGCAGTCATATAAAAGCCAGCCTCTTATTTTTCAGAGTATTTGTAGCAGCTGCAGAGGAAATGTCTGTGTCGCTCTATGTTTTAGAAATGAGGTTGGGAGTCTGTTGATGCCTCTGGAGGCTCTGCTGGCATTGCTGATGACTTCAGGTGGCACCTCGCAGTGACTGAGCTTGCTGCTGTCTGAGGAGGGAAGCAGGTGGAAGGCTTGCCTCCCCTTCACTCTGCCCCCCAAACCCAGATGGAACAATGACTAGTTTGGACTTTAAATAGGTGGAGGAAAATGCCTGTTTTTGCATTGCCGTATACTTGCTGCTGCAGGCAAATACTGCATTTATTGCTGACCTGGTGCCACAACAACCTGCTAGAGTGGCACTGGAAATTTGTTTCCAGGTCACCTTCAGAGCAATGGCTTTAACCAAAAGGCTGAGCTTTGTGCTGCCTGGAAACAGACTGAAACTCCTCCAGTGTCTCTAGGATCACAGAGGCTCTCTGTGCCCCACACCAAAATTTGGGGACTTCACCAAAACAGCAGAGGGTCTGAGCTCTTTCCTTCCTTTCAGTTGCCTTGCTGAGTCCCCTGCCCATTTCATTAGCAGACTTTTCATGGCAACTTTTGGAAGGAGGGGTTGCACACTTTAATTACACAGTTCAAATCACCAGTTACAGTGGTTCTAACATCAAGCACTTTTTTTTTCTTGGTCATTAGCCTTACTGGGGCAATCTATGCTACGAGGCTGACCTGCATACCTGATTCTGTCTTCTTTGCTTTTCTCAGTGCATGATGTATTTATCCTGCAAATGTACATTTTCTTCTATTTTCTCTTTGTTTTCTTTTAAAACACCCTTTAACCACTGAAGAGTTGAAGCAATTGCCACAGAAATACCCCGTGCTGAAGTCTGCCCAGGCTTGGTGCTTCTTCATTATTCTGGTGCAGCAAATTTCCAAATCCTGCCAGTGCCCTGAAAGAAGGAACCTGTGCTCTGAGGGAGGCTGAGGGTGCAGTCCTGTTAGCTGGGGTTTGGCACTGCACAGTCTTCTAAATTAGGGGGTCAGACCCACGAAGCAGCAGCTGCCTGGACACTGCCTTTCCCCTCCCCTCTGCTGCTCAGAGCTTTTGTCTTGGAGTGGTGGCTCTGCTCCGCTGCATCCGCGGGACGGCCGCGGACACCGGGGGCTTAATGGGAAGTTGTCAGAAATAATTGTGCTTGTACCTTTTTGTGCTGTCAGAGGGGAAGATGTTAAACTCTCTGTGAGAGCTGGATGTGAACGGGGATGGACAGTGGTCTTCGGACCATTACAGCCTACTTCCTCTAATTTTTAAAATTTATATACTTTGTAATGCATTATTAATTTTCTTGTGAGTGATATGACTTTCAAGGCTATCAAGGGACTAATCTATTTTTTACATGGAGTAGAGGAGGATTCTAGGTTTGTACAAATAAAATACTCCCTGGAAGCAATACAACTGAAATGATATCTGCAAACATCACAGCTTTACCTCTCTTCTGAGCAAACATCAGCTCTCTATAGAAAGTTAACACTTTAATTAGGCAGAATTTCAAATGATTGCGCATGTCTGCTATTAATCTAAAACATTTGTATCCTTTTTCGTAAAAATTACTTTCTTTGTACAGGACTGAGCTAGGAAGCTCAGGAAGAGATATCCAAATCCTTAGTTTAAAGGTATTTGGGAAATACACATGATTAAACAATCACTGGTATTACCTGAAATCCAAAAATTGGGTTGCTATGGGTATAGTATATTTGCTTAATTCCAACTGATTGTTCCTTGCCTGCAAGGAAAATTATGTGTGGTTGCAGAGGTTTAAATATGCTTTTTTCAGTGGAACTACAGGTATAATGGTTTCATAGGTCTCAGTGTGGGGATAATTTTGGTTTTTGGATGTTAAACAGTAGTGGGTACGTGCACGTTTGTTTGATATAAAATCTGGTGGAAATAAATAAGTTCCAGCCAATGTTTATTTGGGAGTTGGGTTTGACCTCTAGAATGATGTTAACAGAAGCTTTACTATACCAAGTTTGGCTTTTTATTTAATGTTTGAAAAAATAGCATGAGTACAGTAGAATAGTCCTTCTGAAGAGCCAAGTGCAGACGAGGAATGAGGTGTGATTAAAACATGCCATTGCAAGAACAGTGAATATTTTTTTAATGGTTCATGTTTCATGGACATTCAGTTCACAATTTATCCCCTTCTTTTTCTTGGGTGCTGTTAGCTACAAAGCTTCATACCAGCCTGTCTGCTTTGGAGGGAAAACAGTGTCCACTTTTTCAGCTCTTCTGTCTTATTTCCTTCCTGTGCTCCCTGTGAAATTCCTGTCACTGATACCAACCGCGGGTACCTCTGCGCTGACCTGTGAAAACTTGGGAGGCTCAAGGTGTGATCTCCGAGCTACCAGATGTACCTGTGGCGTGGAGATAGCACCGAGTGTCAAATTAAGCCTTGTGTGGATAAAGATGCCTGAGCTGGCTGCAGAGTTTGAACCTTTCAGTGCTAAACCCACAAACATTGTGCTGAGGAGGGAGCTCAGCTGTGTGTGCTCTGCAGTTGCAAAGGGTGGAGCAAAGTTTCTCCCCAGACTCTAAGACGTGGCACTGTTGGAACTTCTGCATATGTTGGAAAAGCAGGTAGGAATCATCTCTCTTCTTATACATCTGTGAGTGTCACACCTGGGAGAGGCAGGGCAGTTATGGTTCTTAGGGCTTTCCTCTGGGAGCTTGAACTGCGTTTGGTGGACCTGAGAACAGGATGGTGGGTGCAGGTGTAAATCAGAGTGCCTTTTCAGTCCAGCTATAGAGGAGATCTGCTGGCTTGCTTGCTCCTCTTCAGGAGGACCCTGCAGGCAGGACCCTCTCTGGAACAGATCCTCTGCCCACCTCATCCCACACAAACCAGGGATGAGAGATCCGGAATTGCCATGCAGCTCTTTTCAAGGCTGTTTCATGGTGCCAGGACTTGTTATTCCATCCTGTTTGTGGACTTCCCATAGCCAGAGCTTTGTTATCTAATGTTTGGGTGGTTGTTTTCATATCTATGGCAGCTAAACATCACATGCTGTAACGATGGGTTTATGTTTAGCAGTGCCAGAGGGAGCCTGCTGGTCCACACCACCATGTTCCAGTGGAACTGAATAATTCCTTTTTATGCTTTGCAGTCTAGCTGAGGTCCTCACTGCATGCAAGTGGTTTGCCAAGTGCTCCACTGGCACAGTATAAGCCAGCACAGCTGATTACCTGGAAAGCAGGGGAATCCCTGAGTGATAACATTCAAAATCATGCTCTTATCCTGTGGGAGTTGGTGTGTGATAATGGTGAGCGTCAGAAATGGCATTTTGGAGATGTTGTGTTTAGAAACCACTGTAACCTTGAGCATTCCTGCACAAAGAACGCTCTCTAGGCATCACGGAACAGAAAGGTGGCTCCGAACCACCTCTGCTTTCAGGGACAAGCAGTGGCAAACATTGCTCAAGCCTCAGGCTAGGATGTGTACTGGGCATTTCTCACTCTTTGATTCCCCTTCAGGGCCATTTGGAGGCCTTTGACCTCCTTTTGAGTTTTTGGGGTGCAGTTTGCCTGTGCAGGGCACACACATGTTGCTCAAAAGCATAGAAAAAAACCTCCAAAAGTTTTGTGTTCTCTCTTGATGAGACCTCCTGTCACTGCCTGAGAAGGGCCCTTGGGTAGGTCTGTGTGCAGTGCAGTTCTTACAGCTGTTGTACCACTGTATGTTACAGAGCCAGGATGGATGAGCAGGACCGTCCCAAAAGCTCTAATTGTGCAGTGGTTTGGAGGAGAAAGATACCCGCCCGTCTAAACCTGAAAAAAAACTAGTTCTGAAAGACAAAGAAAACCCTCGAAGACTCCTTAATTAGTCCTGTGAGTGAGTTACCCAAAATCTGCTTGGAGCAATCGGGCACCCCAAGAGCTCGCTTTTGCCCCCAACTCCAAAACTGACTTTCTCTGTGGCCCCGGGCCAGTCACTTAACTCCCCGTTGTTCACTGAACTGCAAAGGGGAGATAACAATCCCTGTCTACCACGAGGTAGGTTGTGGCAGGATAAATTAGCTGTTGGCTTTTAAAGCACTTTAAAGATGTACTGCAAAGCATTAAGAGCACTTGTTTTTATGAAGACAGTAATGGTTAAATGATAATTCTGTGCTCTCGCTGAATTTGTTAGTTTTAAAGTGTGAGTGTTATGCTTCTACAATATGCTATTAATCCAAACAAATTACTAAGCCTTTGTGTGGTATGTGAGGAAGCCCATGAATTTACCTTTCTGTAGCTGTAAATGCAGTGGAAAGGATTTGAACTTCCCTTCTCACCTCGGAGCCTCTGGCAAACTGGTCACTGACATAATAAATATTCAGCATTTAATAATGCTTCACTTTCCCTCTTTAAACCATTAGTTGTTTCCTGCTTGACTAAGAAGAACTTCAAATTCAATTCATTAGCATTTCTTTAAATAGCCCTCTTAACAATGCCGGTTTGCTTTCCTTGTTATGTTCTGTCACTAATAGCGGTTTTTACTTCTAACCTGTTATTAATTAGAAATAAAGACTGGATCTCTTAATTTCTGAATTAGTTTTTAGTGCCTCTTCCCTCGGATGCTGAAGAGGGTCTTTTTTTTTGTTTCCCCCCCCCCCTAAGCCTAGCGTGTCGCGTTATATAATTGTTCCCGGGGTAAATAATTTAGCTTGGTCGGAGAAAGTGCACTTCTCCCCGCGCCTTGAGTGGTCAGCGCGGCGGCGGCGGCAGCGGCGGGCAGCGAGGCATGGCAAATCCCGGGCAAAGAGGAGCACAGCTGCATGAAACTTTCATTAGGGCCGCAGAGGTAAGAGGCCGTGTCTCTGCGGTGCTTTCGGCGTGACCCCCGGTGCTGGCGGGGCACCTCTTCACGGCGGCTCAGCGTCTTCGCCGTGAAGGACAAATGAGCGGGCGCGGGGCGTCTCGAGCCACCCTAATCTTTTTCTTTCCCTACTTCAAAGCCTTCTTGTGTTGCATCTCGGTCTGTAATTACCCTCGAGGTATTTCAGACTCCGGGAGCGACACCGGGAAAAATTGCTCTTCCCGATAATGGCAGCCCACAGTTGTGTTTAATCAATTATGTAGTTGGTCATGAGACTGGCTTTTTAGTTACAAGGATTTTAAGGCCAGCCCCTTATGCCCTGGCTGAGGAGAGCAACAATACCGAATTAAAGAAACACTCTCCATTTGATGCAGCTTAATCTAGGCTTTACCTGCTTAATTAAAAACATGCTGCCAATGCCCACTTACTCCTCCATGCTCTAAACAGCCATGCTGTAATTTCCTAAGCAAAACTGTTTAAGTTAGGTGGAGCTGCAACACTAATTTTTACGGATATAAACAGATCTGCTCAGCGGCAGCGTCTCCAGATTTCTTGGAGCTGGTGGCAGTGCTGTAGTGCAGGGCTCGGAGGTGTGCGGATGCTGGCGAGGAAACGCCAGCCGAGCTGGGAATTAAACACACAGCCTCGCTAACTCGCTCTGAAAGATACATGACAGCCAGAAGCTTTGCTCCTCAGAAGTAATGGAGTTGGCTGGGGCGCAGGGGGTGTGCTTCCAGTGGAATAAATTCAGATGATGCTAACTCAACAGATAGTTTGAGATGTGTACTTAGCTGGCTGTGGGAGGGTCTTGCTTTGGGAAGCTGGTAATGGTGCTGCGGGCCAGCCGAGGTGAAGCGATGGTGTATCCCGGTCCTTACAGGTTGAATGTGAGGGGTTGTGATGGTAAACTGGCAGTGGGACTGTGCTGGGAAGGAGAGGTACATTGAGGGAGAGAGAATACCTCCTGTCTTGTTAAGCCCACAGAAGCTCTGTGGCCTCTGGCTGTTGATGTTGCCACATGTTTGCCTTTGGACCATGTTGGCTGGATGACCACTGAATTACCCAAACAACTGCTGTTAGAAAAGCATCCAGACATTGTCCCGACTCCTCCACCTTTTGCACTGCTTTCCAACACACTGTATCTTTCTCTATCCAACTTCTCCTGCCTACCCCAATTTCCAGCTGCTTTCCATCAACGCTTAGCAAGCCACTTACTGCACTTCACTTGTGTTCTTCTCCTCTTTCAAAGTCTCATGAAACCTCAGTCACTGGTGGTTTTCATCAAGCATGAGGTACAAGTTTGATGCTATTTTGGATCTGCTTCACTTGGGGAAGAGGGAAACTTACAAAATTCAAAACATCTTACAAATTCATACATTTCTTTGGTTACTTCTGTGCTTGTCAGCTCTTTGCCTGTGATGCCAGTTTGTTGCAGAAATATTGTCTCTGAATTTAAGATATCCAGGAGAGTTGATGATACGTGAGGAGGTATTGATTGATGTATACATTTATACCTCTTCTACAGATTCTTCTTTCTCAGACAGCATTATAGATAACTGTCCCAGAAGAAGACAGCTTTGAATGTCTGATGTACTTACACGGTTGCAAGTGGAATATCTGTCTGTAGTGTAAAAGGTAGGTTATTCCTTAGGCCTTTCCTCTCTTCTCTAATTTTAGACTAGTAGCACTACAAAGGAGTTGTTGTTGCTAGTCCTACAAAGCCAGTGGGCTGTCTTGTTGGGAATCACTCGTTGCCCTAACCCAGTTTTAGTTATTCTATTAATATACCACTGGAGTCTGGCTGGAGTACAAAGTCCTCTGTGGACAGGCCAATAGCAATGTCTCTCTCCTGGAGCAATTATAGGAGAAGTTTTATAAAGATGATAATTCAAATAAAAGTGATCAGTGGGGCACGGTAGAGAGAAGAAGCAGCACTGGGGGAAAGGTTGGAGCTCAAAAATGTATCTCCTGAGCTAGTGGGGGCTCAGTGAATGATGTGATGATGTTATGAAAAAAGTATACCTTGCAAGCACAGTCCCAGATTGTTTGTGGAAAAGAAACAGCCCTTATGGTGTCAAAATACGGATATGGTATGAATATGGTATCAAAATATGGAGATCAATGGATCTCCTCCTCTCACAGCATTCACATGTGAGCAGTGGTGAGTCCTCTCTTGAGCAAAGCTTGGGTGTTAACACTGATGGAGTGGCAACCCTTTCTGCACTGCTTGGGGTGCTTTCTGCTGCAGGCAGGGTTAACCAGCACCATCAGATTGGGTTTAGCCTGGATCCATGTCCTGCTCATGTTCACCATATCCTCCTGCCCGTGCTTGTGCTGTCTTAATGTGCTCGTGGAGCTCGGGTTTGTGTTGCTTCATTGCTGATCAGGCAGATGGGCTGATACGAGACCAGTCCCCGGAGTTCTGCTTCCATACCAGCGATTTAGCTGTGTAACTCCCTGTAACGAAACTTATTGAGGATGGCAGCCTGGGTAGTCCTGTGGAATTCAAGATATGTTATTTTGGTTGTGAGGACGTTTTTAAAGGATTTTAATTATGTGCATGGTTAATAAATGTCATGCTATCCATCTTCAGTGATGCATACACGTGTGGTGTGCTGCTCAGGTGCCCGCTGGCTCGTAGTGAGGATGATGTGCAGCCATATTTATGACATATCATTACTTGGCTTGCTTTTGGGGCAAACACAGGAAGAGATTGTTCCCTCTACCCCTAATAGTTCCTGTGTGACAGACCAATGCACAGTGTATGTGAATCTTTAATGTATCTGCAGCTGAGAACACAAATGGCTGCTGCCCTCTCTGCAGTCAATTATAGATCCTAATTTGCTCTGACATAAAATTAGTTTTCCCCCACATCTTATTTCCTCACACAAAGCAGAGATAAGAGACAGTTACTGTAGAAAATCAAGGTGTCAAAAACGGTAGGTTTTAGACCTGAAAGATGAGGGAATAGGCATCATTCTTGGGTTTTGCAGGGCTATTTGTTGAACAAGCCATTTCTTACTTAAATCTTGCCCAAATCTTGCAGTGATGCCTCCTGAAGAGGTTTGGTGTGTTGAGGTGGAAGTGTACTTTCCTAGTGGTTCAGATCAGAGATGTTCAAATTGCCCTGGAAAATGACAGCACAGGAGAATCAGGGAGTCACAGAACTGTCACTGTTTACTTTTGGGATTGTAATTCTTCCTCCACTTAGCAAAAAAACCCTTTCCTACATAAGGAATACACTCTGGGGAGTTCTTACATTTGGCTTCAGGTGGAAGTTCTGAACACAGTGGGGCATCAGCCCAGATTTCCCTGTGCAAGTGCACAGGAGAGGAGTGATGATACATGTTCCTCCCCCAAACTTTGTATTTCTCTTTCTGTACTTTCTGGTTTGGGTTTGTTTTTTTCCATTGACCACCGGCTATGACCATATGGCTTCTCTTCTGTTTTCCTCTGTGTCTTCTACCCCTCCTGCTCTGAACATATTATAATGTTCACAAGACATTTTAATATCAGTTCTGGTCTTGCCTAGCAGCACAAAACATCTTGTGTATTTGCATTTTTTAGTTTAATCATTATCTTAATAATTTTGGGCAGTAGCCACAGAATCTTTTTCTCTCTGTCTCATCTCATCCTTAAAGTAGCAGTTCATGCTTCTCCCTACCATACCTCACAGTTACATTTGTTTTAAACCCATAGCTAAGGAATGGTTTGAAAGAGATGACAGTAAACCTGCCTGTAAGACACATTTCAGAATCTCTTGTTACTCCAGTCCTCTTTGGAGCAGGCCTTCAACACTGACAGTGATTAGCCAGGAAGAGCTATCAGGCTCTAGCTAAGGACACCTGGAAATGTAGCTCCTACAGAGGGATGAGCTGGCGTTAAACAAATTCTGAAGATTAAAATAATCCCAGGAAGCACTGGATTAGCAGGGAAGCCCTCCATCTTCTGTGCTCTGGCTACAGCAGACTCATTTCTTTTTTTTCACATGAGTTATATCTTAGGTGATATAGCCCAGGGAGGCAGCGTCCCCATTACCATTAATCCCATCTTTTTTCCAGCTTGATTTTTCTGGTCGTGGGGTTAAATTCACTCCCGTTAATTCAGGTGTAGTTACACCAGTTGTGCCTGGGCCAGGTTTGGTCCTGAATGTCAAACTCACTGTTAGCATCTTGGGATTACCTCATGATCTCCTTTGTAATCCTTTTACAAACATATTTTCTTTTCAGCTCATGACAAACCTAATTAGTGGTGTTTTCAGTAAATAGGAGTACCTGTAGCAATAGTCCTTTTTCAAATACAGATTTGCCATGATCTGACATTAATTTAACCTTCCATAGCACCTCTCAAGAAAGTATGTTGCTCACATTGATTAATCAAACTTCCAAAAGTTTGATTGTTTGATTGTTTGTTTGATTGTTATTCCTGGTTTAGAAACAAAAGGGCTGACAGTCAGAAAAACCTTTTCAAAATCACTGGAAGATTTAAAAAATATATCTAAACTGTCCTAGCTTTTAGACCTTCTGCCATATTTCCGAGACATCTACCTTGGCACAAATTATCCAGATGTTTTCCTTGTTGACAGTCCTGTTTTTCACTAGCACAATCCCATTGTTTTTTTCCTTGTTCGTCTTCCTTTAATCTTCAACCTTAAATATTCCAGAGAGTTTTCCTTTACTGTCCTGATGAAGGTTGAGAAAAATCTCAGACCAGCTCCAACTGACTTCTTCAGCTTTTGGAAAAGTGTGAGCACCCTGGAGAGGAAGAAACACCTCATGATGCATCATGCAATGCTGAGATTCTCAACACCAAACTGCTGCATCTTACCCTCTAATATGACCTCACACCACAATCTGTTGCAACAACCACCAAATGCAATGAAACTCTCTTCTCCTTTTTAGATGTTACTTGCTGTCCTTATTTAGAGAGAGATCTGGCTTCAATTATTTACATAAAAGTTGCTGGGTAGAGTTACATACCAGACAAGGCTGACTTGTCACAATCTTTTAGAATTGCCTTTTTTTTTTTTCTTTTCATTTTTTTTTGGAGGAATCCTAATCTTTTTCCTCTTAGAGAAAATGATTCGTAATCATAAATGAGCACTTGGAAAATGTCACCTCCAGGTACTTCAGAAGAGGCCTTGCAGGCTTATGAAGCTACAGAGGGATTAGATAATGTGACGTTTTTTTCTTTGCTCGTTTGTTTTCTTGTTGTGGAACAAGAGCTTCTGCTTCACTCAAAATGAGGGAAGAGCATTCTGACCAACTGTGTGGAAAAAGTTCAGCTTTGCTTGGATACTCCATTTCTGGGTTTTGTACATATTGCACAATAATCTACAATGAAAGCAAAATTACACTTTTCCTCTTTAATGGGTTTGAAAGGGTTTTTTTTTTCACATCTACCCTGTTCTTAAAGCTAAACAAGCCTCCTATTCAGATCATACGACTATTTGGACTACAAAAGATGCTTCTTCATGGATTATGAATTTGCTTAAAACTTCTTCCTTTTCTGTAGCACATTTATAACTCCTTGGCTTGCTCTCCTCCCCGGAAACTCTTTATTTTGTATCTTCAGTGAAATATACTGAGTTAAGAATAGGTTTGGGGTTTTTAATTCCTTTTTTTTAATTTGTATGTGCTGACAGTAATTGTTTTCTGAGGGTTTGATTCACAGGCTTTATAAATCAATTAGATTTGGAATACAAATCATAGAAAAGAGGACTGGAGGGGGTATCAAGAGATCAACTGATCCAAACAAGACCTATTGTATCTATTTAATTTCTGACAGATGCTTCTCTAATCTCCTCTTAAAGAGTCACTGTTTTTGCTCTTAAAAGAATGTCCTAGCGCTCAAGTAATTTTCCTGTTGTGTCCATAATTTCTTGTCCTGTCCACTTTGGACAGAGAACAAAACTGATCCCTTCCTCTTGGAAGGAGCCTTCTTTATACCTGAAGACTCCTTTCCTGCCTCCCTCAGTTTCTCTTCTTGAGGACCAGCACCTCCATTTATTCAGGAGTCCCATAGAGTTTATGTTTCTCCAGTGTAAGTTCTAGCTGTTGGATGTCCTCTTTGCCTCTTGGCACCCAAAAGTGGACGCAGAAGCCCACCTGAGCCCTGCCACTGCCGATGGCCTGGTGCTGGGGAGGAGCCACACAAAGGGCCAGAGGTCTTGGATGTGACCTGCCCAACCCGTGTTCAGCAGACATGGGTGGCTTGGGGCTTTTCTTCTTGCTCTGCCCATAGCTGCTGCTTCAGATTAAGGCTTCTCTGAATTATGCCAGAAGCAATCAGTCAACGTTAACATGTTCCAGAAGCCAAATCTGCCTGTGTGTGGGAAACTTAACCACGTGCTTTCTCTAATGTTGGCCAAGGGAGATGGTATAGGGCTTCTGACACCTGGGAATTAGTCTGCTGATTAGATCTTTCACTGGTGGAGCATAAAATACTTCCCCCCCATCCCCACCCCAATGTATTTTCTGTAATTTAGTTGTTGATAGCTTGCAAATATCTCAGTGCTATCCCTTAAGCACTTCTGAGGGAATGTTCATCACCTGTTTTTCTTCAAATTGCTTCAGAAAGACCAAAGGGGAGCTGACATGACAAATCATAGGGTAAAACAGATTATTAGAAGCAAGAAGGCATCCTTCAAAATGCTGAAGTTGTGTGTTCAAGAATGAAAAGGGAGGACAAGGCTCACAAATCTTTAGGAGCCCTTTGAAGGAGTCCCCGGGCACATGAACAAAGTGATCTGGGTGATATGGTCCTCAAGGAATTCACAGAGGCATTTGAAAAAGTGCTTCAACCAAGGGTCTTACAGGAAATAACCTCCATGAGTTTTGTGCATGGATAAATAATTGTTTAGAAGATAGGAAACAACAGAGAGGAATAGGGAGGTCATTTCCACAGCGGAGCTTTGCAGAGGTCTGTGCTACAGCCCATAATGTTTAGTATTTTCATAAATGTGCTGAAAAACCGGGGTGAGCAATAAGATGACGAGTTTGGAGGTGAACGCCAACTTATTCAAGATAATAAAGGCAAGGACTGATTGCAAAGAACTGAGGAAGTGCCTTTTCATACCATGTCCCTGAGCAGCAGAGTGGGAGACGAAATTCAATGTGGTTGTAAAAGCGGTGGGGTGAAAGTCACAGCATTGCATTGATGATGATGAGCATGGAGTTGAATGCTATCACTTGGGAAAAAAAAGATGTGGTTGTAACACTGGGCTTTGACAGCATCACCTCAGTGCTTAGTATTTATTAAAAAAAAAAAGCAGACTTACTGTTAGGAGCTATTAGTAAAGTAATACAAAACAAAAGAGGATACACTCTTCAGCACTTTAGACATCCATGCTTTGCCCACATCTTGAATACTTGGTTCAGTTCCAACACTTCAGACACAGCAGGAGTGGAAAAGGCATCGAAAATGAGTGATTAGAGTCAGAGAATGGCTTTGTATGAAGAATCATAAAATAGTCTAGAATTCTTTAGCTGGGAAAAGAGAGGGGGTATGACGGGGGCTGTAAAATGATAACTACTAGCATTGAGATGAGGAGCAGGGAATGATGGTTCATTGTTTCTTCTAACACAAAGTAAAGGAACATCAAATAAAACTGATGAGTTAGGCTTCAGAGCAAAAAAAAGTGTTGCTGCTTCATGGCACACATAACATATGCAAGGAACTCCTTTCTGCAGGATGTTGTGGATGCTGGAAATTTTCAGATGGTAAAAAGAACGACTGCTCAGATTTATGTGACAAAAAATTTATCGAGGGCTGGTGCATGCAAAACCACTCTGGCTCAGAAAAATTCTGTGCACTGCAAATTGTTAGAGGGTGGGAGTGTGTTCAGGGGTGTATTATTGTACAGGCTGGTTCTGTTCTACTCCCCTTCCCTGGGTATCTGCTGCTCGTGACTGTTGGAGACAAGTCTCTGGATTTGCCTTTGGCCTGATACGATGCTGCTGCTGTTACATTTGCTCTGTCCTTCTTACAGATGTTCAGCCATTGTGGATCTTGCTAGTTTTAATGAATTGTTTTCGGCGGTCAAAGCAAATTGCCCACTTACTCTCAAAGAAATCCAGCCAGGATAATGAGATCTGGCAATTTCAGGAGTGTGGCAACGTAACCTAGAAGTGAAAGAATAAAATAATTCTTAAAAAACACGCAGTCCCCTTTAAAGGATTAGTAGGAAGGGGTGGGGGGGAAATGCACCTAAACAGCCATATATCAGAGCGGCATGTAAAATGTCCAGCTGAGGAGTGTTATTAATGAAGTGGTGAACTTTAAGTCCATGCATAACATGCCTCCAGTAGGCAGGCTCTGATTTCCAATGCCTGGGGTAATCTAGCAAAATCCAAGCCATATCTTTAATGAACAAGGTAGGCTATCAATCAACACGGAGATGACACAAGCATTTCACACAAACCCAAAACCCGACGCCCCCCCCCACCCCTAAAACCAAGGCCACTGCAATGCCTCCCAAGGCTGCCCGTCCTCGCCAGGCAGGCAAAGAGTCATGAATCTGCATGTGACTGTTAAAGGCAGAGCTGCTCCTAAGTAGGTGGTAGTTATTTTTAGCAACTAGTTTAAATTGTTCCGATATTGAATCTGCACCGTGCAGGGGTAACATCTTTAAAATGCAATTCTATGGTAGGTGGCAACAATCAAGCTGAATTACTGACATTGTAAGGAAATGAAAAGTCAAACTGCTGACCATGTGTATTTTATGGTATTTAATTAAAAGTAGATAACATAGTGTGAATGAACCACAAATCAGATAAAAATGGCAGTATATTCTCATATTTAACACATATTTGACTTGTGGTTGCTTGACAATTTACCAGAACAGGTCTATGATGGTCTCCAAATATAAAATCAGGAGTGTAATTAAAAATACTGCAGGGAAGAAGCAATATTCAGTTCAACCCTGAACTACGTTAATCACAGCCACAGCTGTATCACTTCTATTCCCTTTAACAAGAACCTCATTTCTTCATCTTTTTTTCTTTTTTTTTTTTTTCTTCTTTTAATAAAAGAGGGAAAAAACGTCCAGGCTTTTGCTAAATCAGAGTGTTGGGTTTAAGAAGTTTAAAATGTGGGGCAGGGAGGAAGAGGAGGGTAGCAGAGGCAGAGCAGAGTTTGTTAGGAGCTGTGGTGCAGCTGCCTCGGCCTGGGGCTGTGCACCAGGGCTGTGGCTTCTCCTCTGCCTTTGGCACAGGCTTGTGCTGTGACCTTGAGAGATTCATTTATTGCAGCCTGTGCCACAGCTCCTTCTCCTGTAAAGCAGAGCTATCCTTGCTTTCTCTCCTTATTCTTGTGTTTGGCTAATAACCAGGAGAGTGAAACCTTGATCCCAGCCGGGCACTTGTGCAATAACCCCGTTGTTTTAGGGACATTTAGCTGAGCTCTTCTCCTGTATCACCCTTCACACGTGTGCTGTCTTTTTGCTGCTGGAGGTCTGCAATAAACAAGGAAACACAAGTTGGACTTGGGCTCCCGCTGAAATTATCCAACACAAATCTGTGAGGCTTTGCTGGGCACACAGTGATGGTACTGGAGTTCCCAAGGGGAGGTAGCTCTGACAGCCTGACAAAAAAAAAGTTGGTAGCATGCATCTTTTCCCTAGAATTTAGGTAAAAAGTCTCAAACTCTACTTGTAACTTCAGCTGAAGAGGCAGCTCTTAGAGAATGAGCGCTTGGTCTCTGTTTGTTTGATGTCTGTCGACACAGCTTCCAGTCAAAAAAATAAAGTTGGGCTCTCACTTCTTAGCTCTGATCTCTGCTCCCCACCCCCTACAAAATACTGTTTCCTGTTGTGTGAAGCCTTGGTTGATTTTCCTCACCTATCTGTATTGCTTTCTTGTTTTCACCAGCATATGCAAATGTGTTGCAGTGTGACCCAACTGAGGGGGAAAGAAAAACCTCCTCTGTGCGCCAGTGTGGGGAGTTTTTGCAGTTGACTCCATCTCCTGGAAATTCTTGGGAACCAGAGGGTGAAAACCAGGTAAAATGAATTCATGTACATTCAATTAGAAAAATACTATTTTTATTTTTTTTTTTTTAAACTTTTTGCAATTGGAAGTTGAGTTTTGCCTTTTCAGTTATCACTGTACTACTGGGGCTTCCTATGGCATCCAGGGATTTGTGCACAGAGGAGCTGTGTTTGGGACAAGGACTAAATAACCTCCTCTCTTTGGGGGAAGAATTCATGAAAGGATTTCCATGTTCTGATTCCCATTTCCCCCTCTCTTCTGTGGGTTACAGCTGATTAGGAGAGAGCGGGATTTAGGTTCTCATAGCAGAATCCTATTGTTTAAATCTCACTGCTATTATTTTTTACTGTGGGAAACGTTAGTTGACATGGAATTGTAGTAATACCCACTAGTCTCCACAGACATTGTTTATTCCTTTGGAAAAGGCTGTTCTCCAGTTTTATGTGGAGTTTCAGAATTTCAGAGACTCTTCTGGTGAAATTTTCTTGCACTGTGTACAGTATAACCCAGTGTTTCTTATCCCTCTGTTGCAAAGCTAATTGTAGCATCATTTGTTAACTAGAGAACAAGACTATTTCTTACCTATTTTTAAAACTGGACTTTTTAGCTTATTCTTGACTTCACTGCCTTGTAGCCTGAGCGAGCGTAATGCAACACAATGGACTTGCAGGTAATCAATAAAAGCTTTGGAGGTCAGAGATGGCACTTGACAAACTTACACTCGTGATTAAATATTCTGCTGAAGGAAATACTTAAAGGGTTTTTAAAAAGGTAAACTCAGAGCTGCCCTGATGACCATTACTCTGTGCTGTCATGTGGAGAAAGTGGCTCTGGAGTTCCTTTTTGGGACGACAGAGTCACTGCTGGCTGCACAGGCTGCCTGCAGTTTGCTCCCACTGTGGTCCATGGGAGGCTCCTTTTGACTTCATTGGGGCCAAGATCTCACTGAGCTTTGGAGGTGTAACCAACCCACCTGCATGAGGAGCCCTGGTCTCCCTTATCTTCTCAGTGGAGAGAAATTATTACAGAAATTCCCTAGAGTCTTAAGAAATACTGTGTTCAAGTTGCATTGCAACAGTTGCTCTGCTACAGCCCTATGTATGTGATGGTCAGAATTGACTTTAGACTAGACTTAAGCTATCAAAATGGTCCCGCTGAGCACTAGCAGTGAGAGCAATTTGGTGTGTGCCTGGGGCAGAACTGGGTCTGTGTTCCTGAGAGGAATCTGGCTAAGGTGACACACCCCAAAACCGCCTTGTGCCAGTGAGGAAAATCGGGGGATTTGCTTCCAAATTTCACGACTGCTCTGAAACAAGATGCGAAGCACCAGTGCCCTTTCTGTCACTGCAGGGGCACAGCACGGTCTTATAAAATCCAGGTGTCCTCATGTGTGGGTGGTGGTGCCCCTGTGCTGGCACTGCAGAAGGTTTCCATGCTGCCTTTGGGTGGGAAGCTGGGAGGTGCTTTGCCTGCTGATAGCTGAACTGACAAGCTGTGAGTTCACTGTATTTGAGCTTTAATTCTGTGAATGAGTAGTGCAACCACGAGGTCCTGCTGGAAGGGCAACAGGTGGCTCGTACAGGAGGTACTAGAGCAGTATCCAAGTATTTGGCAAAGGGGATAGGCACCTCCAAAAGTAATCATCATCTCACTCTCACTGTTGTCTGGCTGTGGACAACTATGGCTAGGAATGATGATGGTCTGTCCATGGGAATTTCTCTTTACGCCACCTAGACTCTCATAGCAACAAATCCTTCTAGTGGGACCTCTGTGACACCCTTCACCCCAAGGGTTTGATGACATGGAGGGAAGAGCTAGAAATAAGAAGACTGTCTCCCGACTACGTGGCAGTGAATGATTTGGGAAGAACGAGGTTGGTTAAGGTGGAGGCTGATCAGGACCGGAAGCAATAACAGTAATAGGGAAGGATGACATGGTAGCAACATTAGGAAGCAGCAGCAGCAGGAGATGACGTTGGCAAAACTTTCCCTTTCTAGAAGTTAACTCCATGAATTTTCTGAAGTCGGTTGTAGGCACTTTTGGGAAGTGATATTTGGGTGACAGCAGAACGAGTATATTTGTGGCGTGGCATCCCAGTATGCCACCGAGCAGCTTGTCTCAGTGGAAGTAAAATGTGAGGGAAGTACATCATTTAGCACCGAAAACATTTCAAAAGGACATGAGCCAACAGACTCATAAAACTTCTCTCTCCAGATGTTCTCCCCAGAGCCATTAAAATAGGTGGTCTTAATATTTGCTTTTTGATCTTCAGCAGGTTACCTTCCCAAAAGCCAGCAACCAAACACATGATTACATGTGTGCCCAGAGGAGTATCCGTGCTGGGGCAGCAGGAGTGGGGGGCACAGTGACACCTTGTTTAGTTTGCCACTCCATTTCCCTCCAACAAAACTAGCAGGCTACCTGCAAACGTACCTCGTTTGCAATCTGCATGCAGAGTAGGAGGCTTCAAAGCTCTTAAGGAAATGCATTTCAAATGTTCTTCCCGTTATAAAGCATGCAGCCATCCAACCATGTCAGAGAAATCTGTAAAAACGAAGATGGGCTGGTGTAAATCAAAAAGTGAGGGTTGAATCCTGAGAGTTTCCCAAGTGCAGAAAGTGTCACATCCAACAGGACGCAATATATAATGAGTATATACCACACTGGTTACAGGAGCATGACAAATGGCCTCGCAAGCGCCACACAGGCTTCATTTATACTGTTTCCTTTCTGAGGCAGGATGGTAACTCTGTAATGTCTCCAATATTTTGTTGCTCTAGTGAACCTCCTCTGCTCTGAGAGGAGAGACAGTCGAGTGTGTTACACTGGCATTCTCTCTGGTATAATATACCAGATCCATAATAATTCAATAACGTGAGAGCTCAGCTCTAGTGTTTGTTGGAAAGGATTTACTTTGCTTTCATTGGGATAATTACGACTGATTGTAATAAGTACGGATATAAACTCTCGATCTTTGCCTTCAGAGCCACAGACTGCAGGTTACTAAACACAAGTTGAGGACAATTACAACTTGGTTCAAAGGCTGGAGGCTTCAAAAAAGGTGTGGGGTGTTGACTCCATTTAGTAGGTTATAATTCCACACTTTTTATTCTCCACTGTTTACAATTGCTCTGAAAGTTTTACTTGCACAGATGGTTTCTGGGTTCCAGGGCAGGGCAAGTGTATTTTGCAGCATACCTTGTAAATCCCAACACAAACTGCCATGGCAAGGGTCCTGATAAGAGCTCACAGCACCTTCCTGCTGCCCTGCATGCTGTTTGGATAAATAACCAAAACAGGTGAACGTGTGCCAAGTTCCTGGGTGGGAATTAGCTGGATTTCAAGCATCTTGATTATTTCAGGGGACAGAGTCTGGTGTGACTTTTTGTGAATATAAAAACTGCAGAAGAGCTGCAGCTCTGGAGGACAGCAGGCTCTTCCCTGGGCAGTGCCTCCTCAGCCCCCTGAAATGCTGTGGAAGCTGTGGGTTTTTGAGAACAACGGTGTTCGGAAATCCTGGTATCTGTGACTTCTCACAGCCCTTTGCTTCCCTGAATCTGCAGGGATGTGGTATCCTCAGTTTTCCCTGACACTGCAAACAGGTTGAAATGATAGATGAAAGGGGAGAGGAGAGCAGGACAGAGTTGTGAGTTAGTGCATTAGCCTTTCACTGCTGGAGTCCAGGGTTCAGAGTCTTCCTTTCAGCAGATGTAAAAATGGGTTTAATAATTTCTTTCCCCATCCTTAGTGGACATTTGGCAATATCATAAAACTGATGCACAATTTGTAAAAGAAAAGCCCAAGTCTCTGGAACAGGAAATGAGTTGCGGAATGGAGGCAAGATAGAAGGCAGAGAAGCGTGGAGAGACGTGCACAACACCTTCATCTAGGTATTTCTAAAAAGCCCACGCTTGTTATACACCAAGTGCACCCACTAATTAAGGAATAATAAGGGAAAAAAAAGGTAGTTGAAAAGCCTGACTAGTTTTTCTTTGGGAAATGCATTAGACAATTGGAAGGTGCACATAGTCCTATTATTCAAGTTAATTTACACTCACTCTCCTAGCCCACCACAAGAATTTATGAACCTGGAAGAGCTATAAGTCCCTTAACAAAGTAAACAAACTGTAACTCAGCCTTGTGTTCTTCCAGAGACCCACCACCTAAGGGTTTGGGTGGTTTTTTTTTTTGGTTTTGGGGTTTGGTTTTTTTTTTAACTAAAGGTGAGGAGATGATTCAGTATGTGGTGCTGCGTCTCTTTTCTCAGGAGCAAACAATTCACATTACTGCAATTAGACTATCAGAATAGACTTCAAATGCACAGTGAACCTCAGCAAATAAAACCCACCAGCCTTCAGCTGTGACTTGTCTTTTTACATACGAGGAGACTCCACAGAGAAGGAAGCACGGACCTGCTGGGCTCCTTGTGAGTGGCTCAGCCTTTCCCGAGTGGCTCCCATCCCCCGGGTCCAACAAATCCAGAGCAACAACAGGCGGAAGATTGAGGAAGTGTAACTAAAACTATCCTGATGTCAGGGCTCTATTTTAATCTCCTCCAAGCGATCCGGAGCGTACTCGTTAGTCCGTACAACGTATCGTCTCCTCCTGAATGTGTGAGGCACTTAAAGAAAGAAAGTTTTTCACACTGTATACCAGACGACCTTGATGTGATAGACTGCAGGGTTTTGTGACACTGCACACTCAGTGCTATTCAACACTTTGCCTGAAAGGGAGGAAGGAATGGATTTATTGACTTGTGACTTTGACTCAGGCCTGTGTATCAGGACTGTTATTATGTGGAATGATTAGGCTGCAGTGTCAGGGACAAGTTAAACTAGAACAACAAAGGACCTCCTTAACCTTTACCTGGACACAAGGCCATTCATAATGACTTGCATGGTTTGGAAAACTAAGTATATCTTGCAGCACTCAATACTTCTGCAGCCGCAGCAAATGAACAGAAATGGAAAAGATGGATTGCTGAAGGAGATGAAATGTAATTCAATTCTGCATAGTCCTGCTCAGAATACCGGGTTCAGGTCCGTGTCAAAAAGTGGCAAAGGCATCATCTTTTTCTTCAGAGTGAAGTAGGAATTTTAGAATTGGATACAATATGTATCCACCCAGGATTCTTATGGGGTTTTTTTCAGGTGGTATAGCAAATAACACTGTCCATGAAGGAGATTTCCTCATATGAAGTGTACATGAAACCATAATTAATGCTAATAATAGCTGGGTGCCAAACGTGAAGAGGTCTTCAAATGGCAAGGGGAGTCACTGCCACAAAGCTGGTGGTGATTGTGGTGACACTATTCAGGGATCCCTATGACTGTGTGTGAGGAACTGAGTATCTCTCTTGTATCTAGTACTGCATGAGATTCCTGATGTAACAACCTGTTTGTTGTTTCATATTAGATTCAAAATATTGCCCTCCTTTTCTTAATGGTCATTATCAGAGCACATTAAGAAGAAGTCAGTGGATTTTGGATGGCTGGGATCTCACCCCTGCTTAAGCTGATGATGGTTTTGTCCCTGTTTGCAGGCGGTACCAAATCAGGGCTCTTTGCAGGACTGAGTGCTGGGCTGTGGGCATTGCCTGGGAGAGTGCTTCACCTTCCCAACAGTGTTTTTTGCTGGTATCCAATGGTGGAATCCCGGACATTTTGCCATTTGTGAAGCATGGCAAAGGCCCTTCTTGCAGGAAGTGGTTGTATAAGGTGCTGTAAAAGTGTCTGCAGAAAGAAATTAAAACAACCAGCATATGATATGGGAGTTGAAGAAATGATCCAAAATAAGTGTCTTAGCAGGGGTATGAACAAGCTGGCTGGGGAAGGAGAGGCCAGTTTCTGATGAGATGCATTTGATCTCTCCAGCACTGTATGAACTCCTGAACTCGGTGCTCCCGAGTGTCCCTCAGTTGCAGAGCTTGGAGAAACCGTAAGTAGCCTCTTGTCTTTGCTCCTGTCTAGCACAGGCCACCTAAAGCTATGGGATAAAGAGAATTCTTCTTCTCTTCTGCCTTGATGTGTGTGATGAGTGGGAATTTGTGTTTCAAGCTAAACATACCTGCTAGGTTTGAAAACAGCTGCTGTATTGCATCCCACTTTAATTTTTAAAGTGCTTGGTAAAGCACATCATTTTCATCTGGGTGTAAACTGCTCTGCTGGTTTATATGTTTATAGTGAGGCTTGCATTTGGCTTGGTGCCTTGAAAAGCACCATCACCTTTATCCATCCCTTCTCCTTTACTCTCTTGTTTCTCTGTGAGCAGAAAAAAGCCAAATGTCACCCCAAAATCCTCGGTCAACCTAACGCAGGTGAAGCCACACCTCTCAGGGGCAAGGTCAGCTCACTGGAAGATTTCAGCTTTTTCCTCCAGTGTCCTGCAACCATAGATGCTGGGTCTGTTTTAGCTGTTTGTCAGCCCAAGACACAAAATCTATGGAAAGGCTGTTTCTCTGTGCTGGGCAAATGGCACTTCTTGCCACAGGAAGGATGTGGGGTGAACCTCTGGCAACTCTATTTCACTTCAGAGTTTTTGTTTTCTCCCCCCCTAATGAATTTAGTGGGACAAAATTGCAGCATCTCTTCTGTTAAAAGGTGTTTGTTACATTTCATGGGTGTGTATTAATTTAACAATGACTTCATTTCCCTGGTGCCATTACAAAATAATTCTAGTTTTTGTGATGGCTGCGTCAGCCACGGATAGGGATGCTGTATACACGCTAGAAATAAAATTAACAATAGGAAGTGGAAAAATCTTTGGGTCAACCAGATTAATATTAGAGGTAGACAAACTGCAATAGCTGAGGTTTGGTTTGAATTTTTTGCTGCTTACCTGAACTCAGGTCTTCTGAACCAGGAGTTTCAAAGAGATGCTCTTTACCTGCAGGCTGTGGAGCATCGTGTGTGTATCTGGTATCCATGTGTAGTCACTCTCAGAGGTTTGTGGGGTTTTTTTACTCTTGCATTCATTTTTGCTATACAGGAATTTTACTGCTCTTTTTTATCACCCCTGAATTGATTTGTTGAAAATATTACCATCAGGTGCTGTCTTTGTCTTTTGAGCTGGTTTTATGCAGGTTCTCCAACATCAGGGAAATACAAGGGTTTACTCTATAAGCCTTTATTAACTACTCAGTCCCTTGTTTAGCCGGTGAATGACAGTGAGTTTTCCTTTGTCATTCACATGCTGCTTTCATTTTGTCATATCAATATTGCAGCAAATTAATTAAGTCCTGCTCGGTTTTTCGTTCATTTAGATCGGAGGGCAGGCTGTCTAACATTTCTGTAGGAGACAGGAGGGAAGGGCACCCTTTCACTGCTCCCAGCTCTAGGACTGTCTCAGCATGCCTATGGCTAAAACCATCTGGAGCAAATCTCCCATTCTCCCAAGATGTGGGCTTCACACGTGAGGGCCTCTTTCTCTAGGAGGCAGGATTTGAAGGTGCTGTGTGGGATATCGCGTGACGGGTTTTCGTGAGCAGGATCCTTGTTCTCGTTGCAAGACTCCCAACAACTCGCCTTTTGTTCAAACCAGGGTAAAGGACATCTTATCTTGGACAATTACAATCTCCTACAATTACAGGCATCTGAAAAGAAGGGAGAACCTAATATCACATGCAAGAGCCAGCAGGGCTGTTCAAAGAGGATGAGAGGTGCAGCATGTCCAAAGTAATGCTGTAAAAGGAAGAACTTTAGGAGATGCTGCCAAATGTTTCTTTCCAAAACTGCAGGGTTTGGGTTGTTTTACTCAGAACCATTTATGCAGAAAGAAAGTTTAGTGTTTGTGTCACTTATTTTTTTTTCCTTTGTAAAATTGTGGGAAGAGTAAACCTGCCTTCCTATTTTTAAGTGAATTATAGTTTTACTGATAGCTCTCTAACTGTGATGATCTTAGAAATTTTCCAGTGATGTGATTGCCCTGCAAAAGATCATGGCCAGCAGGGAGGGGAGTTCCTTTACAGTTTTGGTTCTCTTAGGATCAGGCTTCTACTTCCAAAAGCTCGTGGTCTCTGCAGGCACCAAAAGATCAGCAACCTCCAAACGATTTCACACAAATCACCATTCTGTGTCAGAGGAGGGGATGTTCAGAGCAGCATATTAAATATAAGGCAGACAAAGCATCCCACACATACCAGAGTTGGCAGATTCCTTTCTCCTATTTTGTTCCCAGTTAAACATTGCATGTTTGTGACTCTCACTCTGGACATACTTTTTGTTTAAAAGGGATTAAGAAAAGAAGCCAGCAGGGTGAAGGAGAGGAAAGAAGTTATCAAAGGAACTACTGAGGGAAAGCTGAGGGAGGAGGAAGACGTTGAAAAGAGCAAATGTTTTTATCCAAGAGATGTGCACAGGTACTGACTGGCTGCAGGTTCCTGGAGCTGCTTGGGTGGGAAAGGCCATCCCAACCTAATTTGCCAGCCTTTGGTTCCCCTGACAGCCCCACTACTGGCTGCAAGTAGAACCTGCCTGAGGTTATGCTGGCTACTAAAATCCCCAATTCTGGCACTGAGCAATTACAAGTACAAGGTTAGGAGGAAGGATAGAGTATTGGTTATGGGAGTGTCACATAACTGATGGCATTATCTAGTTGGAACATCAGCAAAGCTCTTCCCAAGCTGCTCCAATAATAACTAACGTGGTTGTGGCCTGGCTGAACACTGAGCCTGGCTGAGCCATGGGCAAACTGGGCTCACTGGTCACTATGGCAGCAGAATTTGCTCTTTTTCAAGCGCCTCCTCTTTCTGACAGCTAACACAGGACACTGAGATGGAAGGGACGTTGAGGAAGGTCATTGTGCATATCCCTCCATGCTGAAGCAACATCTCCTGCACCTCTACCAAGGGAAACTCCACATGGCTCTTGCCAGTCTCTTCTAGAGCTCCACTGTTCTTGCTCTTGGAAAGGCTTTTCCTAATATGTGACTCACACCTTCTTAGCTGCCAGCTTTTTCTTGTCCTTTTGGTCATGGGCACGGAAAACAGATTGTTCCCTTCCTCTTTGCTGCAGCCTTTTAAACACCAGAAGACTGTTATCATGTCTCCCCTCAGTCTTCTCTTTAGAGCAAACAACCCCACTGTGTTCAATCCTTCCTCACAAGTCATGGTTTTTAGACCTCTGATTGTTCCCCTCCTGTTCCTCTGAACTCTCTCCAATTGGGCCATGCCTTTCGAGAGGAGTGAAGCCTGCAGGAGGACACAATGCCCTGAGTGAGGCCTCCCTGGCACTCAGCAGAGCACAAGCGTTGCTTTATGAGTCTTGCAGGCTCTACTTCCATTTAAACATCACAGTCTGGCATTTTCCTTTTTCTCAGCTGCTTACTATTGTCGTTGCACATCCAGCCTGTGATCCACAGCCCCCCGTCCTCTGGTTTCTTTTCTGTGCAACTGCCAGTTGTTCCCTCTTTGCTGCTCAGGTAGGTTAATGCACGGGGTAGATGGAGCAAACACCTACTCCATCTCCCCCTGCCCCCAAATCCACTTAATGTCAATTTTACGCTCTTCCTACTTAATATTTGAATCTGCACGTTGAGGGAGTGCTGAATATCAAATGGATGGGAGGAGGTCCTTATTAAAATAGCTAGGATAGAATAGCATGGCAGGTACACAGCAGTAGTACACAGGGTTTGGGTTTAGGTAGTAAAATGTTGGACTTTGCTCTCATTGATGGTTCTTCCTTTGAAAATCGAAAGCACTTAAGCTACAAGAAAACAAATGTAAACTCCAAGTTATCTCTTTAGCAATTCTGGGTGATTCACTTAAGCTGATGTGTCCCTTACGCTTGGTATTTTTTTCCTTTTCAGAGGTAAGGCATATTCACTGGGGTTCTTTTGGGTTGGGGACAGCTTTCTGTGCCACGTGAGGATGTCTGTTCCTCCCTGGTGCTTGCTCATGACTGGACAATACAGATGATGGGGGAAAAGAACAATTAGCTGGAGCTTTTGGCATATATCATTACTGGGCCTCCAAGCAGGTCATTCCATAGCTCCTGCTTAGTAGTTTTACCTAAATAGGTTATTTATCTCAAAATCTTTTCTGAAAGTTATAGATCATGCTTGGAAGCATGAGATACATCTTCCTATATTTTTCTGTAAGCAGAGGAGTAAATTTAGGGGGAAATTTTTTGTGTGCACTCCCCAGGCAGAGAGGACATGAAGGTTCAGCTTCGAGGGGCTTGACTGAGGTGATGGCTCCTACCAGGGGAGTCAGCACATCAAAACGTTGCTTTCTCTGGCAGAATAATGGAGATCTGGTACAGCACCTTCTAATTTTTCAAACAGCACAAAGTGCAATTCCAAATTAACCAGCACACCTCCACCTTAATTTTTCATTTTACTTAACCTCTCTGTGTCTGTTTCCCCATCTGTAAAACTGAGATAATACTTACCTGCCTCACAGGGATGTTATGAGGATTAATTAATTGATGTTTGTACAGCGCTTTGAATATGCAAAGCGCTATATGTGCTAAGTATTATTATTTAGTTTAAATGCAACTGAACAGGTTTTGAATGCTGGGAGAGAGCTCTGTCACTGACACCAATCTATCTCAATGTGGCTAATGACACAGCATTGGGGACCAGGCAGCCAATTTTCTTATTCTGTGCCATAATTAGCCAATATCAATAACAAAAAAAACCCCCCAAACAACCCACCACACCTTTGCAGGAATTGCAGGGATTGACCACTACGGGATCATGGCAGAAATCCCCATCTAAATACCTCACAGTGGGATCAACCAGTGGCAAATGGATCACCCTCAAGAATCAACCAGCTCAGATGGGAATGAAGAGTACGTGTTGGGCTGGAAGAAGACTGTAGCACCCTGTGGAAAAGGAAGAGCATTGTCTGACTTCAGAGCAGGAATAAAGGTGAACAAAATATTTGGGGGGTTGTGTGTGGGTGGTGTCCAGCCCAGCTTTTGCAGACAGAGCTGAGGGCAGCACTTGCCCCCCTGCATGTGTGCAGAAGCTCCCAAGCCTGTATTTGTTCTGGTGTGTTAATGAGCGACAGCAGCCCCAGCGACCAAGGGGACTGTCTAGCTGGAGATACAAAAAGCTGGTTAAGAACTGGTAATATGGGGTCTGTATATGCACTGGGGGAGAGGAACTTCATCCAAGAAATACAAGGAGAAACTCTATAATTTTTCTCTTGGCTGCAGATTTATTTCGGTTTTAGTAGTTCTTATTCAAATTCATCAGGGGTAATTAATGAAAGATATAGGAAGGCCAGAACACACCTAGAAACCTCTGTTTGTAGCTTGAATTATGTTGAGCTGTTTGGTCTATTGGTTCACTACCTCAAGCCTAGTGCAGTATTGTCATCCTTTGCTTTACAACACAGTCATTATATCCCTAAACCACATTGTGATACACTGTGGCTTCTGTTTACGACTCCCGAAACTCCCACTCCATATATCACCTGCCATAAAACCCATCAAACTGCTGCTAGTAAAATGGTGCACAGTGGTCTAAGTAGGAGCCAGGCAAATTGTGTGATACCCTACTGTGGTTAATGAGAGTGAAAATGTGGTTAGGATTTTATTCAGGCGATGTTCATTTGCAGGGCCATTGTAGTGAGGTGGCAAAGAAAAGAGTCTTTTGTTAACCTGAATGACAATATATTTTCTATTGTACGAAGTAGCTGAATGCAGAGTTTGCCAAGTTACACATCAATTGTAAATAAGTCAAACTGTGACCTTGAATGGCTACATTTTTATTGCTTGGAGGTCTTGAAAACTAATTAATACACTGAGATGTTATAGCGACCATATGAAACCTGTTACCGGATTTTAAGCCATTGCGGAACAGTTCAGGCCAGTCGTTGACAACTACAAAAAAATATAAAAAGTAATCTGAATGTGTGTGTGTCAGGAAGATTTTTCTTTTCCTATTTTCTCTTTGAGAGCTGTTGGGGCGCATGTGCCATTCAATTGTTTGGAGTTGTAGGGAAGCAGAAATTCCAGCAGAGGTGTGGTCCGCGCTGCGGATCCTGAAAGGAGGCACTGAGCGCTGATCCAGCTGGGTGGTGAGGGCTGCTCCTGATTTAACCAACATTTTTGGCCCCTGAGGCCAAGGACATACTCAGCTGCATCCCAGGGCTGTTTTGGCCTTAACCCAGGGTATAAACCTTTCCCTCTCCTACTTGCCCTTTCCACCCTGGTTTATGAAGGGACTGGATGTGGGTATGTGCAACCAGCATCTAGCCTAAAATTAAGCATGTGATGAAAAAAACCTCCTTGTTAAATCCTGAGTGGTGTAAAAGTTGTCAAAGCAATTGTCAGTTGATTGTTTTCCACGGTGCTCGTCATGTTTCTGCTTGTAGTTGTCTCATTCATTAAAGTGCAATGTAGTTCTCTTGTTTGTAGTTAGTTCCCCCCCTCCCCAATTTTAATTACAAGAACACATCTTCAGTGCTATAGAACTTGAATACAGGAGAGCTGAGTTTTTTACTTTAGATTGAAATTTTACATATATTTTGCCTTAGGTAAAAAGTTGATTTCCACTCCCTAGCCAATGGAAAGTAAATTAAGGAAGGCGTGTATAACAAACCTAAAGTTTTGTAGCTGCATTGTGTGTTTCTTGACTGTTTCTGCTGTTGTACAAAAAAAAAATTACATTAAATTAAAAAGGCCTATTTATAAAACAAACATTTTGTAGGCAAAAAGGAAATGCAGCCATAATAAAATTGTCAGTCTCAGCGGAATGACTGTATTGTGCTGGGCTTTCGAAGAAAATCAGGCTGGCTCCTTCAGAGGAAATCTGATTTCAATTTAAGAGTCTTATTGAGGAAAACAGCACCACAAAAGGGGAAATTAAACCATAAAAAGTGCATTAAGATAATGTTAAGGATCTAACTTACCACCACAAAAAAACCAAAGGAATCTGAAGTCGAGCTATAGGAACTTTCTCCGTCGCACATCCTCCTGGGTGGAAGTACAGCAGCTGCCCCCAGAAGGGTGGGAAGGGACAGAGGAGGTGTCTGTGAGCTGTGCCGTGGGGTGGTTAAGGTTAAGAAAGGGATGATGTAAAAATGGCACCTTCTCACTTCACATATCATCCTCTTTGTGAATTCTGAGTCACAGCTGCTTAATCCACTGACTGAAAGAAGTTTTCAGTGCTTTTTTCCCCCTGGCTAGCTTAGTGGAACCTGTAGAGCCATAGAGAAGGAACTGGATTACTTTGTGGCTCATGCACCACCAGGAGATTAGCTGATGAAAGCTCTGGTCTTGCAGTCACTTCCAGGGGTGTGGAGATGTATTGCTTTCAAGGAGAAGCAGTTCAGTTCAGCAGTGGGACTTCCTTTCCATAGGGGTTAGGCTGAGAGCTCTTTCCAAAAGGATTTTTTGTTTTAAAGCTGAATAGTGTGAAAATCTGAAAGAAACCAGAAGACATGTTAATTTGATACTTTTATGGCATACGAGTGTCTTTAGAGTGGTTGATTTCATGCAGTTGTGGCTACAGGGGGGTGTTGAGTGGTTTCAAGGTTGTGCATGTTCTGTTGAAGTACCATCCACAGACCAAAGGTTACCTGGGGAGTGACCACATTGATGGTCTGGCCCATGGAAAATAATTTTTGTCCTCTTTCCCTTTCTCAGGGGAACGTGTCCGACTGCCAGGATGGCCAGTTGGTCTGTAAGATGTTTATCTCCTCCCCAGGCAGACACAGGCTGGTCCTCAGGGCACCTGCTGGTGTGGGAGCGAGTGCTGTGCCACGTGAAAATCCCAAATGCTTTGTGGTGCCTTTATGATGCATTTCTCTGAGCAGCTGACCCTCACGTTGGGTTAGCTCTGCTCCTGCTGATATCCCTGTGGTCCTGTTGGTAGCTCGAGGAAGTCCTTCCCCAAGCATTTTTTCATTCCAGAAGGAATGCTGCCTATCAGAGTTATCTGTGTCTCCTTTTTGAGCCTCCCAGCTGGCTTGCACAGGAGGGAAGTGTCATTTCAATTTTGTTGTGAGGAAACCATGGAATAGAGGGATCAGATGGGATGAGATTGTGGGCTGCTGGGTATCCCTAAACTGCATGGACCCCCTGATCCAGCTCTCTCAAAGTGTTTGCTAGAATTTGGGAAACACGAGAGTGCCTTCTGGAACAGCTACTGGGAAGGGTTTAGGTGTCTTAAATTTTGCCATGAAGCAGAGAATCAGACAGTGACTTCATAAGGTCTCTTCCTGCTTTTAAAATGCTTTTACTAGTATTAGATTTTATCCAGGTTTCGACCTGGAATATACCTGTCTTAGCTGGGTCTCTCATCCGTATTCTGTGAGGAAAAGAAAACAGGTATTTGTGAATGGGTAAAAAAGGCGAACTCAAATAAAGGCACCATTGCCTTGGAGTGCAAGATGATGGGATGGATTTGCACACAAGAGACCCCAGCCTCTGTTGGGTTTGGAAACTCTGACCCTGTGTCTGCGTCACCACTGATGCAGTTTGTGTGTGCCAACAGCCTCTCTTCCACGTGCTTCCTGCAGTAGGGAAACTGGTGTTCCGTTCTGTCCTGTCCCAGTTTGTTTGGTTCATAAAAATAGGACCTGCAGCCTGCAGCTGCTGTGGGAGTCAGACTCCTTAGGTGTCAAGGGGACTTCTGGCAGAGGGAAAACTGGAGAGCTTGGCAGAACCTTTGTGCATCTCGAAATCGCAGGAAGTTTTGAAGAGAGCAGAAACATAAACAAAAATAAATAAAACATAAACATAACCCCCTAAACTGAAACATACTCATGCATTTACAATCATCAAAATCCCAGGTTAGGCAGATGAAAGAGTTTTCAGAGTGTTACAAGTCATAGCAATAATAGCCCTGGGACATTGGCTGGTCTATTCTATTATGTAAAAGTCTTGCAGCCTTGTAATGGTTCCACAGATTAAGAAGTTCTATGTAGCAGCTCTAAATATTTCTTCAAATTAAGACTTTCTGCTTCTAACTGAAATCTCTGCTGAATACAGTGGTATAATAGGGTGCCCTGCTCCATCTGTGTAAATAACACAGAGAGATTTTCTCTTGTTGAAATACCTGTGTTGAGGAAAAAAAAAAGCGGCAATAACTTGAGACTTCAAAGGTCTAACTTCAAAAGATTTCTTGCATTCTGGTTGACGGGACAGCATCTTATGCACACATGCTTTTTCACTGCTAAATGCCTTAATAATGAGCTTGGGTTCAGGTTTTGTGAATCAGAGCCAAGTAACTCTGTTTTATTATATTTGCTGGGAAATGAACTAGCTCTGGGTAATTAGGAAGGCAATTTTATTAGCATCTATTTCATAAAGATTGTTTTTTAATCAGAGTCAGAACTTACTAGAAATGATTCTTTTATTTTTATTACGCAGGTCCCCTGAATGGTGCGGGCTGCCATGGGTCTTAACCCACAGCAAACTCTGCCCACTGAAGGCAGGAGTATCACTATTAATCTGTAATGATGTTATAAAATAACCCTAGGATGGCAATCCTCTAAATAACGCTGCAGAAGCTAGTAATTACTGTAGTGTGCTTTACTGCACGATGCCACCCTGGGGCTAAATTATCACTGTCCACTTATTCCTGCTCCAGAAAGAGGACAGGACCCAAGGAGCCTGCTTTCCTCTGCACCTCAAGACAAACTGTGCAGAAGCAACAGGAACCATCCCTAAGCCAGAGGGAGAGCTGAAGGACGAGTTAGGATCAGGGTGTAGGGGTACAAGGGCAATGTAGGGACCAGGAGAGAAGATTTTGGTTTGATTCCGTACTCGGTTTTAATTTCCTGTAAGGACTTGACACTAAATTAGGATGAAGCAGTGGGAGGAAAGACCAGTAGGGCATCTTTTTTCACTCTGGAGGTGCTTTCAGAAAAAAAGGGAAATGCCACTGTACTCACCAAAGGCCAAAGAGCTGATGGTTTTGTTCACTGGGCAAAACAGGGGAAAAAAAATCAGGCTTAGGATACTCATGGTGGCAAAACCCATGTCCAAACCTCTACTTGCTGAGAGAAACAGGAAGAGAGATTTATATTCATCTGAATGAAAAGTTTTGGTTTCATTTGTAAATCTTCCTCTGTTATTTAATATCATCAAATTTCTAAGCACAAAGGATATTTGAAAATGCGAAGTTAAACCACTGCTTTTTGAAAGTGTTTTCAAAAAAAACACTGAGTTTTCTGAATGTTTTAAATTCTTTTTTCCAAATTTATTTGATGAACTTTACCTGAAATTCCAAATATTTTTGGAATCCCTGAAATTTCTTTTTATTTTGGTCAATGAAAGAATAATGACTTGAAGGTGTTCTCAGCTGCAAACCTCAGCTGCATGTCATAGGTGGGCAAAGTCAGAGCTTTTGACTTGGAACTCTGTGGTCACTACTGAGCAGAAAGGACTTGGCCATGACCCATCCTGAGGCTGGGACACATTCTGATCTAGGAGAGTAATTAAGGCAGGTGTCTTCTGCAAAATTTACACCTCCACCTGTGTTCTTATTGCAGACAAACTCTGGGCTGTAAGTAGTTGCCATTGGATTTGGATTCATTCTTGTATCTGATTTTGTTTCTTGTGAGAATATGTTCACACTGGATTAGTAGTAACAAAGGAATGGGTGAGAATGTATTGGAAAGAGTGGGAGAATCTTTCATGCAAAAGAAGGAGTGGGCTGAACTTCCAGAGGTGCTCAGCAGGGCTACCCACGTACCTGCAGAGCACAGCCTGCCTTTTTGAAATAGCAGGCATCTGGAAAAAGGCAATTACCTGCCTGGCTCCCTCATCACCAGGGTTTTGTGAGTGCAGTTATAAAGTTTCTAAATTTGGTCCCATATAGTGCCTCTCTGGAAAGGAGACAAGAGCTGGGAGATGTCCCTTTTGGTTTGTGAGTCTGGGCAGAGAAGAGAGAAACCACCTCAGTGTGTGCTCAGCCAGTTCCAGGGAAAAGCACCCAGTACCAAATCTGGAGCTTGACCTGAACCTGTTCATGTTTTGGAGGCCTTCAGGGAGTTTTTGTTTCAGGCCAAATCAGTATGAGATCAAGGAGAAAGTTTATATCAGTTTTGAATTGCCTGAACAAAGCAAAAAGTTTTAGGACTAAAAAGGGAGAAACATATGTTACACATGAGAAAAACATCTTATCAGGAGGAATATGGAGAGAGTGAAGTGACTAACGATGAGGTTTCTGAGACTTTGCCACAAAAATTTTATAAAAGGAGCTCCTGAAAATCTTTCAGATGGTTGTAGAGTGATCTCATTCTCCAGGCAGAGAAAGATTATAAGCGAGGGTATATTTTCCAACTTTTTTTCCCCCCCATTTATACTTTACAAAGCTTATTTCATTTGGACAAAATAGTTTAAAACCCCTCAATTATCTAGATGTCAAAGCTCGTATCTCAAAAGAGGGATTCAAGCCAAAGGCCTCAGGCAGGGATGCCTTCTGTCTTCCTCACAGTCCGTGGCCTCATTTGGTTGTACTTGTGGTCCTCCACAGTTGTTGGTTGCAAACCCACTGGGTGAAGGTGAAGGATAAATGCATGTAAGAAAGAGGAAAGAAGCAAATCCCTTTTCCCACTGTGCACACAGCAGGGACAGCTACTGCTGCCTGCTTCTCCAAAGTTTGAGTGCTTAACTTTGCATCCCAAATACAAAAGTATTTTGGTTCACATATACATACATACATGCATATATATAAATATATATATATACACACCCACACACGAAGAACAGCAATCAGTTTTATTCCTTCGCTTTGCAGTCATCAGTAAATTTAATATATTCATGTGAATAGTTTAAAGAACATGTCCTGTGATCTAAGTAAAAGGGAAAATATATCCACAAGATGATCCAGTGTGTGTAAAAATAAACATCTTGATTGCTCTTACACGCTCCCCTTTTTTGCAAGCAAAGAGAAATGCAGAAAAATTGCCACATTTCATCATGTAGGACAAGGGGGCCCAGGTGACACCCTGATCAGGTGTGCATGCATAATCATTCCCAAAATAATCACCCCTTTGAATAATTTCACTCCAAATATTGCAGCTTCAACTTATTCTCTGTGAGTGACTCATAAATCTTTGCCGTGAATGTGAATCAAGTTCCAGAGCCGCGGGCTCAGGAGCTTGTTGGATTTATTCAACTTTAGTCTTTATTTATAGACATAAAAGTGTATTATTGGTTGTAACATCCAAACAAAGGAAAACAGATTGTAAGCATCCATTAACATTTTCCCAAAAGGGAAATGTGGAGTTTCTCCTGGGTCTTTCAGTCTCTCCCTTGTAATATTAAGATGATGTCATAAACTCATAATTACTTTGTGATGCTCTTATGTACTCCGTAGTTGCTTGTGCAGAGATGGTTATTTATTTTCTGAACAGAAAAACTGAACAATACAAACAGGTGGAAGGAAGGATATCGGTCTTTGGTGATTTAAGATTTGAAGGACCCCAACATTTTTATTTCATCCTATTGCAATGTTTTTCTCTGGTGTATGCAGGGACACAGGTGTTTTATGTAGTATTATTAAAAAAATGTTTCATTAATATTCAGGTATGGGATGCAAACATTTTATATCCACTTTATAATGAGTGGAGCAAAGAGCAATTTGGGGAGTAGTAGTCCTCGGGAAGCAGAGTCTTTATTGTCGAATTGCTCCAGGTTCCTTCCAAAAATCTCTGTCTGAATTAGTGGTGGACTTACTGCTTTAATGAGGATCCCAGATGGCAGAAAAATGTATAAGTTTGTGAAGGGGGGGGAAGAAAGGAGCTCATCCATGAATTTGGGGAACTCCAAACCTCAGCAGATACTGAGGGAAGACTGAGCAGTACAAGGGGGTTGTGCCATGGAAGCTTCCTGAGTGTGGGGCTTCCCAGGTACACCCTCGTTCGAGGATAGGGCAGGAATTTGTTTCAGAGCCGTGTTTATCCTGTAATATTTCTGACCTATAACAAAGCCTGATGCAGTGCTGACTGAGTGACTTGAAATTAATAATTGATCTGGCTTTCTTTCTCCTTCTCATGGAATAATGGTGAGCAGATTGGGATTTCCTCAGATTTATTGATTATTCAGAAATACCAAATACATTTTTACAATTATTTTTTTTTCCATTGATCAGATTTCCCAGGCATCTGGGTCTGGCTCAGAAAGTCTGGGCTCTGGGCAGCACATCAGGGAACAGGCACAAGTTGAATGTTAGAGGTTGGGGTTGTTACTCTGCTTGGCAATGTTGCAGGATGGTCCCTTCCTCCCTGGGACACCAGCAGGGCTGCTGAGGGTGGGACAGGACCTTCTGCACGTGTGTCAGGTAAATCAGGTTAATCTGTCACAGATTAGCTACAGGGTTTTGCAGACTTTCCCTGGACTGGAGTTCTGGGAAATCTGTTACTCAGTGGGATAAACCCTTCCTTGCTGTTTTCTGCCCTAGTCTGGAGAAAGGTGTAAGAGCTTCTCACGCAAAGATGAGCAAATCCCTCTCCCTGGGAGCATCTTTGGGGTTTGGGCAAAACTTCTCTGCAGGATGGTTTGCTCAGTGGAGGTGCACAGATAAAAGAAAAGCCTTTCAAAAGCTGATGAAAATATTCAGGAGTGTATTTTGTTCCCACTACTCAGTCAAAGCTAATTTGATGGAGAAGAGAAAAATCTCTTCCTTCCTCAGCAAGGAGCATAAATATCCATTTCTAACAATCCTTTAAGGACCTAAGGTTTCTTATTACCCACTGCTAACCATTTTAATTTCTGACCTCTTCTACTTGACTAGCTGCAGACCATTCCATGACCCTTTAGGATTCCAGCACTGAGATTTATGTCCTAGCCCAAATTTCTGTGAATTACTGTTAAACTGAACCTCTGACAGAATTTGGAGCTGGCCTTTCTGTTTCCCCCATGCAGCTTTCCACACTTCTCCCTTCCCAGTTCTTCATTTAGGCTTGATGGATATAATTTTAACCATTCTCTTCAACTCCACATAGATATTTATAATACAGACCCCTGTGTTTTATGTGAACAGAATGGGACTCAGCTTGGTTGAGTTTGTTTCATTTCTCTCAGAATTTCTTCTGGACTTCTGCATTGTCCATGGCTTTTATTTTGGTTACATAGTTGTTTCTTTTTTAAAGTGGGAACCATTACAGAGTATTTAAAAGTTGTCATTCCACAATCATCCTGACTTACTCTGCCCACACAGAGAATTATGTTTTTCTTGTCTTTGTTCTTCACTTTGGTACTTGAGGATGGCTTGTTTTTTCCTTGCCATGGGTGGTTCAGGGTCCTGGCCAGGCTGGGGAGAGCAGACTCCATCTCCAGCTGAGTATGGACTTTACCTGCTCCATCTTATATCTCCAAATTAAACCCAGATCTCCAGAGACAAACCTGACACTGCACAAATGAATGGGAGGGGATGTATTAAAGCACCAAGAGTTCACCTATGCTCTTGTCCTTTCCTGATCAGGAAAGCTCCTGTGGAAAGATATCATTGGACAAAAGCTCCTGGCTGATCCAGCCAGTTGCTGAAGGCACTGGTGGTGAAGCAGCCATGCTGCTGCAGCTCTCTGGGCTGGGCTGCTCACAGGCTGCTGCTGCTGCTTCACAAAGGCTTGGTTCAAAATCAGGATTTCCTATTTCCTTTGCCTTTCCCCTCGGCCTTTGGTGTTACCAACAGGCTCAGAAAGGCGCCAGGCTTTGAGAAAGGGAAGGAGTAATTTTGCTTCCCACCGCTCAGTTCCTCAAGCTCGTTTTGCACCAAGAAAGAGGAAATTTAACTAGTGTTTCTGAACTCTAAATAGATTGCCCCATCCAGATTCCTCATTGACATAAGACTTATTTAAGGCATATCTTAAAACTGAGATTGATTGCTTTGAGTTTCCTCTAAGTGCATGTCTCTGTTTTCCCTCTTTTAATGTTACCTCACTTTTTTCCTTCCCTAGACCACTTTCTTTGAGAGCAACTACTATCTGGTGCCACACTGGCCAGCCTGACAGTCGAACTTGTCCAGGACTTGTCCACTATTATGCACTTGTCCAGGACTATCCCTGAACTTTTTTCTGTTTACTTGGGATTTTTTCTGTTATGACTTCAATTCTGGGATTTATTCCGTGCTCCTGTCTGTAAGGGCACAGGTTTGTTAGCATTCGGGTGTGGATGTGAGCCCACCTTTATAATGACTGGGAAGAATAGAAGTGGGCTTAGAAATTTTGGCTGGTTTTGATTTTCCTAGAATTTCTCATCCTGTTCTTTAGCAGACCTTTATCAAAACACTGCGTGTCCAGGGCAGCCATTTCTCCAGTGACCTGGGAGCCAGGCACGTTACATTGTTTGGATCAGAATGGCAGTGCATGAATGAGGGAATGTTTTTGTCACTATGGTGACATGCCAACCCCATGGATGCTATTTTACTAGCAGAAATTAAAAACTTAACCACAGATTCCAAGGCGGAATTTTGCTTCTGTGTGTTCATTTAAGATTTAGCCTGAAGTATTAATATAAAATTTAAAATTGTGTCCTTTCGACTGAAATCCAGTGTGGTTACAAGGTTCTAATAAATATTATGTCCTTCCATCATGCAATTAAAATTTTCCACCTCATTTCACAATGCAAAACACTCGCATGTTGTCAATCATTTTGAAACATGATTTTTTGACATCATATAATTTCACTTCATTTTTCAGACAGACATCACACCGGGAAATTATATAAGAAAGGATCCTATTATATCTTTATTTTTCCACCAGATTTCACCTTCAAACGCAGACATTTGTGTACATTTCAGTAATTCTGACAATAAACTTTCAAGGAGAAACGAATGGCATCTCCGTAGCCGGAGATCAGCATATGGAGTTTCTTGCTCTTCAGAGACTGCGGCTCCGGCGCAGGCACCTGGTTAGGAACCGCTGGTGCAGCCACGGGAAGTTTACAAGTCTTGATGCACGAAGTGAAAAGGTTGCTGCTTGAAACAGATACCACCTGGGAGGCAGGGAGGCAAACATATGCATGTTTTTGAACTTTCCTGTGTTTAACAGTTAGCAGACACTAATGAATTGCCAAACGGCCCTGATTTAAAACGTAGTAGTCAAAAGCGAGGGTACCTGCTGCTTGTCAGGTAGTCCACCTGTTCAAGAAACCAAAGTGCCCCTGCCCTGTGCCAGGAGAAAAGCTGCTGCTGTTTCAAACCTCTGCTCTGGTTGTGTGTGTGTGTGTGAGTGTGTGTCTGTGTTGCTTCATGTCATGTGAGTCAGAAATGCGATAGAATATCTCCGGCTCATTATAGAAGTCTGGTATTAAGCAACAGATTTTGATCATAGTTGCGTGTAAATCTGGGGGAAATACAGCCTGTTTGGAATTTGTAAGTGCTCAGATACAGGCTGGCGAAGTAAGAGAAGAGCAAACCAGGCGTGTAAAAAGCCAGAATTAAACTTTTTTTTTTGTAGCTGGGTTGGCTTTCAGATATCCTCTCCTGATTTGTGATGTCCTTGGAAATTCACAGGTCCAAAAAACCTCCTTCCTGTCCCTCAGGGCTCAGCTGGAAATGGCAGCACATTGCCAGAAGGTGTCTGAATCTCCTCCACTTTTCTAGGTTTAAATGCTGCGATGGGGACGTTGCTTTCCAGCCAAGGTGATCCTGATACATTCCACTAAAGGTCTGCTGGGTCATACAGCCAGGCAACTGTTATTCTGCTAAGGGAATGTGCAAACAGAGCTGCTGAGCTACCAGTAAACCCACTGCAGATAATTTAGGATGAAGTGTTCAAGATTCTGCTCATTGAAGTTGGGACTAGAGAGCCTGTGCTTGGGGAGTGCAGGCAAACCTGTGCTGTGGCATGCAGAGATATGGGGTTTGCTGTCTGCTAAATTGTACTGGGTGGCCAGGACCTACATGTGTTGGGAAGTGCTGCCTCTTAACCTGCTGGGATTGAACTTGGGTTTGGGGTTTACAGTAATAAATGACAATACTGAGCTGAGAGAGGAGACCAGCAGAGTCTGGACTGCTGCCCCACACTCCCTTCCTGGTCATGGGGCTGCCACTTTAAGTGATTGAGACTATTTTCTATTCTATTCTATTCTATTTTAGATGGTGTGTGTCTGATAGTCTTGCTGTGTCCAAAAGGTTTGCTGGTAGAATTATTCCCAGGCATCACGTGCATTCACAAAGACTCAGGAACCTAAAGGGGCTCAGTTCCTGCTTTGTTTTCCCCTCCAAAAACAGCTGATACTTTGGTGAAACTAGGGAGAGGTGTGAGCAGTGCTGGAGAAGCATCAGCTAATGTGTACTATGCCAGCAGAAGAGACAACAACCTGGGACACCACTGTGTGGGAGCATGTGGTGCTCCAGAGAAGCCCTGGTAGTTCTTGTTCGTGGGCAGACATGGCTGAAGTTGTGATGGTGCAGGGAATACTCCCATGGCAAAAACACCCTTGCAAGGCTGACTGTAATGCCCATCTCTGCAGAGGGTGGGTGGGCTGCTGTGGTGGTGGGAAGGAAAGTGGCTTTTAGGGCAGCTGTGATTAAAAGAGGGGAAAACCCCACAACACAACCCCAACATGGTTAAGTTGGTACTGACTAATAGTGGAGAGCTGGGGGATGGTGCACTTGTTCCCCTCATCACTCAAGGTGGCCCTGTGAAAATTGGTAATGATCTGGTGGTAGGAGCTCAGGGAAAGCAAGCAAGCAAGCAGAAAATCATGAAGAACGAGAGAAGGTTGTTACCACCACTTCCTCCCTCAGACTGCAGCACAGCTTAGGGCTCAGATTCAATAGGAAGTTCCTGCTGCATAAAAAGCTCCTGCCCATCATGCCTGTCACCACTCGTGTGCATCCTCTTAGCCTGCAACAGTTGTAATGTTGTTTAGCTTAATTTTTTTTTTTAATTTGAGGCTTAAACTACCTTGCCGGGACTTTGCCGTGGGTTCAGGGGACGTGCACGGTCCCCAACAGATATCCCAGCAGGCTGCAGGGACGTGCTGTGGGTCAGGGAGCTGCATGTTAGGATGGTGCATTTTCAGCCTTTCAGCTCACTGGGTTCTTATATAACACCAGCTCTCAGTGGTCAGATTGGTTTTACCGCAGAGACGCGGAGAAGTAAATACTCCAGCGCAAGTGCGATGCAAATGATTTCTCCTGGCCTGATCCTGAAATCGCTGGGGTGCGCCGGATAAAAACATGCGAAAAATTAGTCTAATGAACGACAAGATGGATCTTTCAAGGGGGGTCCCTTGTGGGTTTAACATGAAACGTGCTTCCCCTGAATTTGGGGCAAGGGTGCTGAGCTCCCCGCGAAGTCACCCCCCCGCCGCGAGCGCGCTCTCAAGGCATGAACAGCGTCTGGGGAGCCGGGTTCTCGTGCACCAGCACAGCCCTGTGATTTGCAGGAAGGGGGGGTGTTAATTCAGAGATCTGTCCTTCAAAGCGAGGAAATGATGAGGTAAGAAATCTTTCTGTGTTTTGAATATATATATATGTACACACATATAAATATAGATGAGATTATTCAAATGCAGCTTGAATATATTTTGCCTAATCCATACAGAGTTTTATCAATATTTCTTTGTTTATTCTCTTTCATGCCAGCTGCTTTCTTTATATATTTCCATTTTGTACATTTTTCAGAGTGATTGGATCATGTTGCACACACTTCTATTGAAATATTAAGTGTTTGCAATCCCCATTCATAGGCACCAGCTCTGTTATTATGATCCATCATTTCGAAATCCACATATTTGAAAAAAGAGAGTTTAGCTGGCCCTTGAGTAGCAGAGAGCATTAGACCCGAGGAATCTCATTCGTCTTGTCAATAATCTGTGGATTAACACCACCAAATTGTTTGTTTCGTTGGTATATCCTCGCTGTATATTTTTAAACGAAATGAGCGTGTGGAAGCCCCGGCGAGGTGAGGTCTGATGAAGGTTGGGTTTATACTGGTGTCAGAAGGGAAACAGGGAACTTCTCATTTGTGCCCTGCTCCTGAGGATCTCGTGATGGTTACCATTTGGGTATTGGTTTCTGTTAGAGGTCAGTATAGGAGAAAGGAATCCTGGGGTAGTCAGGGCCCCTTGTGCCTAGGCAAGGGGCCAGGTCAGTGTGTCAGTGTTATCTAGAATGGAACAGCCCTTCTTGTGCTTGGGGTTTTTATTGTCTGCCAGCCTCTTGCCGGGAGGCTCTTTCCTCACTTTCTGCATCCCAGTGGGATGCATGAAGGTGGAGATGTGGTGGATGAGCAGAGGGGTTACAAGGCAGGTGCAGCACTTGTGACACCTGTGCAAGAACTGGCAATCTGATTTGTGAGCATCTGAGACAAGATGCTCTTGGTGACTGCAGGGACCTCAGTGCTGCTCAGGGCCTGATGATGGGCACAGCAGACTATGGGGATGGTGTGTGAGCGTCAGTTTTGTGCATCTGTGCACAAAATCCAGTTCACCTGAACTGGAACACCACCTTCAGTAGCTTTTTAGGTACGCTCTGACCACTCCTTGGTGAAGTTTTGTGCCCCAGCACGGAAGGACAGCGAAGCCACCGGTGCCACGCTGGCATTTTTCTGGCTGGGTCGGTGTGGGGGCAGACCCATCCTCTGTCGAAATCTCATCCTGGCCTTTGCAGCCCTTTGTGCTGGTTGGTGGCAGAGCCATGGGAGGGCATGAGGGCTGTGGTGCCGGCGCAGGGATTGCCATCAGCAGGGCTCCGCGTGCCATTCATCACCGGCGACGGTCCGTGCCGCGGCATCGTCACCTAGCAACAGCCTGGCCACGGCAGGCGGGACTTCATGTATATATATATATATTTTTGAAACATGAAAATAAGGCAATAATTTAGGAATTTGCATTTTTATTTTTAACAAGTTTGGGTGGCAGGGCTGGAGTTCGAAGACGGAGATGTTTTGGCTTTGCATCCCCGTGACTCCAAGCGCTGGGGCGGTGGCTGCCGTGACGAAGTGGATCCGTGCACTTCATGTGTACCGGGATTTAAACTTGAACCTGACGCTCTGCCATTGCCTTACCCTGATTTTTCTTCTTTTTTTTTCTCCCTGACATTCACGCCATAAAAAATTATACAGTTAAATTGCAAGGTGGGCTCTTTTTTATGTAACTTCTACCTCTGAGGCTGAACTTTCAGGTCTAATTTTTTTTTTTTTTAATCAGAGTGAAGAAAAAGCAAAGAACTATATAAACTCAAATTATTCCTTTCCCACTTTTTAAAGCACCTCTAAGATTGCAGAAGTCTTCTGAGCTCTATATTGGCAATACGTGGTGTGGCAACTCACTGCAAAATCCGCTCGTTCGCTTTCGCTGATTGAATTTACTGATTGTTAATGTGTATAAAAGTGTTATGTACTTTTGAAGTAATCTCCTGCTAAAGGATTTATAGGAAAGACTATTTTAATGTCACACCGTTTTCTCTGTTGTTATGACAGTATTATTGAGTAAATAGTTTAATTTTAGTGCCCTAGTTAAAAAAAATCCATAATGACCACCGCATAAATCTTTTGCTGTTTTTATTTCTATATTTAGTTCCCTCTACAGATACTGGAGTTGAAAATAGGCTGGTACCTAAGACATGAATTCTGTTAAATATTAAAGAGATCTCATCAATGATTTTATTAGTCTCAGTACTCAGTGAAGGCCGCACTGACATCTGAAGTCTAATGATTTTTTTAATATATTTAAAGCCTTGCACTGCACCTTTAAATATTGAACAATATTGAAAAATATAGAAGTACTTTTTTGTATATTAGCTTTAGGCAGAACTGTTGTATGATTTCCACTCCTTTCATGACATTGTAATGATGTTACCACATACAACTTTATCTTGCATGAAAAGGTGAAGTCATGAGTGATTTCTCCAATTTAAAAGCACTCAACCCTCACAGTGCTAGAAATGAATATTTTGCATATATTCATGCAACAATGATTCAATTTAAGATTTCTATTTTCAAACATTGCTTGAAACCTTCGGTATGTTAGTAGTAAAATTGCCAAAATGTGTAATAAGATTTATTATAGATGAGTAGCATTTTATTTAGTATTTCATGTTAACACGCTTTTAGGGTTACCCTGGTTTAGCAGAAGAATTCATCTTTCTTTTCTAATCAGAGCTAACACTTTATTGTATTATTAAGATACACTTACTGTGTGATTGTATATCATTGTAGGAGCAGAGTTTTCTCTGCCTGGCAAACCTGAGGCTGGTTGATGCACAGCGCCTGCCTCCTGCACCCGAACCCTCCGCTCCGTACTCTGCCGCTCCCCACCGCTTTCCTTTTATTCTGGTTTTTAACTGTCCTCCTAAAAGACCATCTTGAGCTCTGCACTGACACACACACACACACACACACACACCCCAGGTCTTTCCTCTCCTCTCTGCTCAACCAGACCTCGGCTCTGCTCTCGGACCACCGACGGCGCCAAACCCTGTGCTGGGAGCTACCGCTCCGGTGATCAGAATACAAACCGCTCTGAGTCTGTCGTGAGGCTTCTTTTTGTAGCTTCAGCATCACACTGTTGCCCATCACACTGTTTGTCATGGGACTGGTAGGTAGGAGCCACTGTTTCTCTGGGCATCTGTGGTTGGGGCTTCTGTGTTGATGCATTTTGCTCCCTGTGCTGACACCACCCAGTATTGATTTTGTGGCTTGGCATATGGAGGTGTTGGTAGCATTGGGGCTGTAGAAATGGGGGATAAAGCAGTAGAGGAGATACTTAACCCAAAGCAATGGACATTTTCTTCTCCCTCCCAGCCTTTTTCCATGCTCTGGAGCAGGTTACATCCCTGCTGAAGTGGCGTCATCGTGCATACACAAGCCTGTTATTTTAATGGCTTTGGTGATTAAGGAGTGGTAAGACCAGGCCTGAAAAATTCCTGGCATTTTGATCCTCTGCCCAAGGTCCAAATCCTGGTGCCTTTTTTTGCCTCCTGTAGTCCCTTCATACTTAGCCCTAGTTGCAGAAGGAGATGACATGTTCCACAGGTAAGGGGAAAAACACTATTAAAATGCAAGTGTGAGGGATGTGTGGTGACGAGTTACCGTGCCAGAGTGATAAATATGTTTACATCTTTTAAAAGTTGTAACTCAACACGGATGAGCTGAGTCCCCCCACCCTTTCACATTCATGTTGGATTCACAAACAGAAAGAAATGATCTACTATTAGGAAAGATTTCTCTTTGACTGGGGAGCTGGAGATGGTGGTGAGAGTGGCTTTCATAGATGAAAATAATTGTACACTTTTTGTATTATTATTTTTGGCAAAGAGCTGGCATTTCAGCTTTCCAGCGTATTACATCATTACTTTGTATAATGCATCATAATGATAGAGTGAATGGAAACGAAGAAATGCCAGCTTCTGTTGCAAGTTTAAAGACAGACACACATTTTCAGCTGGGAAAGCTGCTGTTCAGCTAAGTGTTTTCCTAGATGAAACAAAGCTGCAATCCCACTTGGCATTCGCATTAATTGTGGACTTGCCAACAGGCCAGTTTCACTGGTGTATAAATTAGTGGAGAATTATTCAACTCATCTCAATAACTAAGAGAATATCCTCATAAAGCTTGCTGAGCTGTAAGACATTCCCCCTCCCCCCCACTTTCCAGGGTATTTTGCACCCTATACTTAGAAAAATCACAGAATTTGCATGCTGTTCCAAAAAAAAAAAAAAAAAAGGGAAAAAAGCCCATACAAAGAAAGGCATTGGATGTACTGATACCCCAGCAGAGCAATGTGGTGACTATCTGCATAAAATAGCAAGTTTGTATTGATGGGAAACTGTCCAACGGTCCAGATTAAGAGGGAATTTTCTGGTTTGTTGTTTGAGTTTTGAGTTTGGGTGTTGGTTTGGGTTTTTTTGTTTTGAAATTCAACTAAAAATGAGAAGTGAAAGTGCCTGTGAAACGCGTCTCAATGCCATCATCAGGCACCCGACATTTCGTGTCTCTCCGTTGGAACAAGAGCCCGGGAAGTGCAAACTTCCCCAAACTGTCCTGCCAACAGGCCTTTCTGACCTAAAGGGGGGATCACCTTTATGGTGACAGGATAATTTGATCTCTGTGCCATCTAATCCTTATTTTCTTTACGGAGGCTGCCAGCAAGGGTGCCAATTAGTGCCAATTGTGATGGTGGCTTTTGTGATGCAGACACCTGCCCACTAGGAATTGGACTGGTACCACCAACACACATATGCCACTAAACAGCTGTCAGATGGTAATGACTTTTTGGAGTAGAAGAAAAGGGCAGAATTTCATTCTGAGGCAATTTTCTGAGAAAATTTTGCAATTTTTCACCTCCCTCTTTCCCCCCTCCTTTTCGGTGTCTGAATTCCAGGCTTCTAGTGATTAAACAAAATGTGAATTTTAACGTGTATCTCATAGCACCAATGTCATCCCAAAACCCATGTGTCCCAGATGAGCAAAAGCAGAGTGAGAAATTATGTTGATGGTATTCTTACTATTCAAAATCATATTTTACACTTGTTTTTTGAAGTTCATTTCTTATTTAGGTTACTTATCCCAGCAACAAACAAACAAAATGCTATATTTTCTTTTACCACTCTTCTGTTTTCTTGGCTAAATTATAAGAATGAATTAAATGTAAATATCAAGCAACTAATTTTCATTTTTTTTCTTCTTTTTGATGACAAAGTGAAGTACTCTGCAGCACTTTTGCAGCTCATGCCATCACAGGCACAACAGTTCAGGATCTCTCTTGTGCTTCTATTAAATGCTCTTCTAATTTTCAGTCAAATCAACGGTCCCTTCTTTGATGCCTAAACAGGGGAAGTTTACAAGCCTGCTTTATCCCTGAGGAGTTATATGTGCATGTGTATGCTTCTAGAAGTGTGTAGACATCTATCTGTATAGACACATTCACTTTAAACTGTAAGTTTTTGGGTACTTTTGGCAGCATGGTCATGCATAGACTGGATTTCTTTACGGCAGATGGGAATTTCTGCTCCGTAGTGTTGAGGTTCATTGTAGCTCGTGAAACGGGTCTGTCTTGAGATGCTGAGCACCGGTTGGTGTTAAGGATGTGGGTGGGAAGTGTGGGTAGTGTCTCACAGGAGGTATTTGGCACTGTGTGAGGAGGGACCTTCAGAGCTGTAAGAGGATTCCTGTATCTTTTCCAAGCCTCGCGACGCCTGATAGTCCAGCCAAAGGGCGGGCGCTGGCAATTACTGTGATCTTTCAGCGCTCAGCCAACACTTACTGCTGCTTCAGCCTTTGCTCTGGCAGGTGTCACACCTTGATTAGTGCAATTGCTGATTGGCATCAGCCACTAAACGTGGTTCTTACTAGATGCAGAAGGAAACAATCCTAAATAAACCCAGCCAAGGTTGGTACGCGACGATAGGAGATGGTCTAATGCTTCGAGGAAAATGCAGTCACATTTAAAGAACACCACTCTTGCCATATTTAATCATAATATTTATAGAAAAAGTTTGTATGAAGGTTTTCAAGCTAGATAAAACTAGTCGGGGTCATTGGTTTTTTATTAGCATTTGTTCCTGAGGTCTGGGCCATCACTGCTTGTGGCTGTTTCCAGGGAATGTAAAGCTCTGTTACAGCTTTGGACCAGCTCTCTTATTGCCTTCCTATCTGTTTCTCTTCCATTTATTCCTTCCTCAAACACTGACTGTTTTAATGCAGCTGTAACTGGCTGTGGCCTCTGCCACAGAAAGCAGAGAGTTTGCAGATGGACTCGCAGCAGTTTCTGGACTTGGTCATGGAGAGCTGTGACCCACGAGGAATGTTTCTATACTGTCACCAGAGCATGCTCTGCAATTTCACAGATTTGAAAGGAATGGCAGCCAGAGCAATGAGCATTCACGGGTTTGGGAGAGGTAACAGCAAACCTACAGGGGCTCAATCAGCTGTTTTAGTTTCTTAGTAGCTTTTGACTGTGTGTTTTTCTCCACCAGTTAGCTTGTTAAGGGCTTTCAAAACATTTTCTCTACATCTTGGGGTTGTTCCAAGGCTTCTCAGTTAGAGAGGACAACAATGGGGCTCAGATTTTTGAAACTTCAGCCCCTGTTCTGGCACTTCAGCTGAATGTTGTCTTTACAAAGGCTGCAAATCCCAGCCATTCCTTTCCTGACACCAATGGTCAGATTGTAGAGGGGCTCCTCGGTGAAGTTTTCTTTAATGCACAAGGCACATTATTCTCGAGTATGAAAATGCTCTGCACTAGGTTGTACTGCTGTTTTTTGGGTGGGTGAGTAGTTATTTGCCTGGGTGAGCAGTGGGTGCAAAGTTCAGCCTGTTGTTCCATACACTGTCCTCAAATGCAAGTCAAGGAATCCATTGAGCTCAGCAGATCTCGTTACTGGGACTGAAGTGAGGACCTGTGTTCCTTGTTAATGTTTTAAACCATGCAAACATGTTTTAAACAGTCCTATTATGTATCTTTTGCCCATCTTAACATATAGATCTCCCAGTGAACATATAGCATGGTTTTTAACATGTGCTAGTCTTCAAAACATGCAATATTAAAGGAAAATGCGGTAATTCTTTAAACGCCCTATCATTGTGAATTCATATCATATTCATTGTAATAGCATTGATCAAAATGAATTCATTTGGTATTCATGTAAATGTCACATGTACTTCCATAGGTGTTTCATTGTAAATTAGCATTTCTCAGAGGACACTTAAAATAAAGTGTTACTGAAAGTTCTCATTACACATATTGCTGAGATTAGTACATTAAGGATCATGTACTTACATAGTACTAATGCATTTCTGCCACTTAAAATGCTGCATTACCCATTTCTGATATCTAGCAAATATCTAAAGCAATTTTGAGAATTACTGACATCCTGAAGGAAGTGGTACTTTTGTGATTAAAATGGTTTTGTGTGTTTCGCTTTGATTTACAAAAAAAACCCCTTATGCCAGATATACTTAAATGATTTCTTGATTTAAATTACTTCAGCAGTAAGTGAAACAAAAAAAATATGAGAGACACATCTAATTAGAAAAACAAAACCCAAATATTATAAATGCTTTGGGGTCTTTAAACTTGTCTCACGAAGCCAAATTAGCTGAGACTTTAGTATACTGTGGCACAAGCTTTCTGATGCATTTGCTTTCAGATTATTACTTCCTAAGAGAAAGCTGAAAAGTTTTGTGGTCTCAGGCAGATGCATTTCTGACGTCTTGAATTGTCCATTACAGCTTGTTTGGTCTGAAGTTATTTTTGAAAAGATGAAGTTTAAAGAAGACTTCAGAGCATTTTATAAATAGCTGACAAAAGGTGCGTTACAGTAACTATAAAAGAGAGCATTGTTTGAGACCTGAAACACTCTAAAGCTGTCTGACAATGCTGTGGATGTCTTCTGAAAAGAATTGATGTAACTATTTTAAGGCTTTTTTGGTAACACTAATAAAAAACCTTCTGAAACTTAACAGCGGGCCTGATCCTAACCCTTTGGAAAAAATATGGGGAAATGACAGTATTTTGGTGTTTATCTCGGAAAGGAAGAGTCAGATTTGTCCGTGAGGTGTTGCAAAACCAATTCCACAATATAGTCTCTTAGCAAATATTTGTTTGCTCTTCTGGCTTCATCCCTGGGTGTTGTGATGTGCAGTGTGGACTTGCAGCAGGCGCAGGTGGGCTGTGCAGGAGGAACCATTCCCAGAGCTGAAAGCACATAAAAGGAATGGTATTATGGCTAAAACACTACTCTGGGCTTGGGGAGGTTTGGGTCCAGCTCTGGTGTTGTGCCAGCGTGTCCCCCATGCAAAAAAGTGGAGCTGGGAGAGCAAACTCCTCTCCTGTCACTTGTCCTGGCACAGATGGATGGGCCTTTTGGAGATGAACCTCCTGGAGAGGGAGGAGTAGAGGATGTGGAGGAAGAGACCCCCATGCTCTTTGAGATCTTTCTGGTGTCTTGTGCGACCTTAGAGCTCTCATGACCTTCCTCAAACGTGACCTTCCCCACCCTTGCAGCCGATTTCCAGCATTTCTTGACTGATCCCTGTAGTGAGTTGAGCCACATCTCCAGGAACAAAGTCTATCACATCTGGGAGCGGGCACATCCACACCTGAGTATCAGCTGTACATTAGAGCTCCTTTTTGTCTCGTGCCTTGCCTGTTTTTCCAGAAGTTTTCAGTTTTCCAAGTGTTTGCCCAGTTTATGGCGTTTGCCTGATCGGGAGCGTGCAGTATGGCAGGACATAGGATAGAGTGTGGAATCCAGAGATCCACTTCAGGTTAGAGGCATAATTAGCTAATGTAAGATAATAAATAGCTACTAAAATCACATGGAAAATATGATAGTGCTATAAAGTGTGTTTTTATAATCCTGCTCCTCCCCTTTTCTGCCGCCTCCTCCTCCTCTTCAACGTAACAAGGACCCTAATAGGCTTCATGTATAAGTGCCTATTTTTATTAAAGACAAGTGTAATCTTTTGTAGTCCAAATGTCCCTATCATAAATGCTAACCGAGGAAAATATTAGGACTCATTTATTTATGAACCCGTTAATAATGAGGTGCAGTTATGAAAAAGGCTTTCTCAGCACAAAGCCTACTGAACAAACAATGCACACTGGGGAAAAGGAGCTAGTTAGCCTTCCTGACTTAGATAAAGCTATGGAGAAATGACAAGTGCCAGTAATTAGCAAAGCCTCTTCACCAAGATAACCCTATACATCTTTGTCTTTTTCAATCACCAAAGACTCCGATTCAGTGTAAAATTAAAGCTGGGATGCCATCAATTTCTGTTAACCTCTTTATATTGTTCTGTGTTCATGCATATGTGATAGATAGTTTTTGTCATTTTATTAAATGGTGACATCTCAGTATGCATGTGACTAAAACTGTTTTCTCCTTAGCAAAGTATTTTTAATCATCTCTCCATTGCCTTTATTATTTGGTTCTTTGGAGTCCTGATTGCTTTATTGTGCAGTATCAGAGCTGTTCCAGGGGTGCAAATGTTTGTGCCCACTCCTTTTTTTACCTGGGATTAAGAGGTCGGTGGCCTTTCTAGCACTGACATGAGCAGTACAGTAGTTCTGCATCCATCTGATGAGCACCTGCAGAACCTCCTACTGCATTTTTAGGGAACGGGCCAAAATTTGTTGGTTACAGTTATCAGCACTTACATGCAGTCCTCTGGTGTCCATGAGGGTGACCTCCCCTCTCCACACGTGTCCAGATAGGTGGTCCTTGTTTGTTTTTTTAGTGATGTAGCTACTGTTTACCTGCTTGAGGCACAAGCCAGAGCATGTTGAACTCAGCTGAAAGGCTGCTGTCTGCACCCAGACTGCTTTTTTTCCCCCACCTTAAATGGTAAGCCCTGAATTTTTTTTTTCCCCTGCAGGCTTCCAATATCTGTGAGCTCATACTCCCTAAATTTCCCTTTGGCTCTCAGATAAGTCAGCAAACACGTTCATCTAAAGCTTTGTGAGGGGCAAAAAAAAAAAAAAGTTATAAATCAACCCTGTTTCCTTGACGTCGGGGCAGGTTTGCTGGGAGTGCTCACAGAGTTAGCACTGAGTGACCTGAGGAGTTGCATGTGGCATTGGGTGTCATAACAAAAGTTCCTGCTGGCTCCGTTCTCCTGCTCTGTAATGTCTTTTTACTTGTTTTAAGTACTCCAGGCCCTGACTGCTGAGGTTATTAATCTTCATCTGCGCTCTTTTTAAACTTTACTACTAGCACTTTTTTTGCCTCAGATATGCTTTTATTCATTCTTTTCAGCAGCAATAACCTCTCATATTGGCCAAATTAGGAAATAATTGCAAATAATAGAGAATCCTTTTCCAGCACTACAATAAAGGATTATATATGTGCTGTGTGTGAGGGATGGCACAGAGTGTAAATACCAAAATTTGGGAAATAGGCAGAGAAGGGAAGTGTGTTGGTTGGCTCTCGCTCTGAATTGCTGCCTGGCTTGGGGGTCTGTGTTTAGAGGCACAACCTATGGCAAAAGGTCATGTGTGGTGGTTTGTGAAGGAGAGAAAGGGAAAAGCAGGGGCTGATGTTGCAGATCAGCTCACGCCAGTCCCTGCAGATTGTTTAGGAAAACTGGGGCAGGGTCTTTTAGTCTTCTGTGGTAGAAGCAGGCTTGGGGAATCAAATTAATTCACTTGTATTTTTTTAAACAGAAACATCTGATCTATCTTGTTTTTATTTATGTGGCCACAGTAGCCATGGCTTGTTTCTGTTCAGTGCCAATTCCAGGAATTCCACCCCAGTTTTCCTGGGTGTTGTATCAGTTTTGGATCTTCATCCTTTGCTTTGAAACTCCCAGTTGTCCAGTCATGGAGCTGAAAAGAAGAGTTTATTCCTGACTTGTATCACAGTCACACATCACAAGCAGCCAATAATCCATCCCAGCTATTGCAAAAGTGTTTAATTAGGCATCATATTAATAATTATTTTTCACTAACAACAGTATATGTAGGACTTTGGGATATGCTTGTGCCATATAAGAAGCCGCTGCTCTCAGGTGTCTGGCTGCTCTCATACATAGGCATTTTCAGGATCAAAGCTCCTATGAATGTTACTCACAACAAATAATTCTACCAGCTCTTGGGAAGAAAATACGGAGAACATTCATGTAATGCTGCCATCTCAGTTGGGGAGCAAGGAAATACGGCGACTGTAGGAGAGAGCAAAGCTCTCTTGGCGCTCTCATCACATTAACACTTACCTTCCTTCCTTCCTTCCAGTCAAAGTTCTCTGAGCTGCTGCTTTCCATTGTTTTTTATTATTCATTTGAATCAGAAAATAATATTTTTCCTCTCTAATTCAGGAAAAATTGTCATTGCCCACCTCCTGCTGAGAGAAAAAAAGTGCCAGAGCCCATCTCCTATGAGCTCCTTCTCACTTCAAATGCAGGCTGCAATGGCTCCTTTGGAAATGTAACAGGCTATTATAGAAATATGTATTTACACAGTATTTTAAGATGCACATTATCCACCTGATAGACCATAACAGCTCACCATTACAGCCTATTGAATAAAACCTCTTTGCACCATTTTTTTTTTCAAAGCGGGTACTTTTTATGTGATAAATTGTGACTCTATCGCATAAAAGTACGAGTTCGTTGTGCAGGACTGTAGGAGGACACCATTTATCTGTAACCTGCTGCAGTGGGAAGTTGGTCTGACCCTGTCCCATGCAATGAATTATTCTGATCAGAGAGATGCAGATTAAAGGGGGGGGGAGAAAAAAGCTTCTTGAACATAAAAGGAAAAGTTGCAACATTTTTTTTACCAGTCTGCATTAAATTATAAGGGAGGTCATGTCCTGCCATGCATGTCTATGAGCTGTAACCTACTGGCAGTCTGAGAAACCACCATTTGGGGCTCATGCTGTCCTCCCAAATTCCCAGGGAACTGGGAGCATCCCAGATATTTTAAGGAGTTCTCCTATACTACCTTCACCTCCCAGTCCTGGGTCCTTTCATCTCTCCTGCAGAGTCATTTTCCTTCTTCCTTAGCTGGTCCTAGTTTTAAAAGGGACCCGTGTATTCTGAAAACATCTCTGCTTGGCTTTCCTGCCCAGACTTCCTGTGCTTGTTTGACTCTCTCCAGCTAATCCATTCTTGAAGAGTTTCTCTCTTCCAGGAATTCACATTAGAACCTGCACTGCTCTAGGCGTCGTCTCTCTCTTTGTCTGAGGATGCTCCTTTGGACCTTTGGAATAGATAATAACCAAAACTTAACGAGCCTCCTTTATTAGCCAGGAGCGAGGCATAAGGGCTCTTTCTGTCATTTCCAGTGATGTTTAACTTAGCAAGAAAGAAAAGACAACAGAGAACAACACCACAAGACCCCAACTTCAAAATGAAACTCACAGCCGAAGTTCCTATTATCAAACAGACTGAATAAGCTGCAAATAGACAAGATCCCCAACTTGTTGTAAGATGAAATAGAGCCCAGCCCCTGTTGTGAAACGATTTTACATTGCAGATGTTCATGAAAGCATGGAAAATGTGGTGACTTCAAGTCTCTTTTCGTTCCCTATCTTCAGGATGTCAAAACTGATTTTTTTAAAAGAAACTCTCTAACAGTTGCAGTTGACTCCTGAGAAGAACTTGAATGTGTGGAACAGAAAAAGACTCCCAGCCAGCTGAACAGCGTTGTCTTCTTCCCTCCCCCCACTCAAATTCAGCATACACAACAGAAATACCAAACAGGCATGGGTTTTACATATCATGCCAATTCTGATCCAAAACAGTTTATTAATATAAATCACCTCCAAAAAAGGGAAAGATCTTAAAGGGAAGCAAATAGCTGCCAAAAAGACTTACACACAGAGCCAGTGCCTGACACTAAACCTAGTGGAAATCATGTAGTTCCATTCTTCATGAAGCCAAGCAGTGGGGAGCCAGCGCTTTGAACCCTGCATGGGACACTTGCTGTGAGTTCCCAGTAGAAAGCATATGGATTGAGAGGAAACAGGAACACCATCCAAAAAAGTGCTGGTCTATAACCAGCAGATCTGTAAACAGTCTAAACCCGTTTTCCTGCCAGAGGGATCCGAAGGGCCCGGTCTAGCCTTTTCCATGACTCTTCCTCTCTGATGTGTCAGCATGAGCTCCCACCCCTCTGAGATGACTCCAAGCACTTCTGAGAGGACTTTTCTGCTCTCCAGCCCAAGGGTGGAAGCTGATCTTACCTCTGTGGTTTTGTCTCAAGCATCTCCTCCTTTACTCTTCACTCTTGCCTCGTTCACCAAGAAGGACCGAGCAGCCGGAAGTTGTGGTTTTCTGGATTTCCTAGGGGTGTTTGGGAAAACCGTCCTCACTTTTTAAACAGTGTATCCGGTTTAATTTTCATTATTTTTAGATGTTAAATTTCACATCAATACAGTATGTCTTAAACTACTGTATTAGAATGCTGCTTGACTCACTTCCAAATTGAAGACCTTTTAAAAAAATTGAAGCAGTCCAATAATTTTAAATCACTCTGCACTGTGCATTGCAATTTAAAATTATTGGAGTGCTTCAAATTTTTATAAGCCCTTGAATTTGGAAGTGATCGAGGTTCTGGGCATACTCAGTGTAGAGCAATTTAAAATTATAAGAGCTGTCAAATTTTTATATAAGCACTTCAGTTAGAAAAGGGATTTGGGTTCTGGGCATGTGCAAAGGGGAGCAATTTAAATTATTAAAGTGCTTCAATTTTTTTTCTAAGCACCTGATTTTGGAAGGGTTTTGGTTTATGCAGCCTAAAATGACAACTTCCTTTGAGAGTTTCTTCTTTTAAAGAATTTCAATCTTGCAAACTAAAGTATTCTTTAAAATGTGAATTCACTGATACTTTAAGAACTGATTTGTACAGAGCATGGTGCCCAGAACATCTATTTTTTTTTCACTCATTTTATCATTTTACTATTTAAGGGGCAAATTGATGGTATAGGAATAGCTGCCTCTTTGGATTTTAAATTTTTTCCAACTGTTGCACTCATGCACAAATAAAAAAATAGAGTGGAAAAATGAAAAATTTGATGAGAAAAACTGAATGCTTTTTCCATGCACTATCCTGCCTGGCCAACAGAATTTAGAAGGGATGCAAAATTGAAACAATTTGTTATTAAATCTCATTTTAGTGTCTCTCAACACTCGAAATGAAAGCCATGTGATGGCTGATTGAATCTGAAGGAAGGAAGTTGGAAAGCAGCTTTATTTGCACACTTGTGCTCTGTACTGAAGTGATTCCTGCCAGGAGCCGTGCTGGGATTGCCATCTTTGCCCCAAATCCAGCTATGGCCCTTGAAATTCCAGTGCTGGGCAGTACAGCGGGAAGAGCAGCAAGGGGAGAGGGCAAGATGAGACTGAGGGATGCTCTTACCGAGCTGTCAGAGGACAGAGATAAGGGAGGTGAGCTCTCTGCTCTCGCTTCTCTCTGCTTTCCCATTATAAACCCAGGGACTCACTCTACAGGGCAGGAATTGGGGTAATTAGTTAATGTATAGAGGGCACCGTGTACCTTAAGCCTCGTGTATCAAGAGTATGGGCGGCATGGAACTGTGCATTTCATCAAATGCCAATTCAGTTTTTCCTTCCCCTTGAATGCTCCTTTCGCTTGTTACCAGGGAGGTGATAGGTGACCATTTGTAGTTGTTTTTCTCCCTTGGAAAATGAAGTTTTTGAATAAAAGCCAGTGATCAAATTAAATAGGGGCAAAGATATGTCAGAGGTGAAATTCAAAAGACAATACGTAATAATTGGTTTTAAAGCAGGAGCCAGATTAATCATATAGTCAGGAACAAAGGGGAAAATTCCTGAAAGCCTGTTGCATTTTAACTTGGATTTTTATTTTTTTTTTCAAAAAGGTAAAAGTACAAAAATGGTTTCTTGCTGCCCCTGCTATTAACCACGTCATCCTTTCGGGATGCGAAAACCCAGCGCAATTCTGAGCCGGAAGGACAAGGAACGGGAGACCAAACATATCTTTGCTCGCTGTAAGTTGGTTTGGGCTGTGCTTTCGTTGAACCCTTCTGGAATTTCGTGGCAGGCACTGTCTGAGCTCTGCCCATCCACGCTCCAGGGGTGTGCCGTGGGATCGGCACGAGCGTGGCCGGGAAGCCGCCGCGTGAGGCCGTGCCAGTGGCGAGGAAAGGTTTTCCTGGGAAGAGTTTGGTGGATGTGAGCTCTGTCCTTCCCTCTCCTTCTGCCCAGTGTATCAAGCTGGGTGTCTCAACACAAAGACCTAGCCCTGTCTGTCTGAATCCCTGCTCTGGCACAAAATAAAAGAGCGGGTCGACTCTGAGCCGCCGCCTCGCACAGACACACGTACGAGCACCGAGGCTGCCTTAAAGTTGCCGTCTCGCTGCCTCACTTCAGACGCTGCGTGCTCGAACCCCGCTTTTGGGCTGGATTCATGCTAATGTTGACAGTTTTTTCCTCCTTTGTTACATTGTGCAAACCAAATAGAAAGTGAGGTGAGCTTGTCTGAGCAGATGAAAGATGGCAAGAAATTGGCGCTTGGGGACCAGTGTCTTGGTGACATCGACTCTGCAGTCCTTTTTTTCTCTCTCTCCCTGGCTTCCCCTCTCCCTCTCATTCTCTCTGAAATGGTCTGTGCCTCCAGTAATTTACATAATACTCTTCTGACACCTTTACTTTAGTCATCAATCACGGTACCTTCTCTCAGTCTATCTTTTGTCTGAGCATGTCTCTTCTTTATCAGGCCATGCACAAAAGATTAATTTCACAGTTTTTCTCCCTTCTTTCTTTCCTTGCAAGATACAAAGCTCATGAAATGACAGAAGCAAGATAATGAAAACAACAATGCAAGCAATTTTTTTTTTTGTTCTTGCTGGTTGGATCTCAAGATACTTTTTTTAACCTCATTGTGTGCCATCTGTCTTAGAAAAGGTCTGCTCTGTATTTTTTAATATAATTCTCATGCTGTTCTGAAGACTACCTGGGGAAAAAAATACATATTTTAATCAGGCCATAGGTATTGATTTAAAATTAAATAATAAATAAATAAAAAAGGAATTTGCTGAACAATTAAAGTGAGGGGTCCATTTCTAATGGTGGCATGGGCTACTGCACAGTGCCCATGCCCCAATTAATATTAATGATCTTTTGTGCATAGCAAATTTATGGCATTTGATTGACTCACACAACTACACTTCAAGCTGTCACGTAAAGTGAAATATATGGGCACCATGGCCTAATTTGCATATGCATATGTTCTTAATATTAATTAGTCTAATGGATCTAAGGACCTGGAGATAATTTGAGTACTGGGAGAAGAGAAGCAAACAAACAAAACAAAACTCGCTGAACGGTGCCCTGGTATGGGCTTGTCCTACAATCAAATAACTCTCACAAAATGCAAAATAATTGGCATGAATTTCTCCTCCTTCCCCATGTCTCTCCCAGGACCGGCTGAATTAAAATCTTATCCCATATAATGCATTGTTTTGGCTCTGACCCTGACACTTTTTAATTTGAAATGCTTAACATGCCAAGTAGATTACAGAATTATGTACAGAGGAGTTTGAGTTCAGGCTTATGGGCGTAGGTCAGGGCTATGAGATTTGCAGCCCTGCGAGGGGGCTATTTCCCAATACACCTGCGTAATTACCATTAATATTAATGGGAACCATGCAAGTTTATTGGGGGGAGCTTGGTCTCCCCAGCTTAGCTTTGTGCTTGCATTGCCTGGTAACTATGGCGCAGATTTCCAGAGGAAACGGCCACTTTTGACCATCGGGTGTTGGTCTTTTAGTGAAAACTCGCTTTTCTTGATACTCTGGGGAGCAAGAGGTGCCAGAGCTCCAAAGCAGGGAGGTGTCAGGGTGGTCTTTTTTTGTTTGACCTGTGAATTGGCTTGTGAGAGGGCTGATGTCCGAATCATGGCTGCACTCCTGCATCTATACAACTCTTCTCCGTGCAAAACAGCTTTAAATTTCCCCCAGGTTTGGACCAGTGAGTTGAAGCCAAGCGAGTGGTTAGGGCAGGCTTCCATCAGCCTATGGGAGCACTGACTTGATGTGCCCACATTCAGTGTTGTGCTGGTCCTTTAATGTGCACAACCATGAATCCGCAACAAGTCACCTCTTGTAAACTGTGCCCAGTGTTCTTAGACGTTCACTGAGAGGAATTAGTGGAGTTTGCTCTCTTGGATGTCGAAGCCATCCTACAAACTGGCACATGGTCTCTGCCTTTCAAACTCCCCCTCCTGCAATAAGTGAGTCTTTTCCCTGGTTCTGCAGAAGTAGTACCGTGCTGCACCATTGGTGGTACCTGTGGCACAGCAGGTGCCACCACCAGCAGCTGCTCCCAGCACAGTGCTGGTGACTTCAGGACAGGTGGATGGGTGCCTTCTTGTGGGTACAGCAAGTCCTGATGCACCAGTGTGACAATGCTTTGTGCAAGACGAGGAGCATATTTGTGTGATGGTGAAGAGGAGGCTGGCAGTGGGGTCCAGGCACTAAGTCCTTCCAGGACCATAAAGTGCTGCGGGAGTTAGCGAGGGAAGGGAGGGAGGGATGCTTTGGTGCCCCTGCACATTGGCCAAAGGCAGGAGGAGGTGGCTGTCGCCCTGTGCAGTTGCTCAACCATAATGTTCCCAATGGAAAAGGAGAGTAGGTTCAGCCCTCTGACTGGGAGCTCTCTGGGAGCAACTGTGGCTTAGGACATGTCTGTGTGGCGTTCTGCGGGAGGGATGTGCAGGACATGTCTGGCTGGAGCTCTCTCACAGCCCGGGCTGGTGTCTGTGGGGCTGTTTCTGTGCTGATGGGGAGGTGACAGAGGAGCGACTGCTCATCCAGCATCACTGTCACCAGGGGAGCTTCTGCATGGGCAGCTTCGGTGTGGCTTGGGCAGCCAGCCGAGGAGCTGGGGCTGCAGCCACGGCACCGCCCCTTCCCGGGCCATCTGCAGGGAGCAAAGCGCCACTTTCAGCAGGGAGGGATGAAAATCCCAAAGGCTGGGGCATAACAGAAGTTTCTGGAAGATAAGGGTGTTTTGGAGTTGGGAAGCTGGTTAATGCTGTTCCCAGTCTCAGGGGACGTGGGGGGTGCCTGACTCACCTGGGTTATTTCGGATGTGCTGCCTGACTCACCTGGGTTGTTTCACCTAACAAAGAAAACACCCCACGCGGCTTCAAGCCCATTTCCAGCCTGCAAAGCTGTAATGAATCTGCAAGCTGCTGATTGCCTTTACGAGGTGCTAAGCACCGATGGCTGCCTGATACCAGGCAGGAGAGTGCGGGCTCTTGGCCGGATCAGGTCTACAGTGAGTTGTTCTATAGAAAAAAAATGACTTTCCTGTACGAAGGCATCACTTATATACCGAATATATATAACAAAACCTGGAAAGCCTCTAGTCACTCATTTTAGCTGCTAAAATGCCTTTAGGCCAACATTCCTGCTGTGAAAGGGGTTATGGACATGTCATATGGGGGTCATCAGTGAAAAATATACCCAACTTTTGTTATTCTTAAGTCTAAATCAAAAACCTCTTTTCACAATCCACTAAGGGACGATTTACTAGAGAGTAGAATGTGGTATCAATTATTTCTGTGGGCATCCTTTTTGTTATAAGAAGCAAAGAGGATTGCTTGAGAGTCAATAGCATGACTCCATCTCAGATTACTAAATAATGAAATGCTAAACTTGGCCTAGAGTAAGGACTATTGCTGTCTCAAAGGGACCAGAGGCTTCAATTAAATCAGAGGACAGTGTTCAATGAATGAGAAAAGGATGCTTAAGGTACGATGACATATTACCGGATTTTACATTTAATTGCAGTGCTTTGTTCTTTTAATAAAAGCACAAGAGCAGTGGATCTCCATTATGGTCATCTGGTAGCATTGTTCACTGTGGACAGTTTATTGTAATTTATTGGCTATGTTTAATCCCTCTATTTTTCATATAAATGAATCCTGTCTGCTTTATTTTATGAATTTTCTTTGCTTAAAAAAAAACAACAAACAACACCTAATATTTATTTACGCACAAAAGAGCTTTTTCACTGAACTACTCAACGGTGCAAGAAAGAAACAACCCAGCTTCTATGAGACTGGAATGAAAGGGAGAGCTTCTGCCCAGAGGGGTGTAATTCTGCATCACTCACGCAGGTATTGGCACTCGCAGAGCACTGTGGCTTGTGGGGGCAGCATCTTGTGAACGCTGTGCAACCTCAGGGGTGACAGAATGTCCTTGCTGGTTTTCTGGGGCTCTGTGCTGCTGAACTTGCCTGTGCTTGGACTGTGCCAAGCTCGCTGTGGGCACTGGGGCCTGTGCATGGAGTGTGGCTTTCTGGATTTCTGGTCCAGGAGAAATTAGTTTCGAACTCCCCTGCGCCCAGAGGTGGGTTTTCAGCCTTTCTGCTCGGTGCCCTGGGATAACGTACAACACATGGCAGTAGTTTAGCTGGAAAACCACAGGAGCATGTGAATGTGATTATACATGTGTGTGTGCACACACACATGCATGTATGGATGTGTTTATAGTTTCATGTTTGCATATAGAGTGATACGTGTTTATTTTAAAATGTAAATCTGTAAGTGTTTTTTAAAATGGTTGTCAGGAAAATACCTCTTTTTAGGCATTTTTGCTGTGACTTGTCTCATCTGAGCACAGCAATCGTATTCCATTATATAAATGATGGAATTGTCAGTGATTTAACTAATGTAACCTGATGCATCAAGGCAACACTGAGGTTACTGTCAGCTTAGGGAGGGAGAAGTTGAGACCTGAAAAACTCAGATCCTTTTCTGTAGTTTTAGGATCTGGTTGGTTTGTTTGTGTTCTCTTTTTATTTTTCTTCTTTTCATTAAAAGGTCCTTGTGCAGGAGAAGGGACTCTTAAATGCAGCTGAAATACCATGTGCATCTAGCACAGGGAGGGGAGACACCCTCTCTTCAGACCTGGATAGTGTGTGTCTGTTTTTTGGGCCAGATCCTCCCTGAAGCAGGGTCACAGTGAGCCCTTCACTTCCCTGTTTAAACAGGTTGGGTGTCTTTCTTTTGTTTCTGCCTTGTTTCAGCTCGCCTCGTGTCAGAGCCTGTCTCTGGAAACGTGGCAGTTCAGTGAGGAAGGTGGGATGAGATGACTTTCAGAAGTAATGGCACAAGACGAATGGCAGCCAGCCCTGTGTGAGGTTTCTGGGCTCAGGGGAAAGTTGTGAGCTGCGTTGCCTACTGGGAGAAATTTCCCTGCGATTTTATCTGAGGGGTTTTTCGGGTGTGTTGCTTTTCAAGGAGGGTGCAATGCTTTTAACGGCCTGCAGTACCTAATTTTTATAACATCACTCAGCCGTGTGGCAGCGCCGGAGTAATGAATTCAGGAAGTGTGCGGCGAGGATTGTCTGTGCAAGAGGGTGCAGGCAGTACTTAACTCCCTATCGATTGCAGTGAGTGACTGATAAACAAGTGAGTGCCTCCTGAGCAGCTTGAAAGGGTGCTGCAGGCCCCAGGCACGTGGCTGTTCAGGTGTGGGACTGGGACTGTAGTCGGCAACAGCAGTGTTTTGCTCATTCTGGGGTGGTGGGATTCAAAGGCGGCGGTGTCAGAGAATTCCTCCCAGCTGGCTGTACATCCAGGGCCCGGCTGTGTCCGGGTGTAGGACCAAGCAGAACACCCGAGCACCGCTTGCACCGTGTGCCAGCGCCCTTGGCATGGGGTGTTGTGCTGCACAGAGGAGGATCACAGCTGTGAACTGGGCAGTGGGTTCACCGAGGGCTCTGTGTTTGTCACAGCTTCCTCTCGCAGGGGCTAACGCAATGTGACTCCGCCGAGCGCGTGTTTGTAAATCACCGTGTGATGAATATGGGGCCGTACCACGGCGGAGTCTTCCTCTTGACAAAGTGCTGTGCCTATTCCCAGTTCTGCCTGGCCTCTGTTTTTGTTAATTTTACACTGAAGGATCAACATGCCCAGGATGCACGCGTGCATCCATCTCTCTCCCTCTCAAAGGAAATTAGTGCTTTCCTGTCACCGCAGGTGATATGAGAAGGGGAGGAAGTACACAAACTGATTTATCTGGAGCTGTCAGCTGTTTTGAGGATGTTGACTACTAAGGGTGTCAGCTCCTCCTCAGTAGTTGGCTGACTCTGAAGAAGACCCCATTCCTCATTAAAAGAGCACTGAGCTGCACTTGAAAGTGACTTTCCCACTTGTTCTCCTCTCACAAACATCACAATAACAGATTCGCTGTTTAAAGTGGCATGATCTTCATGCCAGGCCCAGGCAGCTTTGTAAAATACACCTCTGCAGCACCCGGTAGCATCGGTACCATCCATGCAAAATTCATTTGAGGTATAAACTAGAGACTATCATCACAGATGACAGTTATAGCAAATCAGCACGCTGTGTACAGTTTCATCCTTTATTCACATTATGTATCATAATAAACGTCGTCCTAGCAACACAGTTTGTTGAGAGTCAAACACAATACCCCACAATGCCTTGCCATGGATGAATGTGAGGAATTGTGGCTGTAAGAGCCTGGTGCAGCCTGGAAAGGAATCAGCGCTTGCTACTGTCGTTTTAGGGGACTCTTCTCCTCCCACCACAGCCTTGGGAGAGAGATGGGAAGGGAGCCTGTGTAAACTGGGGGTCCCTGCTGCATGCTGGTCTGTGTGGGATCAAAGCAGAGTGGTAGAAGCACTGGGAACTGGGTCAAAATGTGTCAAAACTCAGAATTGGAAGGCTTGAGAAACAAGAGGAGGGACTATTGCGTGGGTAAATTGAGTAATATTGGGGAAGAAATATTACTCAGGTGCAAGACTATATTTTCCTTCTTTTTAATAACTGCTTAGTGAAAAAGCACTTCCAAGGTATTGAATGTGGAAAGAAAAAGAAATCTGAATGTAAAAATGTATGTCTTTGGTATAGAATTCCACTCAGACCTGAGAGAGATGTTTCCTGAGCAGAGTCGGGTGTGATTCATATAACATTTTGCCAGCCCCTGGGGAATGTCATCTCCTCTTGATGTCTCCATTTGCAGGAAAGGCTTCATTGCAGGTACAGCACGAGGCTCCTACACCAAAGGGCTGAGTTCGCTCTCAGACCCTGACATGTGCTTGCTCTGTGAGGTACAGCAGCCTGTTTTCTGTAATCCTTGCCCTGGGACCTGCTCCAGCATGTGTTTTCCCTTATCCCTGGCCATAAGAGCCCCTGTTCACATGCTCTGTGTTAGAGGGGAGCTGCTCTCCCCAGGGTGCCAGTTGGGCCATGGTGGGGCTGCTGGTTCCTTAACACCGAACCCCTCAGGTGGGGCCAGCGGGATACTGTCCCCTGTCCCTAATGAAGGTCATGTGTTCCCACTACTGGGAAAGCTTTGAGAAGAGAGGCTGAAGCTCCTGTCTGAGATGTGTCTGATAGGTGTGATCAGAGATCGTGCAGATGAGCACTCTCACATGAAACAAAGCTTTTCCAGGATGAAGCACTCTTTTCAGAAGACCCTGGTTTTATTTTTCCCCTCCTCCTACCCTTTTGAACAAATTTATCACTTGGTATCACTCTGAGATAGAAATATACTAATTAATAGGCTGTTAGAAGTGAGGAAATATCTGGAAAATCACCCCAAGTGTTGCACCCAATTTCAGAATGAGCTTGGAGCCACGTTCAGAGTGAACCTGATCCAGTGTGTAGTTCTGCAGTTCAAAAGTAACAGAGCCAGTGAGACGCAAATGCCAGATGAGATAAAGACAACCCTTCCCTGCACAAATCCCCTGGGAGAGGAGGTAACACAGATACCACAGGAGTTCAGCCTTTACACAAAGCAAAATGTAGTACCCAAGCAAAGGCCTGAAACTTTAAAGCCCGGACATCAGTCCAGAACAGAGCCCTTCCAACCTTGTTGGGGAAGTTTATGTCTTTCCCAGGGATGCTGCAAACAGGATCATCCATCATCCTTAAAGTTTATATCTGGGTCCTCAAGCAAAATACGTAGAAGTCTGAATCCAGAAATGGGTTTGGGGGCTCAGCTCTGCATAGTTCATTGTTATTGTGGAATAGTCCTGTAAAACAAAATAAGTTAAATAAGTTATCTTGCTTTTTTTTTTTTTTTTTAAAGTGTGTGCAGGCTTTGGTGTTACAGCTGAAAGGACAGTTGGGCTCCTGTGGGCAGGAACCCAGAGAAACGCTATCAAAAAAAAAAAAAAAAAAGCAAGCCCTTATGGTTATTAATCAGAATTTTGTCTACTTTTCAATTCTCTTCTCCAGGACTGATTCCACTGCACAATAATTAAAAAGAAACCCGTGCTGACTGTGGTGCCCCCCCGCCCGTGGAGCGGTGCCTGGCTGATCCCATTGTCTGCACCCTGAATGCTGAGCCCACAGTTAATAATTAGTGAGCAGGGCTTAAATGAAATCGCACAACCAATTCCCTGGTACACTGGCAGAGGCGGCGGCTGAGCCAGCCAGGACTTTGTCATCTTGGCAGGGAGAGGGAGGACTTGCTGCCATCCTGCAGCCAACGTGCCGTGCAGGGGAGCTGGCGCTGCCAGGGTGGTGGGACCAGCAGCAGGCTGAGCCCGGCAGAGGGGTGCAGGCAGGAGGGGAAAGGGAGTGTTTTTGCCACCTTCTGGGGGGAAAAAAAATGGGAAAAAAGGGCTCTTTTTTGGTAAGGAGATTTCCAGGAGATGTCCCTCAGGTTCATATTTATTGTTTATTGCCCGTAAAACTGTGTTTCTATGCTTCACAAAGCCATCATTTCGATGTAGTCTGCCTAGCCTGAAATGATAAATGAAAGCAATGAAGGGAGAGGAAGGGTGTTCTGGTGATTAAAACTCTGGATTTGAGTTGAGAAAGTAGGTTTCAGCTCCATCTCTGCCACCAACTTTGGGGTGACTTTTGACCGGCCGTTTAATCTCTTCAGGTTTATGTGAGCTGGGGAGAACAGGGATTTCTCCCTTTTTTTCAGTAGTTTTTTTGTTGTTGTTGTTTTTTTTTTCTTGTCTGGTTAGGCTGTCCAAGTGTTCCCGTTGGGATTCCTTTTTACTGCATCAAGTGTGACCAACATAGGATGCCACTGTAATTTTAAACTCCTATTCTCAGCATTTTACCAATGGGTCCATGGATGTACAGAGGGAAAATAGTACAATTAGGAAAGTACAAATTAGAAAGGATGTGAGTGGAGACAGTGTGAACAGTGGCGAATGATGAACTTCAGAGATATCCTTTCCTGACTGGAGCAGGTTTATTTCCCTCAGTGGTGATTGAAATTAATATGGGCTCTTATTTTATGGAGGTACTCGTAAACTGGAGGAAGTGTGATGGCCTGTAGATGTAAAAGGTCAGAACAAATGATCTAATAGTCCTTTTTAGCCTTAAAACTATGGAGGAAAATGAAGGCTTTTAAAAATTATTCTTTTGTCACAGTTAGGCAGGAAATGGAGATGGGGTGGCAAATCTAAACCCCAGGCTTGGACATTACTTATCCCTGTCCCTTTGCTCATTCCTATGCCAGTAGCTTTCCAACTGGGTTGAAGGTCCCAGAGGGTCTCTGAGCCACCTCTCTAAAGGGTGGCTGAAAGGCAGCCGAAAAAAACCTATTGTCAGGAGGCTTTAATTCACTGTTACAGGTGATCACCTCTCCGTTGAGAGTGTAAGGGTCCATAAATCAAGAAATGGTTGAAAACTTCTGCTCTCGTCTTTGCCACTGGTTAAAGACAGCTCACGTGAGCCACATTTATGTGCCCATCTTGATTCCCCAGGCCCGTTCCTCTTGCTGAACAGGGCACTTCTTGCCACCATTGTCAAACCAGCCTGTGGCCCTCTTTTAATTTTCTCTTTTTCTACTTACCCTGCAATTAAATACCCCTAAAGTGACAAACACACAAAGAGCTTAATCCCCAGCCCTGTTGCATACCAGCCACACAAGTGCACCTTGGTAGGAGTGCTTTACAAAGACACATAATCGCTCATCAGTGCGATTGTTTTTTGCTGCACGTGTGGTCTGGGTCAAGGGCTCAGCGTGCACTTGGCAGTGCTGTGATTCCCCCAGGGGTTTGGAGGTACTGCTCTGACCAGGAGCCCTCCTCAACCGCTTCCTTCGGCACCTCCAACCAGACCCAGCCAGGGAAGGAGGTCCCATGAGCAACCCACGCCGTGTGGTGCACATCCTCCCTTTGCAGAGGTGTTTTTACATCCCTGGTGGGACTCTGCATCACCACAGTGTTGTCAGGATGGAATTGCACAGAGAAGGATCTCTCCCTTCCCCAACCTTGCCCAGGCACTGTGTCAGGGACTTCCCAAACCATAGGCTGTGCTGGATCGTCGTGCTTGCCAGTCCTCTGTAGACCTCTCCTGTAAATTTGTCTAATCGTGTTTACAATCCATTTATATTCCTGGTCTCTGCAACCTGCTGTGCACTAAGTTGCATAATTTAGTTATTCTTTGTAAAAGTGTTTCTTATGGGCTATTTTAACCCTGCTGCCTCATAATTGGGTGCACCCTGGTTCTTACACTGTGAGAAATAATGACTAATTCTTTTCTATTTGCTTTCCCTGTACTGTTCATAATTTTATAGGCTTTATTGTGTGTTGTCTGATTTTCCTCTATCATTTTGTAGCTTGAAGGGCTACATTTTTTACAGGAGTCAGCACAATGGGAGATAAGTAGAGGATTTGGTGGGTTATTGCAGATCTTGAAATGTAGAAGAAAAATTGATCATCAGCTGAACGAAAAATTAAATTTTAGACTTTTTATTAAAAAAAAGGTAAAAAAATACCCTTTAAAAGGCCAGTTTGACGTTCAACATTAGTTTCAGAGTTCCATTTTAACACTGAACCCTTTTGTTTTTATGCAAGCCAACAATTAAAGAGTATAACAGTCCAAGAGATTTCACACTAAAGAATTGAGACATTTTTGTTTTGAGAGTTGCAAAATGTTTGCATACTGCTCTGCAGCTTTCCTCCTCAGCTTGCCCATTCAGTCCAGTCAAAATCTCAGCTATCAGCAAATCTGCAGCTTTTCCACCCAGGAGATTTGGTTTTACCCAGGTATAAAGAGAAGCTGGCTTGAAAAATTTAACCTAAAGCACCCATATTTGACTGAATATAAGAACTCTCCAAACACAAACCCATCAAGGGTCTCATGCCAGCCAGATTTCCCATGGATTTTATTTTATGTGTGCTAAACACTCCACAAAACAAAGCCTGTCCAGAGAGGTGAATCTGAGGGCTGTTTAACACCGCAGATTTTCCCCTTGTATAACAATTATGGAAGCAGGAATGCTAATTGACATGGGATGCCACATTGTGGATATGTCAATGGTGTTCAACAGCCATCATAATTTCTCATTTTCCTGCTTTTGGTCGTGTCAGGCAGTAGTTGTACATGGTAGGAACAAAACACTCGGCGTACTAGCACCAAACTACCTGAAGATTGTTGCTTTTCCCTGCTGGCCAAGCGTGCCTGGATTTTCTCACCTTTTCAAGCTCAGGTCTTTGTTCCTTTATTTATGTTTTATAAGAGGAAGGAACTAATTAATCTCCTTCCCAAAGAAATGCGGGCGTGTGCTTGTTCCCACCTGAATTTCGCTGAGGGTGAATTCCTCACCGCTGTGGTTTTGAGTCCTTGGAAGCGAATGGGAATGCATCTGCCTGCTCCTGGTGTCTGCTGGAGCTGGGCTGGCTGGCTGTCCTGAGGTCCTTTTGGGGACCCAAGAGGGTAAAACTTATTGGCAGGAGGTTTGCCCCTTCTGTGGCAGTCAGACCCCTAGGTGCCAGGAAGATTTCTCCCAGCACAGATACTATAGGATAGTTTTATGGTTGGCTGTGATTGCACATGAGAGTTCTACCTAATCTAACCAAGCTTTTGTTTCCTTCCCATCCCTCTAGTGTGAGATTCAGTCTTAGTCTCTGTATTCCGAGTCTGCCTGAAAACCGATTTTTAGTCATAAAAGGAATTAATTTAAAAATTGATTCAAACCAAATATATAGACTTTGCTGAAATATATACAATATCCAGTAAGAAATCCCTTGTATTGTATGCTGGGTTTATTTAGAGTAAATCTAGAGAAGATCAAGACACATTTTAATATACAAATTATATTTGTTTTTAAGCTACAGTGTTCTGTCTGGACTCAGCCTGCTTCCATTTTTTTAACCATTAATCTTGCTTTTTGCCCCTAATCCTTTCTTTGCTACAATGAGCTTTCACTATGTGTGTGTGGGGAGGGAAAGCCCTATTAGATTATAACATTTTATGAGTTGTCAACGATATAATGACATTAGCCACCTGACTGAGAAGTAAAAACCTTTGCGGTGTCACATAACAGGTTAGAATGGGCTGGCAAGCCCTTGTGAAATAAACAAGGTAAAAAAAAATAAAAATCCTCCAAAATGTATATTTAAATGGGTGGCTCTGACCCCTCCCTGCTTATTAGACCACCGAGAGCACATTAAATATTTTATATGTATATATCTTCCTGCCTCTCTAAAATACAGATAGGCACACACACATCCGTACACACACACACACAGGCATAGACACACAAGTCTTTCAAAATCAGAAAGGTCTCAAATTTAATTGGAATGGAAAATGCTAACTAATTGGCATCCAAATTTGATTTACTGTAGAAACCTCATATTTGTTTGAAACACAACACTGTGTCTTGGAACACAAGCCCAGTCCTTCAAAAATCATACATGAGAACTGTGGAAGAATCAATTAAAGTTGATTTGGCAGATCTGCTTTTGACAAATATAAAGAAATCTCTGATTAGGCTGAGAAGAAAAGAATCCCTCTTTCGTGCTCTCTCTATTCTCTCCCTCTTTAAAGGCAGTAGATGTCAGAAGGGGGTGGGTAGTGATATGCAAAACATGGCCTCCATAACCAAAGTAGCCTGCAAAATTAGGTGTCAGCATGCAAAGCTTATTGATGTATGAATGCGGAAAATGAAAGCCGGCAGTAGACAGACGGGGCTAAAGGTGAGACAGCCACAGTGAAAGCAGCTGTACATCTACGTCAAGGTGTTGCTATATGAGCCTGCTTTTTTCTGGAGGGCCACAGCCTAACAAGCTGTGCCTGGCCATAAAATGATGAAACAATACAATGTAGGCACACACTGTGTGAATACCAAATAAATTGACTTGGGCCCCCCCCCCCTACACCCCACCCCTTCAAAGTAGGCCTGTGTGTTCATTAATAAATTCATATTCTGAGTTTTCAATAAAAGAAGAAAATGCAGTGTAAACTGGAGTTACTTAGTGACACCCAGCTCATTGCTTTTTATTGTTGCTTGCAGCTACGAAGCCTTCGCTGTGCACTAGTAGAATTTATTACTGTCTGTCTTTGTGGCAAGTTGGCGAAGTGAGCCTTTTGAAGAAAATTGACCCACACTTCATGAATATGATGAAAAATGCCAATAACACTACAAAGACAAAGCTCTTGACATTAGTGTGCAAAGAACTAAGAGACGGTAATGAAAATATTGCAATTACAAATCATATCCCTCCTCCCCGGCCGAGGGGTGTGGGCATTCGGGGGCCACTGGGGAACCCCAGGACCCCACTGGCTGTGGGGTGGGCTGAGGAGTGAGGGGGGGTGGGCACCGTTTCACTGTCTGGCCCCCTCCCCATCCTCCATGCTTTGAAGGAGGAAAGGGGTGAGAAGAGGAAAGCAAGCAAAGTGCTTAATCCAGCAAGGATTCCCTCCTAGAAGGTTGCACAGCTTCTCTCTGAGCCTGCGTGCAGAGGGAGAGTGGTCTTGTTGCTAAGGCACAAGATTAGGAACCATGGGGTCCAGCTTGAGCTTGCCCTTCAGCCAGAAGCTCCTGGACACAAATCACTGTAAGATTGTGCCTCGATTTCCCCCTCTGTAAAATAATCTTTCCTTCTATGCTTTATGAATGGAGCTTTTTTGACTGGCATCTCCCCTGAGCTACCTCATTCTGCTTGTGTGCCTTGCCCCCCTCCACTCTTTCGGTGTTGCAGGAACAGTGATAGGTTCAAAATTAGCATCTTGCAAGCATAAAGGTCTGTCTCACAGGTTCTGTCCCAGGAAGAGACAACAAGAAGCAATGTGACATGCAAAAGTTCTTAATTTAATTCTTAACCTGGTAATAAGAAACTTGATCAGTGAAAATACAAAAGGATCAAATAGGGCAGGGGTTTTTTTCCCCCCACCCAGCAGATGGAACACTAGAACAAAGCAGCTTCAAGACAAGAAATGTGAAGGCTAAGAGAAACTGAGCTTAAAAAAAATAAATAATTAAAATCAACAACTAAAGGTTATTTAGCCCTGTGTTGAAAATTTGCCACTTTCTGAACTTACCATCAATCAAATTTTCCGTCACCAAGATAAACTGTAAGTGCCAGGCACTTTGTTTATGCATTCTGCTCTTATATTTATTGTGGAGAGACCTGCTAAAAATCAAATAAAAAGCAAGCATGCTATCTACTAAATTTGTATGTGACAGTCATAGGTATATCTTGCCACGTTGGAATGCTGGTGCCAGAGCAAATCAGCTCAGCTCTGCCGTTCCCGTGCTTCTCTTTCCATTGGTAGGAGATGACACTGGCAAATTACAGCAAACCAGGACTGTTTTCCTCTGTGATGTGTGGCTGCTGGTGAGATAACCATGGAGTCAGCTGGAGCGATTCTGCAGGTCTGTATGAAGTGATGGGCACCCGAATATGGGCTACCTGGGAATGACGCTTCCATCTGACTCCATCAGACCTGTGCCACTTGTGGATCCTGTGTGTGATACCTCACGTAGTACAAAGATGCCCCAAAGCACTCAGAACCCCTGAATGCATGTCAGGGTTATCTCAGCATCATGGCCATCTCATGGTGTGGTGTCATTTCTCTGCCCTGGTCATTGGAAAGACTCACCACATCTGAGGAGCCAAAGTGAATGCTCCTGGGTGGCTGAATCCTTCCATGGAACATCCTAGTTAGAGGCACCTTCAACCCAACAGGAGGAAATGACTCTGCTTTAAGGAGAACTGAACTGGATGCGATACAGTTTTCCATGTTTCATAAATCACTTAAAGTTTTACAGTACATTATGAAGACAAAAGAGATTGGAAAGGAAAGTGAGTAAAGAAGCAGCATCCAAACAGCGGGAGCAACTACTGTATAACAGGTGAAAAAATAGCAAAATGGACTGATTGTGTCTGAACATCCATCCTTCTGAAGCAACTGCAGGTTAGAAATCACTGCTTGTGTTATTGGGCTTTGGAAACAAGGCTCGTGCAGAAAGCTCTAGAGGAAAATGTGAGACCACCACATAGATCAGAATGATGCCAGTGTAAGGAGCAAAAAGGACAGAGCCAGCAGATTGCCCAGCTATAAAGAGCAGTGTTCAAATCTGGAGGAAAGTTTCATCAAAGGCTGACTTAAGTGCAGAGGTTCAGACCTGACTAAGGAGCAGCTCATTTTTTGTTGCTCTAGAGCAAGACCTGTCTCCCAAGATCTGAGCGAGCGAGTGAATGTTCCCTTGCTCAGCTGAACGAGGCAGTGGCACGGTCTGGCCACAGATGGGGGATCTCACAAGTAAAGATGAAGCCATTAGATAACATATTGGAGTGACTCTGCTGAGCAGGCTGAATGCCTGCTCAGAGAAAAAAGAGAGGAAGAGAAAACACTGTGCAATTATAAACCAGCCCAGTTCTACCTTCTCATTCCTTGTTTCTGTGTTCATCAACACTGGGCTTCCACAATTCTTTCCAGAGCATTTTGTGGCTTGTGTCTCTAACAAGCAACATCCCATTAAGTTAAATAACCTTCCTGATATAGCTACAGGTTTCATGCTGGGACTCTCCTTCCTGTTGCTGGAAACATGGGCCAGCCTTGTGCTGAGCTGATCCCCTGGTCAAAAATGTTTGTTCACCTTGTCCCTGTAGCTCGCAGGAAGTGCAAGTAGATAACGGGTCAATTTATTTGGCATAATTGATTATGGCTAATGATGACTGGAAATCCAGTTGTGACATTTCTGGACTTGTCTGCACTTTAGATACGAGGAGATATATTTTTCAGATCCTGGCATGTTTAGCATTTTGGGATGAACAATTTATCCACCTGGGTTCATTCTGCTGCTCCCAGAACTGATTGTATATTAGCATGTCTCACAAAAATCATGCGTGACATTACTCTTGCATCTATATATTGAAAAGAAATGAAACTGGGGCTGGATAAAAGCCCTTTGAAGTCGGTGGAAATGTCTCCCATCAACTTCAATATGAAGAGATGAACCTAGAAATATAGGATTGCAAAGGACCTCCTGGGTCACTGAGTCAGTCCTCTGCTGTCCCCTGCACTCCTTTATATAATCCCTTCTCCACTGGTTGTTTCTCTTTAGCCTGTCTAAGGCTGAGGATGTGCTCAGCATATTGCTGAAATCGTTATCCAGAAGGAGATTTCTGCATTACAGGTAACCAATGGTTCCTGCGTGTTTGATTTGTCAGCTCCTACAGGCGTGAACAATTCCCAGTGCGTCATCTTCAAAATGTAGTCAGGTGAATGGATGCAGGTGTCGGGAAGACTGAAGGGGGGACACGGCTATCTGTATTCAGTCTGTGTGTTTGTCACAACTCTGAATACTCACATTATGGTTTCCAGTGAGTGGTGGATGGGATTCTTCGTCCTTGCAGCAAATAGTGGGGACTGATCACAACAAAATGAAAGGGGCCCGGTTTTGTGGCAACATTGAAAGTTACAGGTAAAGAAGGCCCAGGTTCTTTGGATTTTTTTTTTTTTTTTTTTTTTTTTGCTCTGCACAGTATTCTGAATGATGAAGGTGACAAGAAATCATTGAAGGGTAGGACTGAGAGGATTTCATGCCATTTTATTCAATGCCAATTATTTATAAAGAGAAAATAGTAGGGAGGGCTGGAAAGGGTTAAAATTAAAAGCTATTTCTAAAGCCTGCAATAATAATACAATAGACTGGTGGTAGCCACAGGCAGAATTTACTGTCCTTGGTCTAGTGAACCAGTATTAACCCTTCAGGTGTCCATGATGGCTCCATGCACAGTGTCACTTTCTGCTCCAGTGTAGGGATGTATGGTTTCTGTCAGATTGCTCAATTAATTATAATTGTCCTACCTTTAAAGGGATGGCCCTGGGCATACTAGGGGGTGTGGCCCTCATGGGGTTTTATTTCAAGCCATATCCTACTGTCTCCAACTCACTCAATGAATCTTACTCATCAATATTTAATGACACAAGTGTACCTTCCTTTTTTTTTTTTCCCCCTTCCTTTAAATTATTCTTCTGCACAGCCAGACAGGTGCATTGTCTTCCCGTTATGTTCTGGCGACAGAGAAGATGCTGCCTCGCTCTGTGTCAGCATCTAAGAAAGAGGTGGGTAGACCCACCAAAATATTTGAGCAACGGGCATTACAGGCCTCTTGTTCTGCCTCTGAGATGTGACAATAGGTGTCTCGGTACAGATTCATTACCCAACAGGTATTCATCAGCTTCAAAGCTGCTTTTACTGACTGTGTAGCACACAGGAAAAAATTCGTTTTAAGGAACAGGGCAAGCGAGACGTCTCAAAGACTGTCCTTATTTTATTCTTTTAGTGCTACCTGTGCTGCTCTAAAAGCTACCAGTGACACATATTGTGCTGTTCACACCTTGGTATTCTCTTGGACAAGAACCACATCCTGTGTATTATTGATACTTTATGACAAAGTAAAGCAATTTTAAAACATCAGGCTGCCCATCTGCTCTGAACTACTCTCCACAATATTCAAAATAGATGTGTTTCCCTTTCCTGTTTTCATATGAGTGAAATGCAGACCACAGTTAGGTTATGAGACTGGGGGCCAGGAATTTTTCTACTTTTAATCCTGTCTCTGACATTGATTCCTTCATTAGCCTTGGGCAAGTCATTTCACTTGGATATATTCGAATCACCACATCTATAAAATGGAGATGCAGTGAGGTGTCATGGAGATTTATTAGGCTGTGTCTGCAGCATACTTTGAAGAAGTCAAACCTTATACACCTGTTAATGAATGGAATTTTAAAATATGAATGAAAACATTTTCTCGTTTCAGAAGCCCAAGTTCTGACGAAGTGTCCCACAGACCTGTGACTACCACCACAATCAGCAGGTAGGATTTTACACTTACTATGTAAACTCATCCAAGAAAAATTACCTGAAAGTTAGCATTGTGGAGGATTCCAGACAGTTTCCCAGTCAGAAATGTGTTGTTATTGCTGGATCTCTTACTGTCCCCATGAAATGCAAAAAAGCAATTTTTGCAGTTAAAAAAATCTCCAGGAGTAATTTAGAGGGTTGCTGCTCTAGGACTGGTAGATGTGCAGGGAAATTAGATTCCTGCACAATTTGATCACTATGGAGTAAAACCTTAGGCTTATATGAGTGTTTTGCTACCAGCCTCGATGAAGCCAAGGTCTCATCCAAGTGACTGGTAAGCTTTGGTGGGAGACGTGGAGGATTCACTAGGACTTGGAACCTTTTGCACACCAGTAGCCTGGTCTGGTGAAGGTTAATAATCAATTATTTTAGCCTGAAGATTGTGAGAGGGTTGGTCTCATTCTGTACTGCCCTCACGGGCTCTGCTGAAGTTTTGGTGTTGGCAGAAAGGCATTAAACGGGACGTGTGGCCCTGTTGGCCTCACCAGGCTGAGCTGCACACCTGGGGATGAGACACAGCTCAGCTCTGGCACCGGCCAGAACCGAAACAAGCTGGTGCCAAACTTACATTGTCTTTAGTCATGCTGGACTTTCTGCAGACAAGAATAAATCTCCTCCATGACTAATCTGTGCATGACTCACCCGCTGTATCATAACGCGAACCTCGAAGAGCTGTGGGAAACAGCGGTGCACTGAGGCGTGTTTTAAACGAACACTGACCCCTCTCAGCAGCCAGAGAGGCTCACACAGAAACTCGGGGCAGGAGGTGGTTTCTGCAGGGATGGGGCAGCGGGAGCACAGTGTGGTTCCCAGCCCTCCCGCTGCCCCGCTGCTCGGCCGCTTCCCGGCCGGTCCCTGAGGCTGCCAGCTACCAAATTATTGTTGCTGTTTTCCCAGCATCTCTGCCCAAAGCATGTCAGCAGTGTTGCAGGGATTTTGAGGAGACCTCGTGAAGTAAAGTGGTGGTGGTACAGCTGGGAACGGGAGCAGGTGATATGAGCACAGTCTAAAGAGAGAAGGACACCTGGATTAGGGAACAGAGGGGTTTTGGGGTGCAGTGGGGTTACAAGGACATAGAACAGCAACAAGAAAGATGAGTCTCGTATAGGAGATAAAGTAACCCCCCAAAAATCATGGTGCAATAATAAGATCAAGTTCATTTTAGTCACCCAAAGCAGTTTGAATTCGGCTCTTCCCTCTTCAGCGATATTTAACATACAGAACTCAGCTGTGGCTGTTTCCTATGAGAGCTGACAGCTTGCTTCTCCAGCCCCTGCTTAACTTGATAGTCATAACCAAACCCATCATTTCTCCTAACATGTAATATTACAAAAAGGGTGTTTAAAAAGTCAAGAATTTTCCTGCATGTTCTAGTTGTAATATTTTTTAAAAGCCTGTGCTCAGGCCTTGCTTCCCTCTGAGCACAAAGCAGCTAGGAGTGTTGCAGAGGGAGCTTGATCAGCCCCGGGGGAATGGGTGAAGAGGGTGTTTCTGTGACTTGCTTGCAAACCCCTGTGGCTGTTTTGAGGAGAGGCTCCTGGGATTTTACACAGTCATGTATATCCCTTCTGACTTGGAAAGATGGATCCTGTCCAGGGTTTGGCTAAAAAAAAAAAGAAAAAAGAAAGGAGGGGCCCCGCTCAAAGGCTGAGTTTTGCTGTTTTAGAAATAAAATGTGGGCAATGGACCCACCATTAACCACCTCCTTGCCGTGCTCCTCTGCCCATTCCAACATTAAATAAGCAAGCTCAGGAATGAACACAAATGCATCCAAGTTTATTGTGGTCAGACCCATGGTAATAAGAAATCATCAGGCTCCAAAGGCACCTGGAAGTGCAGGTAAGGTCAGATCAGGTCAAAGAGGGATCCTGACAACCGTGGTCCTGCTCTGTGGAGCGTGGTGAGCCCCAGCCCAGCTTGCCAGCAGCAGGTGCCACTGGCTGCTCTTCCGATCTGCACCCTGCCAGTGAGGTGCCAGGTCCTTTCCTTGGGAGACCATGGGCTGTAGAGGAGGGAAATCACAAGCAAAAGCGGTTATTTCCACTTTCCTTAGTACTCCACTGTGCCCCAAGTTGCTGCTTGCCTGTTAGGCTTTAGGCTGTTTGGCTTTGTTTTTTTTTCTTTTATGAATTCGATGGTGTCATTTTTACACTGGAAGCCTGTTTCACCGCGTTTCTGGCAAAACCCCATTGGTTAGACTTGTTTCACCACATCATGATCTTTTTTTATAGCCTGCATCTGCCAGGAAAACTTTGTCATTCATCATCTTCCTTTCTGCCGCGTTCATTTTCAGCAAGGCACAAAATGTCCTTGTGTTTCTAAAGTAATGCAAAGCCTTCTGGCTCGGTGGTCAGAGCAGAAGGGATGGATGGTGCGCAGACTTTGCGCCGTGGCATGTAAATAGCGTTCAGAAGTGGGGAAGAGGAGGAAAAAGAAGATCCTCAGCACACACAAAGTAGGCCACTCCTCAGTGGCATCCCTTCAAGAGACAGCTGCCCCGGGCACCTCCAAGTTTGCCTATGTTTAATGCTGGCTTGTCCTGGTGGAGAGCTTTTCCCCACAAGCAGTCCCATGTTTGTAACCTTCAGGGCTGCATTTTTCCTCCCTTTTCCTGTTACTCATCTTGTTATGGATGAGAACCACGTTGATGCTAGAAACTATGTTTAAACTTGGGTCAGAACTGAAGTGCAGCTGTGTTTTGGTCAGTGGGTGTCTGCACCTTTGGTGGAACTGTTCCAGAAATATGTAATAACACATATAAAGTTGTTTAGCTGCTGTTCATCCATGGTAGAATTAATGGATATTTTGCACAAGGCCTAAAGTGGGAACAAAAGTCCTCCTGACCGTGGTTTTGTCAATCTCTTGGTTGCACCATGTTCAATAAGAAGCTTTCTGGAAGTTTTTCAGAGAAAGCTCACGTGATTTTTCAGCAAACTTGTTTGGGGTGAATCTGGGATGGTTGGCAATTCGGGTATAAAATTGAGGTTTTTGCAACACATCTGTTCCAGGTCACGCCAACCTTCATGCTCAACTCAAAGAATGGTTGTGGTTGCTCCTCAGTTAAAGAGCTAAAATCATTTTCTAGGCACAGAACATCATGACCACCTTTGCCAGAAACTTGGTCATAGGTGGACCAAGGTCAGAATTTAACATGTGAACAATAGTTCTGTTCTGGTTGTTTGCTGGAGGTGGATTTGGATTCCTGATCTGAAGTACCCACTTTTGATATTTTTGTAGCTGTGTGAATGCCTGGAAAGCAATGAGCAAATTCCCTTTGGCCTTCATGGGCTCCAGAGGAGAAGCCACACTGAGGCAGTGGGAAGGCAGACGTGGGAGCCAGAGCTCTGCTCTTCAACACCAGAGTCTGTCTCACTCCTCCGTATCTCACTTTTACAGAGGAAAATCAAAATTCAGGGACTTGTGCCACACTCTCTTCATAATGCATGTGTACAAATATTTGCATGCAGCAGTGGTTCAAAGGAGCCTGAAGATAGTATCTTAACTGTGGTGCTTTCCCAGACCATTGCTGTGCTTTGCCTTTGTGAATAAAGGCAGTAGTGTCTGCAGTCAGGAGATCTCTCATATAGATTTAATCTGGCTGTTTTCCTCCCTGGGGAGCGGAGTTGAGGATGGTGAAGTTCAAGGTAGCGTGTGTTTGAGTTTTGCAAGCAGAATAGACATGGAAATTTGAAGCCTAAATTGCACATTCCAGTCGTCTTATGGAAATGGTGAGCAAAGAGGAAGCAGAGCCTTTGGTACTGATCATGTGCCAGTTTTTAAATACCAATACAGATCTAGAGAGTTTATTTATAAACACGGCATGTGTGTATGTGCACATGTACGCCCACCCTGATATGGATACACGCCTATGTGTGATGTTTATAAACATCACACCACCTATCTCTGCTTATAGATTCTATTGATGATTGCTTTATTCATCTCGTGGCAGACCCATTTAAATGAAAATATGTTCCCCATTTCCTTGCTACTATAAATTCTGCGCTATGGGGAAGTAGCGAAGTGCACTAGCTATACATCCATGGAGAAATGCCCTGTTGAGGAGAGGAGTATTATACAGGGAACAATTGACAGCCCTTCACTTCAGTGGGTACATTTCTCTGTACAGCTGCATCACCACTAATGATAAATGAGTAATGTTTGATAGCTGGCTCCGTTGCCTGACAGCTACAGTTTTGGCCAGAGGGCCACGACAGGCTTTAGACTTCTGTTCAAAATGAGTTAAACATATTAGGTATTACGAAGCCACAGAAGCCTCGAGAATGAGTGCTGAAATGAGTTATCAAGGTATGCTCCTGGGTACACAACTTGCAAAGCAGATGTCATTCTAATAATGTGTGATATAGAACATGTCTGGCCTAAACCCTGCTGGATGAAATATGAAGCCCCGTTGGTGATATTTAATACCATTTTATGAGGTGCCATCTTATAAAGACAATGCCCGCCTTATGTGGAATGCTTAAGGTATTTTGCCAAAGGCACTGGGAGGTATCTGAACTAAGTAGAATTTTTATTATTTTATAAGCCTTTACTTTGTAATATTTCTGTTTCTACATTATTGTGGTACTAGCTGCACTAACCCTTTGTGTAGTGAACTTCATGAGCGGTTTGCTGATAGATTGACTGATAGCCACGGCTGCCTGTGGATGTAAAGGCCAGTTCCTACCTAAATATATTCCTAGCAAAAAAACAGAGTAAAGTAGAAAGCAGACTTCAAAAGGAAATAAAGCTTTACAGGAGGCACTCTTGGAAAAGAGGTCCTTGAAGCTATGAGATCCAGAGGTTTCAGTGTTTTTTAAAGGAGTGAGGCCTGGCAAGGCTGTGAGTTTGTGTATTACAGCTGCAGTATTCGTTTTGTCTTGAATTCCTGTTGTAAACTTTGACTTCCTGTTGAGATTTCTGGATCCCTTTGCCGATATCCCAAGGACATGCGCCGAGTCGCTTAGTTTAGGGTAGATGATGAGTGTTTTCACTCTCCAGTTCTCTCTTTATTTACATATTTTCATTTAACGCTGCTTTTGTGGAACAAAATTGCCTCCTTGTTCAGGTCTGTTGGAAAGCGAAGGCAGAGTGAGTCCAAGCGGTGATTCTGAGCAAATTAGGTACCTCCTTCCTGGGATGCAAAGACCGTGCTGACAGCGCTGCAGAGTTAAAGACCCCAGTGGGGGCAATACTTACATTTCAGTGATGCTGAGTCAGTGCAAATGGACTCAGTGCTGAGAGCCCATCGCCGCTGCCGGAGGATCTGGTCCAGCGCAGCAAGGGAGTAGTTTTCTTGTCTTAAATCCTACATAGTTCTGTGTCTCGCAGTTCTTCTAGTCTTCCATGCTCCTCCGTTTTGCCTCTCCCGAGAAAATAGTGCCCATGACCTAGAAAGCAGCCACTTCCCAGAGCACCCACTAGGGAAGCTGATGTGGCCCAGTAGCTGCTTTTGCTCGGTGCTGTGATTCAGTGGGGTGTCTCTTGCAGGGCAGGCCGGGACCCCCAGTTCTTCTCCCTCAAGTGCCTCCCGCTCAGCCGTGATCTGACTTCATGAAACCCCCACTACCAAGTCCCTGTGACTACTTCTGCTGATTTGCTCGTCTGAATAAACATCAGCACTAAAGAAATTACTCAGCTTGGTGTGCCAGTGACTGCTGTGTACAATTTCCAGCTAGAGAGACGTCCCTTTGCTAAAATATGTGGTGGTTCTTACTCTTAATCCTAACGCTCTCCTTCTGTCTCCCTGGGTAAGTGATCTCTTAACGTGTAGTAGTGCAGCCTGATGCGAGGAGGTGTAAGGTCAATTCCCTTTGATAAAGCCCTACTAACTTTTTTTCTGCCCTTGAAAAACTTGCTTTCCCTTCCAAATGCATCATCCTGTGAGCCCAAGGTTCGCAGATATTCAGATTCATCTTCCTTTATACCATAAACATGCCAGATATATATAATCCATTTGGACACTGGCAAGTGATGACTATCAGAGGCAGAATGGGTACTGAGGGGCCCATAGTTATACAGTAACATCAGCTTGGCAGCAGCTCATCCATCGTGCGAGATGATCTGTCCATCTCCCTGCCCATGGCTTGTAGCACGTAAAATACAGAAGAAAAGTCAAACCAAATATTCTGCGTGCAAAGCTCTTCGCATCTCAGCCCAGCTTTTCTAGCCTCGGTTTTAAATGCACTCGTGGACCAACTGTCTGGTTGAGACGCTGCTTTTTGAAAGAAACGTGTCTTAGAAATTCCTGAAAGTCTCTGCTCAGTGTATGACATGTCAAGTTACATCTGCTGTGTCACGAAACATCAGCGTGTTGCGAGAGACCATAATGGAAGGTGACAAGATACGCTGTAAACAGTTTCGGTCGATGTTTTTATCTATCCCAGAGCAAATTTCGTGCAATATCATGATCGCGGGGAGAGCTCGGCTCCTGCTCCATCACTCAGCAAAACTTATGCCTGTGGTGATCAGTGGTGGAGGTAGGTTAGCCTTAAAGCCAAGCGCTCTCAGGATCACTGTCCCTGCCCCGCTCACGTGGTGGTTGGGTCTGTGCTCAGGCAGACCCCGGGGACCCGCAAGGGGTCGGGAGCTCTGGGTGGCATTTCCCCCCACCCTCAGCTGTGTCCCACCACCCACGCAGGTGCTGCATGGGGAATTCCATCCCCCTGCCCCCCAGCACACGGGTGCCTGGGCACGGGGCTCCCCGAAAGGACCTGTGTGTGGTGTAAATCAGGTTTCCCACGGCGAGCTGGGCACTTCTTGGGGCTTTCTCTGCCTCTCAGAGAAAGCTCATAAACTCATTTGCAAATCCTCCGTTTGAGCTGTACAGGTGGCTCATGTTTATCGAGGTTTTCTACTTGGAGCTCATTTCCTTAAAATCTGTCCTTATGTTTGCTAAAATCCACACAGCCCCTGTTCCAAGCTGCACGAAGCTTTTAGCTCCTTTTTTCCTCTCAGCGTTTTTTTTTTTTTGCCTATATTGTTGCAGGAGTCAAATGGGGAAACGCGCAGAGCTGGGAGATTAAAGATGTAAATTTTATAAACAGAAATCAAAGGTCCTAAATCCTGAGCAAAGAAAAGCCTACATAAGTATGAACATTAAAAAACATACATAAATAGTACTTCAAGGCTGAATGTGTTAAATTATTCAACAGTTAAGTCATAAGTGTTCTTAAACTTAAGTATAAAAATGCCCTTGACAATATTTCATAGCTGTGCATTTCTTTAAAATATTTAGCATTCTCATTAAAGAGAATGACTTTATTTTATATATTAGTTACACTCCTGCTTGTTAATATGAAGGAATTTAGTAGCGAAGAGCATTCTTATGTATATAAGCCAAAGACAATTTACATATAAAGTTGGACGACTATTCACTTTTTATTTATTCCTGGATCATCTGCATCCATGCATAGCTATAGAGCATTTAAACAAATTTGTTCCTTAATGTGTAGTATTAATATCTCCTGCCCCAAAAATATCATTTGCTAATGCCATCGCGAAGACAGGTTCATTCAAAGCTACATGGAAGTTCTTGCCTTTGAAAGACTTAATGAACCTTACATTTTTGGTGTACTGCACAGTGTAATGCCTATTACATATTCATTGCCAGAATGGAAGATTTCCTTTAACTCTGAGCTTCCTGGTCTAGTTCACTGTAAAACATTGTCAAAAGTCACAAGAGACTTTCGCTGAAAATTGTGACTCTTGATAGCAGGATGTAATGGGGAGGTTTAGAATAGAAGAACCAGTGGTATATGGGCCCAGGGGGAATCGTTCTGACAGACAAATGGATGGATAATACAGTTTTTGACATAATGGGATGAAAAAGTTTATGCCAGAAAGAACTGAATTAAAGTTATTACTTTAAGGAAATTCTGAAGTTCTCAAGACCAGTGGTATTATCTGCGTGCGTTTCATTTTACTGCATCTCTGCATAACAGGTTTTTAAACAGGCTTGGTTTTGAATTGATTTATAAGCTTACTAACAAACCTGCAATAAAATCACAGTTACTTTCTTGGAACTAGCTCCAGTAACATAATTTTACAGGGGGTTGTTTTGGGAGCAGGATTTTTTGATCTATCTGGTTTTTGCAAGTCCTGCATCATCAGTTTGCCTCTCAACTCCCTTTTGTAAGGACAGCAAAACAAAAAAGGCTATTATTCTGCATTTTCCTGTGGAAAAGTTGGAGGCTGCAGGGAGCTGTATTATTTTGTATACATTTCTTTTTCTCAGAGCTTTGTGAACTTTGGAAATTAACAGCTCTGTGATCCCCGAGCCCCGGCGAGACACAGAAATCGGCTGATGCACAAACCATTGCAAAATCCAGGCCTTAGTTAATCAAGGCCAGCCAAAAAAAAAAAAAAAGAAAAAAGGACTGTACGTTTTTCCACTTGTTATTTTTAGGTGATGGTAGGGCTGAGCTGTCAGTCAGCCACGTTTTTCAGGGGTGTTGTGTGCACGTGTGCACCCAAGGGTTTGACCGCAGGTCCCCGGAGAGGGGACAGTGCAATAACAGCCGCTCCTCCCCGAAGCCTCTGGTGGAGCTATGTTTCATTTTAGCTGGCAGTGACTAAGCCAACGGCTAAAATGCAGAAATAAGTGCGGCGGAGAGAGGCCCTCATAATGGCAGAGATGAAAAATGTGTGAGCGCAGAACAATGAAGTGATGGTAAATCTGAGATGTAGGCACCAGTCACCACTTGTACCATGCTGTTGTCAGAAGTGTGTTGAGATATCGGAGAGAGCAGGCTGAGAAAGGGAAGCTAATTATACCACATTATTCACTTCTGCTCATTAGGTGTAGTACAAAGGCCCTGCTTTTTATGTATATATTAAAGTGCCGAGGACTACAGGAATAGATAACTTCATGTTTCTTTTGTCTCGCTAGTGGGTCAGTTCAGAGATAAAAATCGTGTTTTCACGGGCCTGCAACTTTCCATCCTGCAGAATTAGGGATTTCCTCCTGCATCACCCCTAACTAATAGGAAAAGGCAACTCTCCCCCTTGAAACCCAACAAGCAAAGCTCCTGTGCCCCGTGGCAATTTCTCGCCCAGTGCCTGTGTGAGGGTGTGGGAGATGGTTCCTGCCTTCTCCCCTCTGCTCAGCGTAGGCACCTGTGTCCATGAAACAGCTCTTCCTATATAATCCCTCTTCCCTACATACCCTCAATAGCTCCAGGGGCAATTTAACAGCCACAACCTACCCCACTGTGGATATCCATCCCTTGGGCACCCTGTCCCCTTGTGCTGTCACTTGTTCCTCCATCATCCCGAGACCAGCTGAGCATAAATGAAATTAATTCAGCTGTTTAATCAACTTTGGATTGTACATTTAATGTATTCACTCTTAGATGTTTTACCTGCCTCACAATCCTTGTATTGCATTCGGATCTGTAAATGAGCCATTAGGAAAGATGAACGGGAAGGCAGAGGATGGGTTTATTGAAATTATTTATATATGAGAAATACCTGACTTTCAAAATTCATGGCTCTTTAATGCTCAGATTGCAGAGAACACATTAAATCTGAGAGGAGAAGAACAGGTATTGCACTTCCACTCTGAGGTGAATGAAATCAGATTTGGGCATTGAAATCCACCCTTCTCAACAATGAAAATTGCCTTGCTCTTCTAATTATGAGCATCACAAAAGTCACTGCTTCAGTGAAATACCCTGCAGCTACACAAAAGGATAGACTGGAGAAGCACACATCTACCAATAAGTGGCACTGAGCATCTACTCCATTTCTCACACAGGTTGGCATATCTCTCAGTGGTCCATCTGGTAGAATTGGATGGCATTTATCAGGAAATAATCCAATTGTGGCATGCCAAAACCTGAACATGAAAAGTACTTGTGCCTAGTGTCAATCATTCACCCTCTGACAGTTCAATAAACATCCTTTCTGTGATGGTTTTCAGGAACACTGACACCCAAAATGCTGGAAACAATGCCAGAGATGGAAATGACAATGCTTCTGTGAAACATCAAAAGGGACCGACACAACCTGGCATGGATTTTGCCAAGTGTTGCTTAGCAATACACTGTGCTTTGGGCCGCTGGCGTGTCAGGATTAGCTGCGAAGGGAGCGCTATTCACACCTTTGCTGGGAACGAGTCCTTCCCAAATAAAGGAGCACAAAGCAGGGAAGTGCAGCATCAGCAGGAGCAGGGGATGCAGCAGCCACAGTATACGATTTTAGGCTTCTGAAAAGCCATCTGCCCTCCCCAGTTGTCTTCCCAAGGCATGGAAAGACCACGTGCCTCGTCCCAAGTGCCACAAGGACACAATCCTGTCCTGCCCAGCTAGTGATGTGTGAGGGTATGAGGAAGTTTCATGGAGGTTTTCTTTCAGAAGGGACTAAACTTTGCTACCAGCAGCTCTTGCAGGAGGTGCACGCAGGCAGAATTTGACTCGGACTGGCTTGGCCACTGGGCTTAGCAGATGGTGACAACATACAGGAAGAAAGCCTGATCCTGGAATTGGGAGCTGAATGACCAGTATCACTCCTAACAACTGTGAAATAGGGATGGTCATTTTAACAGTGGAACTGGTGGCAGCAAGAGGAGGCAAGGAGGTCTTGGTAGCAAAAGAAAAAACTTGTCCACTTCCCAAATTTCCCAGGTGAGCCCCTCTCCCCAGATGCCTGGATACCGCCTGTGTCTCTGCAGCCACCCCTACCCTGCCAGGGATCCTGAAGGGTGAAAGCAGCTTTCCCAGAAAAATGAAGAGTGCTCAGTGGCCGTAGGGAAAATCTACTATTTGGTATTGCAAGCACCACTGGAGGAGGAAACTGAATTGGGGAAAGTGAAATAACTTGCCTGAAGCCACCGACAGACCTGGGAACTAAACTCTGGCCTCCTTCATGTGCCAGATGATCCTGGAGCAGAGGCTCACGAGGTCTAACCAAATTGCTTTTTATCTGTGTGCCTGGTAAATGGGAGTGGGAGGAACTTCTGCATATCAAATAAGGGGGTTTTGTCTGTCTCGAAATTCCAGGTTTTCAGATCCAGGAATCAGCCGACACCTGGAGCACATAAACTGCCTTTTTGGTGTGGTGAGGACAGACCCGCGGGTCCAAACTCAGCCCTGCCGGCCAAGCCTGTCCAAACAGAGGTGCTGGGACCTGCTGTCAGTCCGGAGCCTGGAGGGAGGCAACTGCCTGGGGAGGCACTTGTGGGGTGGCACATGTTTGCTGCTCCCCTGTTGGCTCAGGGCTGTCTAATCCATAGGCACCACGATGGTGGTGAGGCCACAAATATCATGGAAAAGGTGCTTGGAAAAAGAGTGCTCCGAACAGAAATCCTGAGGTGTGCAGATTCTTATATATACTTATGACAGTTTTCCAGGGAGAAGTGCAAGCTAACTCCATCAGTGCCTTTGAGCCTTGACTTGTTAATTGGCATTACTTCTAATTCCCAGCTATATTTTAAGGTATGAACCTAAGGAATTTTAAAGTCATTATGTGGGTGAGGGACTGATAAAAATAAATCCTTCAGGTTTGAAAGTGGCAGAGAGGGAATAAAAGGTGTTAAGAAATCCAGGAGTTTTCAGCCAATTGGTTCAAAAAAGCATCCGGGTGGACTGCAGCTCCTGGAGAAAGGTCACTGATACTACTCTGGATACCTCTTTTTATGAACTTTATGCATCACATAAAATAAATTTAAAGCAGTTTAATTTAACAGTCTAATTAGTCATGGTTTTTTCATCTTGTCTATTTAACTATACATGGAACAAAGAGAAAGACACAGGGCCAAATTCAGAGCTGGCACAAATCAGCTCTGCAAGTCGAGGAAGCCATTCCTGCTCATCCAGGGCTGAATACGGAGCCAGTGGCCAAATTTGTCCCTGCGGATAACACCCTTAATGTCTGGAGACTTGCACCACAAATGAATTTGTCTGCCAGGAATTAACTCTCTGCAGAGCAGATCCTTGGGTCTCAGTGTTCAGAGCTTGAGCCAGGAGAGCTGAAAGGTGGGAGAAATAGTTTAAAGATTCGAGGTAGTTTGGAACAAAACTCCTCTGTGTGTCGGCTTTGCAAAGACTCCTGCAAGCCTTTCCCTTTGCCTCAGTCCTCTTAATTTTCACCCTCTTTCGCTTTAAATTTCAGTGTACACATAATCTCAGGATCTCCAGCAAACACCAGTCACATGAATGAACCCTCCACTGGAAATGAGTGTCTCTCTGCTGTCTTTGATGTGGTTATACCGGTTATACCATTGCACTAAATCGGCCTTGCTCTTCAGCTCATGTACAAAAATCCACTGCATTAACCAGGTCTTGATGTGGAAACATAAATCCATCCACGTTTACAGAGGTGAAGTTTCTGAGCAGATTTCCAGCTTGTAAGGTCTTAGGCCAGGTAAAACCTAGACCTCCAGCTCCGTAGTTATATTGTGGCATTTAGGAGGGTTGTGGTCCTGCTGCCAGTTTTCATTAACGAAACAAATTATTTTCCAAATGTTGTGGATTCCAGCAGAAATCTGCCTCCCATAGCTTGAGGCACAGGTCTCATTTGTTTTGTGATGCCCATTTTCAAGAGCATGTACCAGAGCAGGTTGCCATCTGATGGTGGCAGTCACTAGAAGGGCTTGGGAGGGGACTGAGGTGGCTTAGCCATGTGTCACCCCAACCCTGAGTGACACGAGTCCATTCCAAATGTCTCTTTTCAAAGTTCCTGCAAGTTACCATTTCCCCAGCCAAAAATAACTACAACAAACAACATGAGCACAATTAAAGAAATTCAAATGTATCTCAAACCACCTAATGATTAACTGTGTTCAATTAGTCTCCGGGCTTTTCTGTGCTGCTGTGTGGTCTCCCTGAAGGCACCACCAAGCACCCCAGAGGTGAGTTAATGAGTTCTGGTTGTGTCTTGTCCTCAAGCTCAGCTGCATAACCACCCTCCTCCTCTGGCCTGCTGTTCCTAGGAAGAACACCCACTTCAGAGGGCTTTCTCCCTTTTCCTGCTGGAAGCTGATGAAACGTTTGGTCTTCTCCTGTAATGCATTTCCAAGGTGCTGCCTCTGCAGGGCTGTGCGAGTTCAAGGCTCAGCAGGGTGCTACCCCAAGCCTCTTCCTGGGCATCCTGACTGAGTTGGTCGGCTTGGTTGCAGGGTGTGGGTCCCCACATCTGTCACATAAAGCCCAGGTCACTATATTGACAATATAGTTTCAAGACTGTGACTTAATCCTCTCTTTGGGGTGGTCTGTAAACATCAGTGCTTCCAGCCAGGTCTGGCATGTGTGTAAATTACTCCTGTTTCTTTTGCAGCTCTGTGTCACTGGACCATCAGGCCTTTTAGCACATCTTTCTCTTACCTCAAATTCATGTTTTTTTTTCATGGCAATACACTCTTCTCAAAGTTTCTTGAAGCTCTGATTATATTTTTTATCCTTCTTTTCTTCAGGTTCAGCCAGCACCTGTGCAGACCCTGGGCCTCTGCATTGTCAAGAAATTGCATTTTCCTGTGAAATGCTGCACAGTCTGAACAGTGCTACAGGTTAAAGTCCCCAAAGGGAATCATGAGCCTGAAGGAAAATGACCCTGTGGACATATCCAACACATTGGACATTAGCCCAGCTTTCAAATGCATCTCTCTGTTAGGTAATGGGAAAGGTACTTGTATTATACCTCTATGTAAACCCCTGTACAAGAGGATGAGGGGCTGCATTGGCTCCTTCAGCCCTGCTCTACTGGGAGCTTCCATCTTTAACTTTTTCACTTCCTTATTTTACCTGGGGTTTTTTTCTATTAAAAAATGCGTGGAGTTGACCCCACACTGGCTTGTGCACCACGGCTGGATTCATAGTCACGAACCCTCTTTTTCCTCTCTGGGCTGAGTTTGCCAGCAGCAGTTGGTGCCAGGAGAGCCCAGAGCTGGCACTGCTGCTGCCATTTTGCTTTCCCTGTGCTCCACGTCTCCTCTCCTGTGTCATTTCACACAGTGGACAGTTTAATGCACCATTTTCTGCAGACTCCAGCATTCCCTGCCTCATGCTGTCCTGGCTGGGATCTGTTTTCTTGCAGTACTTTGCATGAAGCGTCTCACAGTGCTGCTTTCCAGGAACTCTGTTCTGGACATGATTAACTCCTCTGCATGGCAAATTTTAATTGTTCTATCAAGGAATTTTTTTTTTTTCCTGAGTTTTCCAATCTCTTTCCCCGGTGTTTTGCCTCAAATCCCAGCCATAATATGTTCCTTCTAATAAGAGACTCCAACCTGACAGTTGTAAGATTGGCACTGCCACCACTCGTTACAAAATCTGGAGTTTGTACCGTGTTATCTTTTTTCCTACGGAAAAATAAGATACTGACATATGGCAGCTCTCAGGAGAGTGGAGGCTGAGAGCGGGAGGCCAAGGGAGCGGAGGCTACGAGAGATTTGGAGGCCCGCAGTGGGAGGCTGAGAGAAGAGAGGCCAAGAGTGGGAAGCCCAAAGACTGAAGGGTGCCATAATCTGCTCCTCAGCCATGCTCTTGCTGGTTTTTCCCTGAATTTCCCCAGTTTTGCACTCGGTGCCTGCTGACACGCACTGTGTGTGACCCCCCCGCACCTGAGGGGAGGGCGTGGTCGCCTCAGGGCTCTCCCTGCGACTTCGGGCTCCGAGAGAGGCTCGTAACCCCTGAGCTGTGTCTAATCAGGCAGCACCTGAGATTAATTGTGAGGGCTTTTCTCTACCCGCCCGCAGAGATAAAGGCAGAGGAGCCATTTTGGTGCTTGCATGTGACTGGGTGCTGTTCCGAGTTGCTCCTGGGCCGGGGTAAATCCGGGTGAGGGAGTATTTGCTGAGTCATGAACTGGACGCTTGCTGTGGGCCCAGCTGATAAAGGTACCGGGGTGTCTTTAATGGGATAGGGCCAGGGAAACAGGGACCTGGTAGGAGCAGTGGGCTGGGAAGGGGTCAGGAAGGTTGTTGCAGGTGAACGCTGTGGTGTTAAAAATAACAGAGGGGAATCCCCTGCCTTGGCTTTGTTTGACTCCTTCCTGCTTTCAAACAGCTTTGGAACCTGCTGCTGGGATTTCCTACTGGATGCCTCGAGCCAGAAAGAAGGGGGCAACCATTTTGATCATCCTCCTTGAACCGGCCACAGCTTGGGTGAGATATCGTGGTGACAACTCATCTAGCAACACCATTACCCAAAGGTGAGGTGCTCTTGTTTGGTTTTGTAACCTACAGCTTTGTCAGGATGGTGCAGGACATATGTTGCTGCGTCATCCAAGATGCTGGGGTGTAAAGAGAAATAAAGGATGGGGCGGGACCGATTGGTGTTTTACTGGCTGTGGGTAGGTAGAGAGGGGGAAAAGCAGCCTTGGCACCTGTTAGTGGCCATTAAAAACTCCCATGTTCTGCTAATATGTGCTCGTAAAAAGGCCATCTGCTAATGCTCAAAGGTCATTAAGTTACCAGCCCTGTTTACTCCTCCTGCTCTGCTGGGCCAAGCCTTTCTCAGAAAAGAGGGCTTAAATGGTTATTATGGTGGCGCCTGCTCACGCTGCTGTGTGGTTAAGGGTCTGTCAGTATTTTCATTAGGAACTCAGACTTTCAGGGCTTTTTAAACTTGGCCATTAAAGTGCCTGCTTCTTGCTGCCTGGCCATGCTTTGGAGAAGGAATTTTTGTGTTGGATTGGTTTATTATGAAACTGCTTATTGCCTTTGTACTTTCATTACATGAAACAAAGGGAAAGCATAGACAATGTAAGACCAGTTTATGTGCAGCTCTAAGGGCTGTGTTTGCTGTGCTGGGTGTTGGTTTTGGGGTTACAGGAGTCAGCAGTATGATCTGCCCATATAGGTGACACTCTCCCCAATCAGGCAGTGCTTGTGCCTCACACAGTCTGGGCACTACAGGTGGTTTAGGGAGGAAGCTGAGGCCTGAACTGTGAGTTGCCTTGATTTCATAGGTTGTAGTCAAACCTTTAAGGTTACATTAACATAGTTTTCTTGTGGTTAAATGGAACTATCAAAAACTTTGATAATTCTTTCTTCCTTCTGAGACTTCCCAGCGATAAAATAAGATGTAGCTGCTCAAGTTTTTATCCTTCATTTCCGATAATGATGGTGTCTGTCTCATAAAAACCTGCCTTTTATCTTCCCCAATTAGCTGAGTTGCTGCACCCTTGTGCTGCGAAGTTCTGAGTGTGCTGCAGCCTCTTCCTGAGCACAGTCAAAGCACCCCTTCCCCAGCTCTGTGGGGCCAGTCTGTCCACTGCACCCACCCTCCCATCCCCACTCCCTTTGGCATCAGTTTAATCTTTTGCTTTCTGCATAATATAAAGAAGAAACCTGGGTCAATGAATAATGAAAGCTCATTCAAAACCTGGACTCTCAGAGTTTGGTCTCTGCTGCTTTTTATTTTAAGTGGAACTTCTTTCACAGATCTTTTTAATTTTTTTTCCTTGTTAATGCAGTCAAACTTTCCCTTGTGGATTTTGTGAGGTTTTTCATGCAGGATTTAGGGGAAGATCACACTGTTTCTGCGATGCACTTGTTCTTCAGATTGTTTTTATTTCTGTTCTGACTGAGCTCTGAGGCCAGCCAGGGACAGGATGTTGTTGTCTTGGCCACTGTGTGTAAGTAAGGAATATGGACTGCCTTGGAGAGCTGAGAGTCAGAAAAGGGCATGAAAAATAGGGAAGGAGTGTATCTTAGGTTTTTAAAACAGCCTTTACAAACCATGATGCTGAACTTAAAAGAGAAATCTAAAAAAAAAAATAATTCCAAAGCCTCCCTAACTCAGCAGACATGTTTTTTACCAGAACTCTCTTCTCACCAGCCAGTCCTTCTTAAATCTGTAACAACCCAACAGGTAGTTAAAATAGTCCCAACTAATTGTAACCAGGACTGCTGGCTTCTTCTGAGCTATTGTTCTGATTAGGCACCACAGCCAAAATCATCAGGAGGTATATAGGCAAAGTAGTTAGTGTAAGAACTCAAAACAAGAACAACTACAGGCCTGGGGTTTTTTAATTTATTATTAAACTGCTGTAAAAGCAGGCCCTGTGTCTCTGCTGCAGATGTGTCTGCCATGGGCCAGCTCATCTAACTCAGTATTGCTCTGGTGACTTCATGAGAAGAATGGATTACAGCACGTGTTACAAATTGAGGTTTTAATTCACATTTTCTTGAAACACGTAGAAGTGATAAAATCTGTACAACTTCCCACCCCTATTCTAACATCAACTGTTTCAGGAAAGGTCTTTTTTAAAAAAAAAAATGCAGTCTTTAAAAAAATGTTTCAACTTCTATTTTTTTAATTGTATGCCAAATGCTAGGCAGAACTTGTCCTTGTAAGGAAACCTCTCTTCTTCAACAAACAAGTGGTAGAGCAGGTCAGAGGGGTGTGATGTGATGATCTGTAGCCTCTGAGGTTGGCTTAGCACACATGAGGACAGAATTTGCTGGTGACAACAAGGAATAGAGACTTTAAACTGTTAAACTTATCCAAGAAAATGGATGTGGTTGGCACATGAAGCCAACCTTTGGAGTCTCTGGGACAAGAGACTATGGGAGAAATTATCTTGTGGTAGACACTGTAAGGCATTTGCAAAGGCAGTGAGGCAGTGAGCAGCCACTCATCCTCCACACTGGAGTGGTGGGAATGCCACTTTCCTTCCCCCTTTATCCCTCTGTTTGAACCAAGTACTAAAAAAGGTGTTTCATATTTTTGCAGTAGTCAGCGCTTAAATATTTTGGTTCCTTATAGGTACTGGCACAGTCTGTTTTGGTAGTACACATGAAAACAAACAAGGAAAGAGACAGAAAGCACAGGCAATTCCTTGGATGTCGTGCTTTGCCGAGGCTATAAAGTGGAGGAGGCAGAGATTTGTTGGGATTCTTGCTCGGCACACACAGCCCAATTATTGGTGAGTTTTGGAGTTGAGGGAGAACAATATTTTGCCTGGGGAAGAGTGAGGGATTTCACTTTGCAGATATGCTTCTATTTTACTGTGTGTATTTGTCTGTCTCCTGCTTAGGAGTGTTAGGTAGGTTCTGCTCCATAGGATTAAATCATATCCCAAACCATCCTGGCTTTGTGACAGTACAAACATTATTGGATTTAGTTTCCTTCTGCTTATCCACCTCCTGTCTTCCAAGATCCCCGTTATTATTATAATAATACCCACAAAACTCCTGCTCTGAGATCAGAGGGGTTTTCAAGTGCCAGAGCAATCAACAAAACATACCTGGTCCTTTTAATCTCCTTTAATCCCATCACGTGGGACTATCCCAATAAATGATCACATATCCAAGAATTCTTTCTGTGTAATGACATTTGAGTTTTAGCTCACAGTTTTCATGAAAGTGTCTCAGATATGAAAGAAGATGTACTGGGACCTTCTTATACCATCAATAAAATAAAAGTTTGGGTTGAAAAATTATCTTATGGAATAAAACAGAATAACAAAAATCCATCATTATCTGTGTTTCAGAAAGGGACTGTGTTTTGTTTAGCATTTTAGTTAGAAATGATGTATGACTACATCATAAAACACTTATATTAAAAAGATCTTCTCACCCTGAATTCAAAATATATATTGTACTCTCTTATCATCCAGTCATTTCAGAGTGAAAGTTAAAAATGCCCATCCTGTGGTGGTAGTCGCCTGTGTTATATCTTATAGCTGATATATTCTTCTAATACTTTTACTTAAAAGGGCTTTTACTTGGGGCTCATGAGAGCAGATATTTATTTTCTTATTGATAATGGTAACGCTATGGGTGCTGGTTTTGTGTTTAGATCAGTGTTTATTGTTTTCCCCGGGCTGCTGAATCAGCCCAGCTTGGGTTCCGAAAGTTTGGGTCGTGTCTGTACCTCGTGGAAAAGGGGAAAATATTTCCATTGGATGAGAAGAAGCAGAAAGCAGGAGCTTGTAGTGTTTTGCCAAGGCTTGGTCTGTGCTTTCTGTTGGATTTTCTTTTTTGTGCATATGTGAAAATGACTAAATTTTAAAGAAAATCAAGTGTTAGCAGAATAAAGGGTGGCCCATGCCATGGTTCAAAGTCTTGAGAGCTTGAGCTGTCCAGGAGTTTTCACAAAAATCCCTGTGTCAGGAACAGGAAATATGACAAAAAGCAGGACTCTGCAACATCCTGGTTTGATGTTTTAGAGATGAAAAGTTTCTCCTGCCTGAGGCATAAATTTTGGCTTGAATGAGAGAGCCTAACCCTAAGGGGAAGATGCTGGGACCCAGATTCCTGTCACTGGTTTGAACCACACACAGCAGAGACTTAAAACTGACTTTATCTTGTCCTGAGTGAACGTCCTCACCACTAAAAAGTGACTGTTGTCAGGGGAAAAAAAGGAAAGGGGAATTTTTTCTGGTGGTGGGTTTTTTGTTTCGTTTCATTTTGGTTTTTCTCCTAAGGAATGTGGATCCATGCAGAACATCAGCATCTCTGAGAACTCAAAGTTCTACAAGAATGGGAAAAAAAACCTCCTTTCCCACACATTTGATAAGAGATTTTGAGTCAGGTTGTAGGAGAGTGTAAGACAGAACTGGGTAAAGGCAGGCCAGTCACTTTTGTGAGGAAGCCAATACTGGGAAAGGAGGGAATTCTGTGAAGTTACTAACCTGGACACTCTGGCCTGCAGAACAATTTACTGAAGGGGTGGTTAAATGGCACAGATTAAGCTCATTAATGGTTCAGATATTTGCTTGGTTTACACAATGCTGTCCAGCAAATTATATTGATGCTTGACAGAATTATTGTTATTATTTATTTTGCTGTAAGCCAGATTTATAGATATTTGTAGCTTTTGTAAGACTAAACATAAGAAACATTAATGGCTTTACTAATTATATCACTGCTTTAGAGATATAAATAGTGATAAAAACGCCAAGTAAAGTGAGCTAGTAAAACATTTTAAAGAGAATTTTAAAGTGAGTTACTGATTGATGATCCCTTGGGTCAGTCTTAACTTTTGAATGTGAGAGCACAAGTGCTTTTTGCCTCCATCAACTCTTCGGGCAGAGACAAGGAAGAACAAGAGTTGTATTGAACGACTGATTATTAAATCAGATTGCATAATCTGAAAAATATTGAAATCCTATAGTAGCATAAACTGAGGCTGAACTTATTACAGCAGAACAGAGGGGTTTGGGTTTTTTTTTTTTTCACCTTTACATTGTCCTCAACCCCTCCTGCCTCCTGGATGGTTTATCTGCCCTTCTTTGTCTCTTACATGTTAAAACTGCGAGCTCTTTAGAGCAGGAGCTGCCTTCTCCCTCTCTCTTATTACACACAGTAATAATCCTCTGATGAGGATTTTGGGGTCCTAACAACAATATGAATAATAACTTCGTGGTTGTTAAAAAATAAATAAAATCTTTAATTGCTAAGCAGAGTCTATACAGGGCTATATACAAATTAAAGGTGTGTTTTTTGCGCAGCTGTCAAATGAAAAAATCTGTTTTCCTAACTATTGATCCCGGTTTTGCTGTGAGCACCCTTTCAAGGAGGGAGATAATGAGTGAGAAAAGAGTTAATAAATGTTCAGCCATTACTGCAAGCATGAGTGGAAATCCATCATCGGTTTAAGTACTGGATGGGCTCTAGATGATAATCCAAGGCTGTTTGACCACCATCAGTGCCACTGTGAGGAAACCCACAGGGCCCTGGGAGCTGGGATCCTTAGGGATGGTGTGTGGTTCCCTGCTTTCCTCTGATATACAGCACTCAGTTTTATTTGTCACTGGGTTTAGTGATGACCTGGTTGAAACTCCCTTGAAGCCACTGGAAAGACTCACAGTCTCCAATGGCCTTTGGATCAGGATTATTGCAGTGTTTTCTTGGAGTGAACGCCAGTGGGAATTTTCTCCCAGGTGTGTGGGGGAAAAAAAAAATTTCTTTTTTTTTTCTTTTTGTTTTCTTCCCCTCTTGCAATTTCTGATTAATTGGTCTTCCTAACACACTTGTGAATAGTGTATTGTGGAGGTGGATGTGCCCAGGAGGATGAAGTTGGGTCCCACCTCATCTGTGGTGACACCTTGTTGCTGTTTGATGGGATGAGCACAAGGGCAGTGGATTATGGGCAAAGCTTTAGAGCAGACCAGGCCAGCCTTGTCATGAGGATGGGGAAACGTGATCCTGAACCCACTGAAATCCTCAAAGTTTGGGCTGCCTCCTTGCAGTGCGACAACAGGTCAAGCAAGTGACAGTGGGACTTCAAATCCTCATTGGGAAATCAGGATGATGCATCACCACTGAGCTGGGAAAGCTGCAAAAATCTGACAGGGGCACCCAGCCACGCAGCATCCCAGTGCTCACCCACCCCACAGGGTCTTGGCTGTGCTGAGCAACTCAGAAACCTCATGGGCCACCTCAAGGCTTTGGTGGAAGATTCCTGGAGTTTCTTTCTAGGCATGCTGTAAAAATCACAGGGGCTGTTCTCCCTTTGATCCCAAACCACAGACCAAAGGGACAATTCACATGCGTTGTCGAACCATAAAACACATGTGGCTTGACATTGGTTCCAGAAACAGGCCAAGATGTAGGACAGTCTTATTTTTTTCTGAGATATTTGAACTGTCTCTTCTCACCATGTTATGAAGCTTGGCCATAGCCTTAGAATATAAGCAGAGTGTGCTGTGGGATTTAATTCTTAAACTGTGGGTAAAAGGAAGAGTCTGTTTGACTTAGGTTAGCAGAACTTTCTACTCAGCACTGAAGCTCGAAATCAAATCACTGTGCTGCTCCCTGATTTCCTTCTCTAATGTAATCTGTAGCACAGAACTGAAATTTAGGATCTTTAGAGGGCAGGTTATTCAATTCTTGTGGGTTGTGAGTATGGGGAAAAGGCTTCATGTGTAGTTCTAGCTTGGAAAACAAGATAAACAATGCTTCTAACGAATAGTCCTACTGACTACTATTACTACTCTGTATCCTACTTTTATGAGCATGTTTTGGACCACTGCTCTCCACCTGCACTCAGCTTCATGGGCTTCCTTTGCTTTCACACTCATTCCCAAGGCAGGTGTTCAACTTATAGGTATTTTAAAGTTCTTGGAGCCCCAGAATCTGGTCAGCTGTCCTAAAAATATGACATCTGCCAGTCTGTGAGTGTAAATCCCGGTTTACAGGTAAAATCAGAATTTATATTTACCCTCTGTTGATCTTCAAATGAAATTATGAAAAAATTGTGGGGGCTGAGGTGGTTTTATGGTTGTCAAGAAATGCCAGTCCTGAAGTTCCAGAAGGTTAATGACTGTCTGTATTGATAAAGAATACAACCCCATCTAACTGTCTTGTGCCAATAAGGATAAGGTTTGGCAGTTGAGTGAGATTATGTCAGGACTAGTCAAATAACATCGATATTTTTTACCTCCATGCTTTTTTTACCAAAAAAAAGGGGATGTAGCATCTTTAATTAAATGTTATATGAATACATTTCAGATAGACCCAAACACAGGGCAACTGTGTTTCGGAAATGCTGTTTCTACATTTAAAATGTATTTGAAATGTAATTTAAGAAAAAAGATAATAGAAAAAAAAAAAACCTAAAATAACTCGAAACAAGCCAGAATATAGTAGCTCATCATTACGCTAATATATCAAACAATATGAGCTTAGCTTAATTATCCCCTTTGAGAGTTGAGAAAACTAAGCACAACCTTCAATTTACAGCTGTTTGGTGCCGGGAACCTGAATTATTATTTGAGAAGAAGGGGGGATAAAAAAAAAAGTTTATTTATTGTGACCTACACTCAGTTTTTATTCATCATGGAAAATCTGTATATTCACAAATGAGGGCTATTCATCTGCAGACTGCAGCATTCTTCAGCTGTCCGGGGCTGCATCAGCCGCACTTCTTCAGCTTTTGTGTTCATCTCGAAGCCTCTTCATCCAAATTGTTCATCATCTTGATGGCGGAGCTTTATCTTGCTCTAGTGCAGCTGCATTCCCCTTATCCAAAGTGCCGAGAGATACAAGGGAGAGGGAGAGAGGGAGAGGCAGAATAGAAAAGAGAAAAAGCAATGGCCAGTGCTCATATGAGGATAATTTGTAGTTTCTCAATAATAATAAAAAAAAAAAAAAAAAAAAGGAGGACAGGCTAATTACTGGCTTAACTAGGGCAGCCTGTGGATCCTCATGTCAAAAGGACTAGCGTAATTATTTGCCATCAAAGCACATTCATATTGTGGTACAAAAGAAGGGCCTTTCGCAAATGGATCTCACTAATAAACAGGGCTGAGAGGAGCATTATGTGTCTCCCTGGATGCAAGCGCATTAACACAGTGACATGGAGCATAACTCTCAGCCTGGAGAGTGGGGGGGGGTGGAGAGGAAGAATGATAATTATCCCCCCTCCCCATCTTTCCTCTCCTTTTTCCTTTGTGCTGGGCTAGCAAGCCGAACGCGACCCGCTGGAAGGCCCAAGGCAGGCTATTAGTGACCTCTGAGCATTGACAAGGTGGCTACACTCTTAAAAGCCCGGCTCTCCATGTCAGGAGGGTCGCAGGAGCCCGGGAGAGGAGCTTTAAATGGTCCAGCAAACACTTCAACCTTAAAGACACCTGGAAGGTCGCGACCAATTTAATGTAGATGAATCTGGCACGAAGAGGGCTCTTTTGAATCCACAGACAAAAGTTTTTGGTTGTTTTTTTTTTTTTTTCTTCTTTTTCCTTTTTCTTCTTTTTTTTTTTTTTTTTATTTTCCTCCTCCTCCACGTTGTTTTTTCACAGATCTTAGCATGAGAGATGCTGGAGAAAGGGACTTGATTCTGGAGGCCACTCCTGCACTCGCTGAGCAGATGTGGTGCCGGGCGGCCTCGAAAGGCTGCGGCTTTTCATTAGCAAAAGTAAACAGGTTTGGAGAGAAAGAGAAGGGACTTGTGTGTACCTTCCAGGGATGTCTGCAAGCATTGATGCACTAAGACATTACAAACTCAGATATCCTGCAAAACGTGTGTGTGTATCTATAGATAGATGTGTTATATGTTAACAGGACTGTTTGTTTCTGGGTTTTTTTCTTAGTCCTCCAGCTACATCACTTGCAGTCCTGTGCATAATGGGGATGAGCCACCCAACCCCAGCACTCCTTTACTCTGGAGGAACTCAGAGGTTTACAATGTTGGTTTTGTTTTATTTTCAGAAAGAACTCTAATTTCAGTGTTCACCTCACAGCTTCTTTTAAGTGATTGGGTTCTGTGTGGGTTGTGTGCTGTAAAACAGCCCTGCTGGTCATCAAAACTGGGATAGTCCTTTCTTGTGACAGCCTTGCCTGACACTGTAAAACACGGAATGTGCAGCTGGAAAGAGGGAAGGTGTCGGTCTGAGTCGGGAACGCGTGGCACACGGTGACATGAATCCCTGCATGTGGCCACATGTGACTGGGATCAAGGGATTTTGAAGCCCAACTCATCTGCGTGACAAAGGGCTGAAAGCCAAAGTTGTTTCTTTTCCAGCACTCTTCTAGGTCACTTCTAGGTCATGGCACAGAGAGGAGCCCCTTTTCCTTGCCACAGCACTCAGGGACATCCTTGTCCATGTCATGTTGATGGGAAGTAGAAGCTCAGGTCTGCACATGCCTGTTAACATCACTCACCTCAGGAACAGCTCATGGAGCCACTGGGTTTAGGATGAGAGTTGCCAAATTGTCAACCTGACACACTCAGTTGTGAATCAGATTTGAAAAATGAGGAAATGAGGTGGCTTTTAAGTTTGTGGAATTAAACCAGTGGCAAATCTTTTGTTGTTTCTTCCTCCCACCTTCCTTTTTGTCCGTTTTATTTTTTTGTTCCTCTTTTCCTTCTTGCTTGGTAACCTTAGAAAATAGTTGGATGCTTTCTCCATATTGTGCTATGCAAGGAAGAAGAGTGGTGAACATGGGCTTGAAGGGGAAGAAAATAACCCAGGAGGAGACTTTTTAGGACAGATCACAGAAACCTGATGCAACTCATAGTAAAATAGCAAACATTAGCAATACAGGAGTACAGCCACACTCCTGTCCAGGCAGGGTTTTGGGCTGGGCAGTGCTTCTAGGACATAACCAATGTCTGTGACATAAAAAATTCCAAATATTCACCCACCCAGGAGCTGTATAACCCCCCACCCCCAGCATGTAGTGCTGGAGGGATGGGGACCCACTGGAGCAGCCAACAGCAGCAGCCCACCACCAAGGAGACACAGCTTGTGCTCTTGGATGTTTCCTTGTCTCTGTAGCCCTGCAATATTTTTTTCTTTTTGCCCTTATTTCCCTGGATGTTAGAAAATTTTGCACACAGCCAATTTTACCTTTAGTTTGAAGGAAATTGTGACAAAGGACCTAACAGCAGAATTGGATCCACTGAGGTATGGATGTGCTGGAGTATAAAGAACGTAGTTAATATCACCTTAAAATAAATATTTCTAGGAAAGGGATTGGAAAAGTCAGCTCTGTAAAGGTGTGAGAATGGGGTTTTTTTGGCATTTTTAAATTAATCCAGGTAAACTTTCCTGGCATAGTTGTATCCAGCCATGCCAAGGACCATGATATTAGCAATAAAGACAATGTTATTAGTATCATTACATCAATGTAAAGAAGGTTATAGAGTTAGCATTTGTTTAAAAAAAATCTGTTAATGGTGACTTTTTCCCATTAACTCACTCTTTTGCAGTATTTTATACACTTATATACTGTTTATGAACCTGGGTATGTATTTCTACTGTTGCCAAGAATAATCAAAGATAAATATAGCAGTTGCAGAGTTTCTTTCCTGATGAAATTGTACTTCAGCTTCTAAACCCAGAGCTGGCCTCCAGTAAGGGACTGTGTCCTCTTAAAGTCGAAGTGTGGTGCTTGAACTTTGCTATCACATAATGCTTTCAAGGTTGCTTGTCTAAAGTGACTTAATTTGTACTGCAGAACTAGCCTTGTACCCACAAACACGCCAAAAGCCGCAGCGAGCCAGGGCAGCAGGGTTATTACTAATTTTTTATTAAAATCCCTTAGGCGCTCACAGAAGGCCCAAAAGCAGCTTTAATAATAGACAACATACAGCACATTTTTCTTGTATTGCCATGTAATCAAATCTAAAGCTTCTGTTCACTTTCTTTGTTTTACCTAGAGGACCAGCTTCCAATTTAGTTGTGGCCTGCACTAAACTGATTTTTCATTGTAATTAATGCCTACTTTGGCCTCAGCCACTTACACAACTTTCCATTAGAGGTTTGCAGCCATCCACAGAGAATTTCACCAAGTTACCCTCCTGATCCTGCTACACTTGCAATTTTTGTTAAACTGCCTTTTTTTTTTTTTTTACTTTATTATTATTTTGCAAAGAATGTTTAAATTACTGGGCCAAATCGCTTTCTTTTTTCCCTTCTATTTTTCTCTTCTTTCTCCCCCCCTTTTTTTTTTCCCCCCTGCCTGCTGCACCTATTAAAGTGGTTGGGCAGGAGTCCAACTGGAAGGAAAGCCTTTAAGTGATTTCAGAAAGGGCTAGTGGAACTTATTTAGGCCTGGGGTCTGCTGTGGTTAATTTTCAGTCTGTGTTTTGTGCTGTCCATTTCCTCTGAAATACTACCTGGGGTTTAAGGTTCCTCAGCACAGGATGTTAATAGGCCTCTGCAAACATTCAAAAGGCAGCTTTCCCACCACTAACCTTAAAAAGATTGTGGCACTGGGCCCAGGGTCAGATTGAATAGATGAAAAAGTATATGCTGTGCTTTTGCTTGCTCCTTGGACCTTTCCCTGTTGGCTTGCCTGACATTTCCAGTGACTTTTCTTAGTACCTTATTTTCAGCGTGCTTCCTAGAAAATTCTGCTTATTACCTTCTCCTATCCCCCAACAGCATTACTAACTCGAGAAGCACAACAATTTGTAACTGTACTTTGCTGTCTCCTTGGACTTTTCCCTCACAGCCACGAGCTGCTGCTTCCTGTGGCCCTGGTGGTCCATCCGGGCTCCTTGGTGTGCCATCCACATGCCATCCCTGATACCTGGGGATACTGGGGTCCCCCCTGCAGATCTCTGGTGTGCCTTTTCCAAGGATAACGCCTCTGCTGTGAGGCTAAAGCAGAGCTAATGACCAGATATGTGTATGCCTGTGCTATATGGGCTTTCCTCCCCAGCACAAGAAATGCAGCAGTGGGAACTCCAGGGTAGGCACATGGGTTTTTGTGCACTGGGGTCCCACATTTCCCAGTGTTTGGATTCAGGTACTAATCTTCTTGCCTTGCTGTGGCGTTGCAGGGTTCTGGCTCTGTGTGCAACCTCCTACACGCGAGATTAGAGAAACCCAGTGCCAGAAGGTGTCTGATGTCTTCCAGTCTGTGCCAGCAGGTTGTTGGTTGTACTGGTTGAATGTACTGACCTGGTGGCTCCATGCTAAGGGGCCAGTTATGTTGGTCTCCTTTTTGTAGGTGCAGCTCAGCTTAGGAAAGGGGGTGGATGCATTTAACTTGATTTTAAGGGCTCGCTTGGGGGCAGTATGTGGGATTTTAGAAATGTGTCCCATTAAACTTCCTGGGACTGAGGAGGAGAGGTGGATGGATACCTGGGATCACATAGGTCTGCTCTGTGTTGTTACTGTATCAGATGTCCCCATCTTAGGGTGGGAAGAGTAAGAAGCAGGTCTTTATGTTATTTTTGTTTTTTTCCAAAATAGTGGTAGCTCTTCCTTAATTGACAGGGGAACCAAAGTACCATTTGAGAAGAGTGTGTGCAGACTCCTGGATGTTCCAGGTGTGCACATGATGGCCACAAGCTAGGCCTTGAATCCCAAACAATGGATTTATATCCCTACCCAAGCCAGATGCCCTTCTGGCTTTTGGCTCTGGTCCACAGCTTGACTCGTCTCTCATGGACCCATTTGCCATCTCAGTCCTTTCTTGCACCTCTGGGAACCAGAATTGTTTCAGGTGTAGCAAACTGAGAAGGAAAACCAGACCAGTGGAAAGGCAGATCAGCACCTGCTCTGTGCGAGCTGGCGGTGTGAGGTGCGGATACACAGAATCTGGGATATGCAAGACCCATGTTCTGTTGTAAGGATCTGCCCCCTCACACCTGATGGCACAACTTCCAGGGATGCTGCCTCCAAGGGCGACCTGCAGCACCGTGCTCCTTCTGCATGTACGGTGGCAGCAAATCCCTTGCTGTACATGTGCCTGTGTGGGCACCCCCCCACAGAGAAGCAACTGATATTGGTCTAAACACATTTGTGTATCTCTGCCTGACATTTGCTCTGTTAAAAGGTCAGGCTTCTGCAGCAGAGACAAGAGCCGTCTTCCTCATTATCACATATTACTGCAAATTTCCATTTCCAACTCCAAAGTTTCCAGTGATTTTTTTTTTTTTCTGCCACTGCGTCTGATGCAATCCAGCGCAAAGTGCCATGTGCCAGCCTGGAAGCTGTGCCCTGTACCACACCGGTGATGCTCTGGGAGAGAAACAATGACTGTTTGGGGGATATTTGGGAAAACCCAGTGAATTTCTTGCTGCAGTAAGTTCCTTGCTTGCAGTGACAAGCTGGAAAAATGTGACAAATTCAACTTAGAAATGTAAGCCTGTAGAAAGGAAGGGCCGTTCTGCAAAGAGCCATTCATATTTTTCAGTCTTCCCACGGAAGTGCTGCTCTCAGTTTCTCTGTAATCTCTGATATTTCCTAATATCAGAGTGTGGTGCTGGCAGAGGCAGAACCTGAGGCTAAACTTCAGTCTGTGTTCTTGCTCAGAGGAAGTGGATTCTGGGATCTCTTTGGCTTTTGAACGTCAAGAGACCACACTCAGAAGCAAAGGAGAAGGGGGGGGAAAAAAGGTATATTTTTCCTGTTAAATGAAGGTCTTGCTGATGGGGAGACACAGGTGCCAAAATAAAAGTGTGTGTGACACTGGAGTTGGGCAGGCTCTTTGGGAGTTCACTGGGTAGGGTTGTTTGTTCTCTGCTTTCCATCTCACCCCCCCCTCCCACCAACCTCAGGAGCAGTTATACAGATCTTTACATATAAAAGGGACTGCAAATGTCCATGGGGTGTCATCACTGTGGGGAGAGCAGATTTTGTTCTTTTTGCATTTATCTGGTTACGTACCCACAAAGAGGCTCAGGAAAAGCATTTGCTTGATTGCTGGATGACCTGGCTGGGACATGGATGGGTGTCTGGCTGGTCCTGCTCCGAGAGTCCCACGTGCAGCATGGATGGCCACTGGCTGACTTTCCCGATTTTTCTGCTGACTGCTAATGTGCTGTAAGGTGGCCACTCAGCGGTGGCCTTGGGAGAAGGGATGGTAAACTGCTGATTTAGTAATGGAAGAGCCGGGGGAGAGGAAGGACCTTACTTACTTTGGCCTCAGATATGGGTGAGACCTGGGGAGCCCTTTTACAACAACAAAATCGAAAGAACAAATGCTCTGCAGTGTAGTTTTAATGTAAGGGTTTTTTTTTTCCCCAGTAACAGCCATAAAGAAAATATACTTTAAAAGCAAAATATTTTTTTCACGTTCTTCCCCTTAGTTTTCATCCTTGATGTGGTGGTAGCAGACCACGGAGCTGCAGTCAGGGAAGGCAAAGTCCAAACTGGTATCTACTCTTAAGATACTCGGATACTACAAGTTATGGTGTAGTAATTCCTCTAAGAGCACCTCCCTGCTCTGTTCTGTAGTGCAGTTGGGTACCCACTGGATAAGGATTCCCTTTAGGATGGGCTGCCACCAAAGCAGGGTGAGTCTGCAGGATGCTTTAACCATCCACCCTATGAACCCCTAATGTGTCCCTCCCTGCCAGATCTGGAGTGACAGAAACACCTGACTAGGAAGGAGTATTTCATATCATTTCCTCGCCCTTGCATTTTTCTCTTATAGAAAACATTATTGGGTTGTTTTTAGGTGCTCACATTTATGGGTGCTTTAGGTACAATGCCTTGCACTAGTTTTTTTTGTGTTAATTCAGTAAAGCAAAAAGCGCTGCATTTGAATTCTTTGCCATTGAATTGTGACTGAGGACAGTTGTAATGTGACAAGATGAGGATGACCTCTCTTTATCTGCTCTTGCCACTGTGGAAAGTTAGTGGTAGCTTAAACCCCTGGTTGCCATTAATGAAAAATTCCACTATTTTTATTAAATTTCAGAATCACCTCAGCTAGCATGAAAAACAATGATATTGGATTTCTTTTTAAAATTAACAATGTATGTAACACAGTAAAAAAAGCTGACATTTACTTAGTGCCTGGAAGCAAAGAGAGTGCGAGGCGGACGGCGAGCTGCTGCGCGGCTCCCCTTCATCCTGCAGCCTGGGAATGTGGTCTGGAGACGTGGGGAGAGGTGGCTCGGGGTGGATCACACAGTATAGGACAGAAGCCAAGAAACACCACCACTATTGCTACCTTTCTCCAGTAGGAGAACATCAGGGCTCACAGGGGAAAAAAGAAAAGATTTATTTTAGCAGCTGGCCTGGATGTCTGCCAAAATGAGAGGGAACTCTGAAGTGAAGCTGGGGATCTCGCTTCAAGGAAGTGTGAGCTGGGGCTGGACAGTCACCAGCTCTGATCTGTGCCGTGGTCAGGCTGGGAAGGGACCTTAAACCCCCTTCAGATGTTGAGGGACATTCTCCATCCAACCGATATAAGAAGCGGGGATGGTGCACAGAGTGAGGAGCCAGCCAGTGAGGGGAGCTGATGTTACTGTAACTTGACTTGAGACTTTTAAGGCATGTTTATTTATGGTTTAAAATTATGGAATTAGTATTTTACCTTGGGTTAATTTTCAAATTCACTGTCTTTAGCAATTTTCTACTGCAATCAGCAGGATTCCTTATAAAAGTGAAAGCAGGGAGCTGCTTCATACCTGTTTGCAGTCATTGGAGAGGTTGCAGTGTCTGGTAGAGACCAGCCTGTCTTAGGCTGAAAGTGTTATTTGATTAACAGTCTGGGGGAACCTGGAAATGAGCTTGCACTTGAGGAGAGTCCACAGATCACTGGGAACATATTCTTGTAGGGAAGTATCCTCATTGTCTTCCTAATTCATTCCTCCTCGCTTTATCAGACATGCATTACTACTGGATTATTGACTATGTGATTCCATTGCTTGATGCCACAATAGAAAAGGCATTACAGTACAAGACAGGGAAATAAAGCAGGGCTGTGTGTGTTAGACTCGTGGTGGTGTTGAGGAAGGCTGGTACATGGCATACTCGTTCTCATTTTGGGCTTGGTCCCCACCCTCCTCTGTGGATGTTTAGGGGATGCTCTGGATGTGCAGAGCAAATGTGGGACCAGAGATCTGTGCCAAGGTCTCCCTTCCACCCTTGCTGTGGGGGACTCTCGATGTCTCTGGGTGGCCTGTGTAGTACAGGAACTGCCCAAGTCTAATGGGGGGCTAAGTGATGGCAGGCAGGACAAGGCCTTGTGGGTTATAAACTGATTTACCTGGAGCTGGGAACAGTCATCCCACCTGCAAACACAGAGCATCCAAGGGAGACTGTACGGGAAACACCAGTAAAATTCTGTGTGTCATGAAAACATCAGTGGCACAAATCTGCTCTTGGCACTAGAGGGACTGTAGATACTCACACTCTCCATCCACTCCACCTCCCCAGGTACCGCTCAGGAGCAGGATCTCACTGTACCATGTGTTGTGTTTAAATTTCATCCTTTCAAGGACCACTTGTGAGAGGATGCTGCAGATTCCTCCTGTTACCTACCTCAGCTTGCAGTCCTGGTTTGGTTTGCTCCTGGCTTTGAGCTCCTGCACATGCTAAACAAGGACAGATATCCAAGTAAAGGGTGCTCTGTATATCTGTACGATCATCTGATCAGTTCTTATCAGCAGTTGGGAATTATAAATAGCCTAAAAGCAGCTAACCATCAGCCTCTGCCACCATGGTAATAAATAAGTGCATATTTTTGAAAGGCTTTTACTCTTAGAAGAGAAAAAGATATAATAGCTTTTTTTTTTTAATATGTCACATAATTTATTCCGAAAAACAGATGTATTTTGTTGTTGCCATTATCATTTGATGAAATACTTTAAAGCTGGTCCAAGGTGGTGCATTTTCAAATATAATGTATACAGTACATCTAGCAGTTAACGAAATTTGGATGTGCAGCATAGAATGGTCATTATTTTTACTGAAAAAAATAAAGGCACTAATTACTTACAGACAAGATACTTAGCACAAACAGATAAGCTTCAAAATGAAAAATTCTCGGTTTATGATAATTATGTTCTCTGCTTTGTTTTCAGAGACTGATAATTTGAGGCTTTAAAATCACCAGGAAGCCATTAATTGGAATTCTTCAATAAAAAATAAATTACATAGAAGTTCATGATGAGTTGTAAAAACACAGAGACTGTATTATGCAGTGAGCGACATTGCTCTACTATTTATAGACATGCACAGCTATGTAACAGCAAAACTGTAAAGAATTTGAGATGTGCAGATAGCAATTATTCACGGATCCCAACGATCTGCAGATATTTCAAATAACTGCTTTTAGCAGATCAGCTATCCAATAAAAGCAGGGCTTTATTTCCAAGTGGCACTCTTCTAGCATGTTGCTTCTTGTTTTTGACATCTTATATGACATTATTCTCCTAGAGCTGGTTATAATGAGGAGACGTGGAAATCCAGGTGTCGGAGCAGAAGAGCCACTCCATGTGCGTGTTTATCTGTAGGAGCTGAGGGATTTTCTCTTAGAAGGGTCACTGTGGCCCTTCCTCCTATACCAGGCTCAGATCCTGAAGCAGCTGACCAAAACAAAGTGTTTGATTTCTCTGTCTTGTCCCACTTTTCTCCTCTCCCCGTCTTCTTTGCTTTTCACCTAGGATCAAATCCTCAGTGATGATCCTGTGAAAGCTGGTAAAGCAGATTCAAGGACTAAGGAGCTGCCCAATGGCAGTGATCACAGAATTTGTCTTTGGCTTATGAAGCAGCCAGACTGAGTCCTCATTAGAGCTATGTAAGAAGTTTGAAAGAGTTTAGGAGACCTACTATAGAGATCTTCCATCCACCCAGACCCCTTAAAGCACCCACTGCTGTCCTTCTAAACACATGGGGCAGAACCACCAGGCTTCCAGCAGCTTTCCATCAGAAGTGAGTCTGAAAAGAGTGGTAGACACAGTAAAGTGTATTTCTTTATTCAGCTTTTCTCCTGCCTTTCTCCAGCATCTGGGTGAATTCCATGAGGAGACTGATCTTCCCACTTTCCTGAGGGAGAGCTGACACATCTTTGCTATTGCTTGGATCCAGGCCTGAGACTCGAGCTGCTAATGGGACTCAGTTAATTGTCTGACCCAGAGGGTATAAAATACTGTTGTATTCCAGCAATGCTCTTTTCGTGACCACTGACACCCTGGGCTCCTGCAAGGAGCTCTTTAGATAAAGCAAGTAATAAAAGTGATCGCAGGGATCCTTGACACGTGCCACCTAGTAAAGGAAACAGAGCAGGTTTCAGCTCATTCACCAGTGAGCTCAAGGGGATGCACAAAAGAGTGAAGTGGCCTTGGTAGAGCCTGGTCTAAAGTTACACTTCAGGAAGACAGAGGAAGTATTTCCTGAGGACCTGATCAAAGGCTCTCTCTTCAATGCCAGTATAATGCCTCCTGGCCACCTTCGTACACAGGTAGTGTTCAAGGGCTTGGTGTGACTTGATAGGAGTTAATTCTCAGCAAGCACAAGAGCTGGTTTAGTATTTTGTGGCTAAAATTAATCAAAAGTATCAGCTGGTTTATTCCCCTCTCCTTGTTTGTTTGTTTGAACCCGAGTTAGTGTGATCACAGGGAAGGCAGGACAATGCAAGTCCAGGGAGACAAGGATAATGTGATACAGTAGCAGAGAGTCTGCAGGGAGATCACTGTGGTGTCAAGACCAAATGGCTTAGTGTCAGCAGACAAAGCCATACAAAAAAAATATTGGGTCTCTGCTGGCACTTGAGGAGTACTGTAGTTCTTGGAGAACAAAACCTACCATACATCATCCAAAATCAATTGATAAGAGATCTTGGAGAGATTAAAAACCGCTCCCTCCCGTTCATTAGTAAAGGTGGCTTCTATCCAAAGCTGATTGTTGGTGTGGGCCAACGATGATAAATGCTCTCTTATCCACCAAAAAGAAACACTTCCTAATGAGCTATCAGCTTGTGTACATTTTAATTTCCACATTGCTACCAGGACATACAGGGTTCACCAGAAGTGACAGTGCTGCTCAGAGGCACGATACCACAAGCAATACTTTATTTTTTTTTTTTTTTTTTTTTGCTGAACCAATCCCATGACCTGATGACTGTGTATTAATAATATTGCAGCAATGAGCTATTAACTTTTGTTTTCATGCATTGTAGTATTCCTTACAGGAAGGTGTTTGTAAGTGGTATTAGTACCTGTGTATTTGTGGGATGTGACTGCAATGAGTGAGCACCCACTGCTCCTGTTTACTCACGAGGCAGGTACTGAGCTCAATATCTTTGAGTGTCAAAACGTTTCGTTGTGGGAAAAGCTGCTTCCCAACAGAATGGTTCTGCCTGTGCTCCATGGCTTGGTTGTGCCCTCTTTGTCCATGTGTGTCTTAGCCTAAGAAGTGTTCTACAGTCCTTGTGCTCCTTTGGGAGGGCAGAGACCAGGATGTCCCATGGAGCAGCCTCAGAGAAGTTGACAAGGACACATGGAGCCTGCCTTTGCTTTCCTCCTGCATCCCTGATGTTTGCAGCTCAGCACTGAGCCAACTCTCAGTCCTGGAAAAGTCTTGCATGTCCCATCCTGTCACAAACCCCACAGCTCTTAAAGAGCATTGGTGACATTTATCCTGTGTCTCTAAATTATTCTCACTAGAGTGGTGCTTGGGCCAATGACAGGGATGCTGCAAAAGGTCACTCGATGGACCTTGATGCTCTGTTTTATTTACTTAGTTTATTCAGCTTGCAGTGGAGACAGGACATGCTCAGTATGTTGTCCACATAACAGGCAGCCAAGCTCCAGTGCTCAGGACCTCCTTGGATTAGAGCCTTTGTAGGAGGTGTTGGAAGAAATGGAAAGAGCTCAGCATGTTTTTTTTGGTATTTCAGAATTTCAAAGGATTTCTGAAATTTAATGAACTCGTTTAATAGGCATAATTGTCTTGAGTACATGTGAGAAAACTTCTGAAATAGCAGAATTAGGCATGCTCCATTTTGTAGCCTTTCAATGACCTCCAGCAAACGTGTGACCCAGATATGAGAGCCTCCTGTCCACTTGCATAAACATGATGTTTTAAAAAGGCAGGGAGGGGGTGGTGAATAAAAGAATTGAGCTCTTAATGGCACATGGACAGAGACATACTGCAATTGCAAAACAAATTCAGGAGCAGATAGAGAATCGCCTCGAGACTCTGCACGCCAAAACTCAGCCGCCTCCTGCGAGACGGAGCTCTGATGGGCATGGACCTTCGGTCCAAACTGCTCTGGAATTCCCTATGCAGAGTTCCAATTGTAGCAAGGGGCACAGATCTGCTCTAGGCCCGTGAAAATCTCTGCTTTAAAGCCTGAGCGATGTCCAAGGTGCTGTTACACAGTATATTCAGGATGCCCTGTAACGTACAGCACTTTTTGTTTCTGGGTCCTGTTGGAGGATATGTAGGGGTTGCAGAGGCAAGGAGGTGGTAGCTGCTCGCTCCAGCCCTCCTGCCACTTGCATACCAAGAAAAAGCTGTATTTTTAAAAATTTCACTAATTAACACGCATTTTTAATACATCATTAACTTCCTATCACATGTCTGTCCTGCTCTCTCAGTCCAGAGGAGCTCTGCGGCTGGATTCTGACCACGGACTTCTTCGTCCCTACTTGCAGAGAAGGGTGAGTGGCTCTTGATTAGTTTAGACCCACCATTACCATAGTAACCAGCCCTGATTGGCAGGACTCTGAATTAATATGCACACTTAGGAGAAGTGGATGGGGGTCCTGCCAGGCGTGCCCGTGCCAGCACACGTTAGTGGTAGTGCTGCCACTGCCGGCCCTGCTCATCCCAGGCTGCGGCTCCAGCATCCCACCTATCAAATCCCCGCTTCCCGCGTTGTTACGAGTCAGGTTTAATTAAAAGCAGGAACTAGCAAAGTGTGGCTGGGATTTAAAATTATATGCTGTTAGTTATTAACTGCTACAAATTAGGTAGATGTTGTTTCAAGGAGAGCAATTTCCACAGACGGCGCTGGTAAAGCAAGTTGGCGTAGGGGACCGCACAACTTTCCAAAGCAGGGATTGCCAGCTTTCTCAGAAAAGAGCTTTTTTGGCCACTTCTTGGGTTTTATGCATGACTGAGATTCAGCATTGTTCATGCTTGCTTGCAGCAATGATACTTCCCTGTCTATGAAAACTCATTTTTCATTTTAACAATCATTCACGGGCAGGAAAAAACATGTCCCGGTTTCTCTGCTGAGCCAAACGCCAAAACAGAATATTGGGCCAAATTGTGCTCTGATTTTGCAACTTTAAAATCTGCCTTTGCAAGTTAGTGCTGAATTTAGTTCATTCCCCTCAGGCATTTTCCATGCAATAAAAATTGTGTTTCTTTTTTTTTTCCCCCTCTTTTTTTTTCTTCTGCCATTTGGGGAAAAGGAATATTCAAATGAGAGAATGAAGTCAATTGTTAGATTAAAATTATCTGAACTCTTGTTGTTAGAGGAAAACCATAAGGAAGGATCATCTTGCCTGGAAATCTGAATTATCAGCGTGACTAAAGCTGCTGATACAGAATGAGGCATTTTTAGTTGTGGCAGCCAGTCATAAAAAAACCCAGAGAAAAATAAAACTTCGAGACTTCAATCCTTCTGTTCAGCAGTTTAAAGGGAGAAAGCAGTGAGCTGGTCTGAAGATTTTCCTTCCCCACTACTTTTGCTGCTTCCACAACCCTGCAGGGGAGAAGCAAACAGTCTTTGAGCTGTAATAGGTGTAAAACTAGGCAAATTCAACAAAGTTTCAGTGAGCGAGAACGAAGAGCAGTGTTGACAACATTTTATTTGGCACTCCCTTTATAGGTACTCAGAGGAGGAGACTGGGAGTGTGACACACAGAGACAGATTGCTCTGGGCTGGAGAATGGGGAATTTAAGGTACCATGCATAACACAACTTTTACTGGGCTAAAAAATGCAGAGTGCAAACCATGGTCTTTGGCACAGAACAAAAAGAAAGAAAGAACTCCTCAGGACCGAAATCTTTATGTTAATCTGGTAAAAACTATTACAATATCTATCATTGCTAGCTTTTTAAAAGCCAGTCAGGCTGAAGGCCACAACCTCCACATATCTTGAGTAGATAAATCTGAAGTTAGCTGATAAATGGCCTGTATGGGTGTGTAGATGTATGTTTGGGTGTGTATAAGTATGTATAGGCATGTATATGTTTTTTTGTGAGTGTGAGAAACAAAGTAGTTAGCAAGGGAATGTAAAAGCTTGTTGATGTGTGGCAAAGGAACAGAAATTAAAGAGGCTGGAGGGGAAACAAGCAGCTTCAGCTGTACTGACGCCAGTAACTTTTCACGGGCGTGAGCCAAAGCATCAGGATGTCAGACCCTCGTCCTGCCCTTTTGAACTTACTTGTATAGATCACGATGAAATAGAGAAGTGAGAGAAAGATACTCCTGTCCCCGGTGGGGGGAGAGGAAACTGGCCACTCATGCAAATGTTTCAGATGAGAAGCTGAACACACGCCCTGCCCACATCCGCAGGGACAAGCAACACCAATATGTTTGGGAGGGCAGAAACAGGTACAAAGTAACAAGTACGTGAAGAAGTGGGGCTTCCTCATGCCCACTCATGTGAAGTGTAAAATAGTAATTTAGCCATTACAGGGCCTTGCAAATGCGTTAAGTGCAATGGTGGTGCTCCTAAATGTGGGTGATAGGAGGTGCAGGAGGAAAAAGCGCCTCCTAGGACGTGGGAGCATCCCGGCCAGGCTGGGGCTCAGCTGTCCCCAGGCACAGGCAGCAGCTTGGTGGGTCGTGCTCTGGCTCTGGGCACATGGATGGTGTCTCTGCCTGCAAGAACCAACGATGTCACATCCCTGCTGCCACCAGGGCAGTTTACGCTGCACTGGCACCAGTTACCCTGTGGGACAAGGAGATGTTTGTGCTTGGAGTGTTTTGTCCATGAGAGCTGGCCCTGAATGTCCCCTCCATGCTGGGGCGTGACGTGTCAGCAGACCTGTTGCTGAGACTGCCAGCCCTTCTTTTGATCTGGCCACGGGGCTTTCCACGGGGCCCCGCATCGCAGGTGTCGGATGTGGAGTGGCCACCACACGCCCCAGTAGCTCTGCAGATGTTTTTGGTGTCTGTCTGCTACTCAAATGGCAGTGGTCGAGGTCCCACTGGGCTCAGGAGACTCTGTGCCTTAACGCTGTGTGGCATCGCGTGGCCTTTGGTTTGTTTTCTGAAAGCAAAATGAGAAGTGAGAGGTGGCTGGCACACTCACGGACCTTTCATGAAAAGATGGCCCCCAGTTTGGTCTCTGGGACAAAGAAACAGAGTAATTTGCAAAACCTAAATTCTCCACCGTGGTAGCACAGGCTGCCTTTTCACTCATCTTAAGAAACAAAGGTAGCAAGTAATGCACAAAGTTGAATGATACCCAAGCGTATTTTACTCTCTTTGGTTAAAACAAGCCACCTCTGAAATCAGATTTCTGCTGAGGCCAAGAGGTACTGCTTCTCACCTGCTCTTTCTGCTTGATTTCTTGCTTCAGTACCTCAAGGTCCCAGCTGAGACACGAGTCCCACCATGGCAGGAACTGTACACACCCCATTGAAGAAAAACATTTGCTGTCTCACAGAGATTCAGATTTAAATAGACAATGGTGGAGGGGAAAAAGGAAGTAAAGTGACTCAGGGTTGCCGAGCTGGCTGGTGGCAGATGTGGGACTAGGCTCTCCCTCTTCTGCTGTTCTGGTGGCCTCAGGATAAAACCATAGTGCTCTGTCCGGATGTGCTGAGTGTGTGACCTCCTGGTTTGTGTGGACTTCGTGATGGCATTAAGCACAGCAAAGAATTGGGGGTTTTATGCATGTGTGCATGGTCAGTGTTGTCCTCAATATTACAATGAGTTATCATTGATTAGAAGTTCAGCTGCACTGAGCTGTCATGGATTGAAAAGCTGGAGACACCCGTATTTCCAGAAAATGCCTGTATTTCCAGACAGCATCGCTGCTGCTCCGTGGAGCAGTGGAGGAGATATTTTACATGAGTGGATGTGTTATTTAAAAATGTGAAGACCTCTTGTGTTACGTGGAGAGGCACATTTTCAAACAGGGAAACGAGCACAAAATATCCTCTGAAAGCCCCTGGAAGTACGAGTGTCATTAGTATCTCTGCAAAAGTTGCCCTGTCTGCGCTCCTCTCACAGTGCTTTGGTGACAATTTGTGAGTGACACTTCAAGGCTGATTTTAGCAACCCTGATTCTGCCTGCGCTTCCCAGACCTTATTACCCACGCCTCAGTTGTCCAGAATTTGCTGTTATTTCAAAAAACTGTGTGTCCCAAGGAAAAGTCCTCCCCAGTTCTGTGGGTTAGCCCAGAGTTTGATCATCTGCATCTTTTTTTTGAGTGGCTCCAACAGTTTAGATAGTTTGGGGACTTGTAAAACAGTGAGGGATGGTTGTCCTTTCACGCACTTCAAATTTTCACCCATGCACGTACTGGCATTGGCGTTTATTCTTTACTGTGAGTAGTTCAAAGGGAGCATTGGTCTGAGCTTCCCTGATAGTAAATATTGCATAGCCATAGCTGCTTTTACCCTTAGCAGCACAGAACATTTTCTGCATAACTTGGTTTTATATTCAGCATTTCTTTTCCAGCAGCATTTTGGTAATTTGGGTCCCAAGCCTCACTTTTAACATATTTTAACACTACTAGGTTGCATAACCTTCCGGAAGTAAAAAGCAGTGGGCACGTTACAACTGTTTAGTTTGTTACAAAACCCCTTCATGATCCTCATTGCTGCCCAGATCTTTTGGGAAAATCCCTGCTCGCACAGTTCCTGAACCTCAGGTATAAGTATTTTGGTGAAACTCCATCACACAGGTCGGTGTTCACCCAAACTTCTGCTGCTGCTGGGGATGATGGACAACAAAGTAAAATACTACATTCAAATACTGAGAGGTAGAAATGTCCTTTCGGGAAGAAATATTCAAACCAGGTGCGCAAACACGAGGAAGAGTGGAGCGGGGCAGGAGTCAGGGAGCAGCAGCCTGTCCCTTGCAAGAGAAAGCAGCAAATAACGAGTTGGTTATAGGAGAGATAAAAGAAAAGCTGACCTCTGTGATAAGCATGGAGGTGGTGGAACGGTGAGGCAAGGAGGCAATTATCGCAACTCTCCGGGATGAAGTGGGTACAAGAGCTAACGTGGCTGAGCAGTGAATTTCAGCAGCAGCAGAAAAAAAAAAAATGGATCGTGCACAGCTGCAGGGGTTACTGCTGGAGACTGTATCAGAAAGAAGAAAAATGGATATTGCCTGCAGAGGGACTCGGCACTTTATTGGGCTTCCAGGAGAAGTCGGCTCCAGCGTACGCAGGAATTTCTGAGGAGATGATTTTCCGGCTACTTTAGATTCACTGCAAACAGGTTTCAAGTGATAAAATTCTTTGGGGGATATGGGTTATAATGAATGATCCATTTTAGAAGAGGAAACAAATAGTGGGATGTTGCAATGTTTTAGCAGTGAGAAAGCCATTGTTTCCAGATTTGTATTAATGATACGGAGTAGAAGGAGAATGGCGAGATGACAGCCTTTGTAAATGAGGGAAGTGATCAAAGATCAGCGGCAGTCCCAGGAGGAAGGGTGAGAGCAGTCGGAAAATACTAAATTTCAGCTCCGATTCTCACATATCCCTTAGAATATTTTATAAATTTATTTTTTCCCCAAAGAGTTTGCTGGGCACCTCAGCTGGAGACAGCGCATTAAGCCTCCATACCTCTGTTATTTGGCCAGCAGTTAATACAGCTTCAGCTGCTAATATGGATGAGCCTGGAGTCAGGAGAGCCTGAGACCTGTGAGCGACGGCCACCTGACATTATTCCAAGATTCCTGTCGTGAGCACAGCTCTCGCCACGTGAACGAGCCTGGATATTACTCACAACTTGTAAGAACAAAGTAATAGTATTTGAACTGCATTTTCCAAACACAGCCACAGGTACTGTGCTTTGAAAGGAAAAATTTCCTGTCAGGAGGCATTTATATGAGGCATCAGGAAAAAGAAATTATCTGCTCTGGAGATATAGATCTGTAGGCAAAAAGATGCAAAGTAGGAAATCCCAAAACACACAAAAAATTATGTTGCTTGACTAACATAATATTTCTTGCATGATAATAATTATAAACAGACGCACCATTTGATGGTTTACAGATTTGTTTCTCTTCTTTACTTAGTTCAGCTAAAATTTGCAAAGTATTTCCCTTCATTTGTGGAATAATTGACTTGTTCTTATGACATCCCCAGGCTTATGATCCAAAGCTGAGTGCGATCTTTCAGTCGAAGCCGGATGTCTCCCTGAAACAAGCACTGGGATTTCATCGCATCTTGCTGGGTTTGGTACAAAAATTACTGTTGGATGTAATCACCTGGGATGTGCAGAAAATGATGCCAGATGAGTGGAGGGATGACTTGCACCCATTACATCCACTGAAACAAGAAACCCGGTGGCTCTCCCCTTTACACAGTGTCTGTAGGGGTGCCAAAACCAGAAGTTTTGGAGATACAAATGTTTCAAGGAACTGCATGTCAGGGAACAGCATGAGAAGGCATTCCGTTCCCAGAGCTGTGAAGGTCAAAACCCAGAAATTTTGAAGAGACAAATGTTTTCAAGAACTGTATGTCAGGGAACAGCATGAGAAGTCTTTCCATTTCCAAAGCTATGCAGGCTCTTTGGAGAGCCCTGCTCTGCTGTGACTGTTGGTCAGGGTGCCTGTACTTCCTTTCCTTCACCTGCTCCCACCACCACCTCATCTTCTCCATTTAAAGATAATTTCTGCTGTTGATGTGTTCATTAGGTGAGTTTGTTGACTTGTTTTGCTAGGCTTTTTGATGCAGTGGGATGCCTTGCCGCAACATCAGCTTTGCCACAGCTGGGCTTTGCCACTGGGTTCCTCCCCAGGCAAAGCCCTTGTGTGTTCTTTGTCAGCCCCTGACACCTGTGATGCTTTCCTCTAGTTCAGGTGAGGATGCACATGTGCTCCCAACTCTCCCTCCTCTCCATCAGCCCTTCTGTGTTCTCCTTGCAAGAGCATGGACCTGGAGGAGGGCTCTCCTGTACCATGGAGTGAGCAACCTGTCTCACCTCTGAAGGCACAGGTAGCTGCCCCACTTCTCAGGAGTTCATGTGACACAGAATACCTGTCTGTATATACAAACTGAGTCACCTTCTGCCTGCAGTTGCAGTCCTTGTCAGACGTTGTTTCAAGCATTATCCTTGGCAATACTGTCTCGTTCAGCTCAGCCTCTTCTCCCCAGTGACCATGCACTGTGGTTTCCCATCTTTTATCAGAGTGGACAGCTCTGTACTTAAAACCTGCCTTTGTTTTTGCTGCTTTGTGTTTTGTTGGACATTTTCTGGTGGGGAAATTGTTTTCCCCCTGGACCACGCTCCTTCACGCTGCCAGTTTGGTCTGTGCCTCCTCACTGCCTGGTTTTCCCAAGGAGCTGGTCCCTCTTGTGTGTTTCGAAAATTTGCAAAAAATATTCACTGGGAATCAGATACTAAGATATTAAATAGAGTTAGAAGAGAAGATATTAGTGGCATAATCCCTTTTATTATATTCCCTACAGATCTTAAGTATAAATATTTCCAGTGTTGTACAAGTGCTATCTTAAATCATTCAATCACTCTCTATAGGATGCAGCTCACTCAACAGCAAAGCTTTGTCCTGTTTCCAACCTCTCCTCAACAGGCAACACAGGATTGATCCATCGTATTCTCTGTTTTCTCTTGTGCTTCCATTTTCCATCCTTCTTGGCCTTGTACTTTTTACCCAGCAGGGCAACTGGTAAGCAACCAGTATCTCACTGTGATTATTTGACTCCATTAATTTAGTCTTTGCCTGTAATCAGGTGCAAATCCAACCACTTGCAGAGTGTCAAGAGTTTTTTTTTTGTATGGGTGACACACCATGGATGATTGGGGCCAGGCTCCCTTGGACATCTTGTCCGGTTCTGTCAGCAAAGTTACACCAGGGAAAGGTTTGACACATGCTGTAAAAACTAAACCTTGACCCAGCCATGATCAAATGAGAGCAAGGCAGCTGTTTAAAATGCCTGATGGTGAATTCAGATTAAACCATTTCAATATTGACTGAAATACTTAATTTTATCAGCACTGGCTACTATGAACATATTTTCCTCTCAGTTACAAGCGGTGGGATTACCCAGCTCAGAGGTCACTAAGTGGACTCTCCATCCTTAGCTCCTCTCTGAGGACAGGGCTGGGAGAAAGGGTGATCCTTCACATGGGTCATCATCCCTGGGTCCTCACGCCTCTGCCCTTGAACACCAGGGAAAGATGAACCAGATTGCAATTGGCTGGTGATCTGGTTTTCAACCCAGTGGTTCTGGCCGGAGGATGTTGGACTGTGTGGCCAGAAGCCAATGAGCTGCCAGCAAAGTATTTGCACGATAACACATCTAACATCTTTTGGCTGACAAACTGCATTATATGTCTGTCCCTGTGCCCAGGAGAAAGCAGAGCATTGCTTCAATTCACTGTGTTACATATATCTCTATCGATATAGATATCTATCTATCTATATATCTGTATCCAAAAATGTAAACTCCTTGTGGTGGTGATGTTTTCCAAGCTATTGTCCAAGGCAAAGCCAATGCCCCCGGGACCTGTCTTGAGAAGGGGAAGGCACTCCGTCTCAACTACTGCTGCCTGATCAACTTGCTGACACCAGAGTCCCTAAAAAATTGGCTTAGCAGCGGGCAGTATCCGAGCCAAAAACTGGCAGATCAGCAGCTGCTGGAAGCAGACACTCCTTCGCAAGTTCTGGTCCTCTCTGGTGTCACCCAAGCTGCTTTCCTGACTTTGTAGCAACGGCTTTTTGTTAATTAGGTCACGCGTGGCCCTGTGTGCGAAGTGCTACACGATCCAGCAGGAACAGTGTTTTGTGCCGGTGTGTCTTTTCACTCTGTTAAGTCTTGCATTTTCTTTGCTCTCCAGGTTATGCTGACACGGAAGGAGGGACTTGGAGAGGGGAGATTAACCTTTCGCTGGCCACGATTCGTTCCCTCTTATCGCGGAGGATTCGGCAACCCACCCCCCTCCCACCCAGCCTATCTGTCTGAATTGCTGAAAGCATAATGCTCCCATATGAGAGATAAGTAAGTGAGCTCTCTTTCTTTTCCGTAGGGATGAACTATAGTGTATGCAGATTATTAGGGGAAGAAAATAATATCAGAGAAAGGTGGCTTTCTTAAAAGGCATCGGTAGCATTAGTGTCATGTGTGAAGCACCCATTTGTGACAACTGTACAGACCTTTCAATGGAAAATTGTGCTGTGCTACCTTTTAAAGTATGAAATGCTAATTTTGGATTTGCAGTTTTTGAACTGGAGGGCTGCATTTTGCATGGAATTTTGTTTAATTTCCCAGTGAAAAAAGGCATTTGAAACACAACTGCCTACAGCCAACTGTCAACAAAAATCAACTGTAATAACACGCGGCCTGTCACTGATTTATGTGGTGATGTGGTAATTCTCTCAATTTAGCTGGATATTTCTTCTTCATACCAAATAGCTGAAAGTCTTGCTAGACATTTATGAATATCGGGAGGTACTATTAGGATGATAATGGGGCAAGATTAAAGAGGTGTTCACTAGTTCAAAGTGCCAGTTAAAGAGACAGGGAATCGAGAGGTGTAGATATATATGGCCCATTGGTATAAGTGAACTTTATATTCTCAGAGTTGCTTAAGATTTGGGAGACGGCATATTGAGATCCATCTGCCATGAGAGCATCTTTCTAAAGGGAGACTGGGGGAAACAGCTCCACACATTCTTTTTTTTTTTCGCCCCCCCTAAAAAAATATGCTTTTCTTTAGCAGGGGGTGAGTTGAAAATCTTAGGCATCGAAACTGGAGCAAACGATTTATGGGTGATGCTTTGGCAAGCAGGGTGCTGGGAATTTTCCCACCTTTTCTCCAAAGGTTTGAGCCTTAGACATGGTCATTTTGCAGCAGGCTGTGTCTCAGCCAGGACTGAAGAGTAAGACACCACACTCTGCATATTACAGCTAAGAAAAGTAATTGGCCTCTCATAAAGAGCTAGAACTAATGCAGACAAAACGATACTGCAAGACTTGAGCTGCAAATAAAGAGACAAGTTTGTGTTTTACAAAAATGTATAATTTACCAGGCATTTCATTATGCTGTATAAAAAGGCAAAAATGATAATTGAAAATAAATGCGGCTGCCTAGCTACAGTATATGCTGCCAGCGTTACTGGAAATAGAAGTGCTTTCTTGCTGAAGAGAGTTAAAATTTTCATACAACTTCTGTCTGCAGACTTGTGTAATGTATCTTGTTAAATTTGTTTCAGTTTGGGTATTTGTTAGAGAGAAGCAGGCAAAATGTGAGGCTCTGTCTGCGTATTTATATATCAAGGGGGTTGTACAATTCTATTAATTATTAGCAGCATCTTCTGCAGATGCACACATCTGTGGGCTCTGAGAGAGGATTCATGTTGCTGAGTTTGTTTCAGAGTGGGCAAAGCACATTGGTTGCCTTCAAGGTTGCCAGAGATATTCCATTGCAAGCTCCTGTCTTACAGGGAACATGGTTACAAATGTAAATATACCAAAGTAACTTTGTTGGGTCATTTTTCCCCTGAAGCAAAGGGAACCCTGAACTGCCATTTTATTTTGGCAGCATACAAAGATGGGGCTACTTGGGGATGCTGAGAATTACTGGAGGGGGAGAAGACAGGTCTGGGAATTGTCATTGCTTCTGCTCTGACAGCTTCTTTCAAGAGGAAGTTGCCACAAACACGGTGTCCATCTGTGTCCCAGCGCAGCAGTCCTGGTGCTTTGCACACCCAACATGGGAAAATCTCTCCTGAGGGAGTTTTGGGGAAAAAGCTCTCTCCTGAATTAAGATTTTTTCTTCCAAGCTCTTCAGTTTCTCAGCAGAGAGAGCTGCAAATGGCTCCAGGTTCACTTCACAGTGTGTGCTCGTGCCCTGCAGCAGCAAAAGGCTGGGCAGGTTACCCAAGGTATGAGTGAAACTACTGAGTTTCCATTAGCTGTGGGATTAAGCTGAAAAAGAAAAAGTAAGAGGCCTTCCCTTGACCAAAGGAGGCTTGACATCACCAGAGTGGCTTTAGAGGCTGGGGAGGTGGGGTGAGAGAAACAGCAAATGAAATGGGTTGCTGTTGGGATTCCCATTCCCCAGTTCCCCCACCAGGGTGGCAACACAGTGGGCAGAGTGCTGGAAAATGAACTATTCAGAAGAAAGGCCATACTTTTGCATATTTGTTTAGATACACTGTTTAAAATTATCATTTTTCCTTCTTTCTTTCCATTTGGGTTCTTTTTTATCTATAGGCTCGGCTGGGCCGCATTGTTCAGACAGTCGTGGTTGTGTTTGGATGGGTCAGGCCCTGTGAATTCACTTGGCCTTGAAGCAAAAAACTCATCACGAATAATAAAAGAAAGGAAAATAATGCCTGAGACAGAATGACTTCAAAAATGATTAATATCTATTCTTTCCCTCATAATTTGCCTCCAGACTTTTCCCTTTTCAAAATAGCTTGCCATTAGCAGTTGAACTTTCAATAGTCAGTACTTTGATGGAACTGGTTCTCTGAAGCCAAAGGGAACATTATTATTATTATTATTATTATTATTTTATGAAACCAAGGTTCGTTTTGAGAAGTTCAAAGCCCTAGATGAATATGGAAAGGACCAAGTCCTGCCCTCAACCACATCCAGCTTGTTCAAATCGGCCACTTGAAACACAGCAATGTTTGCCGGAGAGATACTGAAATTCTTGAGACTGTAGATGTGTAAACACCACCGTCAATTCCCATCCAATAACCACTGACAGAAGAGCTGGTCCTGTGCAGAGCAGCACCGAGGGGATTTGCAATTATGAAGGAATGGGATATATCAGGGATGCAACTGACTGCCACTAAGTAGCTCAGCAACTCTCAGGGGCCTCCACTCCGGCTCCCAACGCCTCGTCTCAGGCAGGAGATTTTCTTTCTTCAAAGGCTTTTATTAAAAACCAGTTCAGGTAAATGCTGACAATAAGCAAGCAAACCTGTTGAGCCCCGAGTCCACAACTTGCCAGGCAACAGGATGCTTCTCCGTGACATTTAGGAGAGCTAACAGCTGAAGAAAATATTGCATGTTTTACCCTTTCTACTTAAAATAACACCAAAAAAAAGTGCTGCTCTTGCAATTACATTTAAGGCTATTTTCAGCAGGCTGTCCCCACCTCTGTCCCTGGAATCTTCCAGCTACCTCCTGTTACAGGAAATTTTTTCACTAGTGCCCTAGCCAGGACTTTGAAATTACCTAGAGCAGCTTTATCTACCCCAGAAGGAGATCCACACCAGAAATTAGGGTCAACTGAGTCAGGGCTCCTGGCAGGTGTGGAGTGATTACAGCCAATGAGCTAAAGGGAGTTAATTAATGTATCCCAAACACCTGTGGAGCTGTTTCCACCATAGTTTGAGCTTCAGTTTGCTCCTGGTGCAGGCAGCTTTACAGTGTGCTGCTCCACGTTCCCTCGGAGCAGCTCCATCCAGCCACATGGATCTCCTCGTCCTGGGCCACCCTGAGCTTCATGTAAGTCTTTCTATTGTTCTTAAAGTCTTACAGTGTTGCAGTGTGCCAGAGCTTCAGGGGTTTTTGAGGTGATAAACAGAGAAAGTTTGATGATTGTTTGGCCTGAAGTTGCTCCTTTCTGTGGCAGTTGCAAGATGGAGTAGCTGCTTGATGTGAAAAATGATGATTTTGTCTTTCTCTGGTGAGATCCTGATTATTTTTCATTTAATTTTTTTTAAGCCCTCCTCTCTGTATTTACCCCCCATTCCATAATTCTGCTTTGTTGGCATGTTTAACCTTCAGACACCTGTATGCATGTATTGCCTTTCTTGTGAGCCTTGCCCTAGCTGATCATCCGGAGAGAGCATCAAGATTTTATGGGAATTGGTGCTTCTTAAGTCAGACTTCTTTGATTTTCTGTCAAAATAGCAGATGATGATTTTGTTTGTAATGGTCAGGTGTGCCAGTTCTGTGAGCATTATGGTCTTTGCAGTACATGAAGTCAGAATTGTTACAGGCTTTAGTCAGGCAATGCTCCTGTTGAGTCTGCGGATTTTACCCCTGGTTAAAACAGGGATTGCCCCAAGCTTCCACTTCATCCTTTCCCTGGTCTCCGAGGAGGGTTGGGAGAACAAAAGGTGCATCTTTATTTTTCACTGCCAGAGTTTCAGAGAACCTCGTCAGTGTTAACAAGGCACAGCTGGCCCTCGTTTAAACCCTCAGGGGTAAAGGGTGGCAGTGAAGTCCCGAGAAGCTACCAGAACCTTCCGGGCCCTTCCAATCAGGCTCTGGATTAATTAATCATCTCCACCTGTGCTAGAGGTGGAAGAAAGCCTTTCAGTGTCTGCCAGGTGATAAAGCTCCTTTTGCTGCCCACTGAAAGCATGGCAACCTCAGCTTAAATGGCTGAACCTGTGTCAGGTGCTCCATTTTGGAGACTTTAAGGCTCAGGGGAGGAAGGCTTACGTGGCAAACCCCCCTGATTTCAGGGGTGGAGCAGGCTGGATTTTAAGACATAAAAATGCACTTGTGTATTACCTGCAGAGATAATTGAATGTATAGGCCCGTTCCCAGTAGGTACACCTGTGCTGCCTCCCTGGCATGCATAAGTATTCCCTGCATGCCTGTGTGTTCTCTGCAAGCTACACTACACATTAATAAGACAATCCATATATTGCATTAGGACATACCGTATGCAGACAATGCTCCAGGTACTGATTTTTTTTTTTTTTTTTGTGTAAATCCTGAAATATGGCTGATATGGTCCACTGCAAAATGAACCTATATTGGAAATGGCAAAATTGTAATGTAAAATATACTGGGGTCAGTGGGGTGTGATGTTTTTTGCATACATTTTTTCTCCCTTGACCCATGCCATTCTCCTGCATATCGGGGGGAAAAAAAGCTTCATCTCGCACAGAAATGTGATGTCCTTTACTGCCAGAGGCTGTTGCTGTTTTAAATGAGGAAAAAGCACAATGCATGAAGAAGGAAAATTAAAGCATATTCATTTTGGAAATTAGATACGGTGTCAGGAGACTCTCTGGAAATAGCAGGGTTTGAATGGAGCACCAGACTACAAGACAGTTCACTGAACTTTTGACCACTATTTATACTATGGGAGCTTTTGAAATGGGAAGACAGCGAAGTATTTTATAGCTGTTTAATAGTGGATTGTGGTTTTTACTAGACATTTATCTTCCCTCTGAGTGTATATAAGATAAGTAAACATTATGTGGTGTAATTGCGTTACGTTGGGAGCGCTTTAATTTAGGGTTGGTTTATGTTCCCTGTTTGTGGTACGTCTCATCCCCAGCAGCAGAGCCGCCCGCTGCTGTGAGGGGGTGCAGTTACCACCTGAATGCCTGACTCCATCCCAGGATCTAACGTGCAACTGAGGCCGCTCCTGGGATCTAAGGGTTGCTTTTGCTGTTTGCGTTGGGCAAAAATTTAAGTCTAAGGCATCAGTGGCTGTGGCCCTGAACTGTTTGGGAAGCTCAAGTAACTTCTAGCTCCAGGCCTGACTTAATTTCTCTTGTGTTTCTGGGTAGTGAAACTCATTTTAACCTCCTGTATGGCTTCAGTCCCTCTTTAGCATTCCAAGTATGCCGAGCAATGTACTCTTCCAGGGTTGGCAGCGGTCTCATTACAATTGTAACGATGCATCACTGGGCAGACATGCATGAATGAAACACTGTTTGCAAAACCAAAAATGTGTTTGGGGTATTTTTAGGTCCTATTAACTTGGCCTGTTGTTCAGGGAAATAACATGGAAAGATCAGAATTTTGGTGTAATCTGAGAAAGTGTAGTCTCGGTGTAGTCGAGACTCTTTTTCCCTTCTCCCTTTTCTTTCTGTCTACATAAATTTAGCTTCAGGTGGCATGGGGAGTGTTGCACCATGGCTCTGGATCTTACAGGGACCAGTCATCAGAGAGGGAAGTACTCTGGGGAAGGAGCTGCCACCATCAAACCAGCTATCTGCTGTAGCTGAGGACTCAAATGGAGTCATGCTGTACTGTGATAGATGCACATGGTGCTATTTTCCTTTTCTTATTCCTCTTGGAGACAATTATAAAATGGATCTGTTATTGCTTAATACTGAGAAGCAAGCCATAAAGCCTTTTTTCTTTTTTTAATGTGATATTAGGGAAAGTCTAAGCTGATGGGCACCTGTTGTGTAGTCCCTTTGTCTTTTGTCAGTTAGCCTTTCATATAGTTCAGCCTATGTGGGAAAGAAAAAAAGAGATTTTCCTTCTGCCATGGAAGATGCTTTTCTTCCTTGGACCAGAAGCTCCTCTCCTATCACTAGCCAGTAACAACCCTTCTGTTCATCCTTATGTCAAAGCCACACTACTGAGCTAATAGAGATCGCTGACAATTAGAGATGAGCTGAAATGATTTGGCAAACTCCGGGTGCTTGTGAACCTGAGGGTGTTCTCGGATCCCTTGGAGCCTGCCGGGTGCATTGCCAGCCGTGCGCTTCCCACGTCCCCCGTCCTAATGGGGAGAGCAGTTGGGACGTGGAGTCCAGCTGGGCCCGGAGGTTGGAGGAGAAGGAGAGGGGGAGTCTATCAAGATACATCTCCTCCCCGCTGAGAGATGCATCTCTTCCCTGCTTCCCTTCTTGGCTGCTCTCTGTTGCTTCTTCTTGCCAAGATGTCCCAGGCACTGTCAGGTTTCTTCTCCCTGTGGGAGATGGATGTGACAAGATCCCAGGAGGGCTCTCTGTCTTTTGCCTGTGAATAGCTAGATGGTCCATGACTGGAGAGACAGTGTCACTGGAACAGACAAGAGACAGTGCATAGGATAATGTTTTAAAAGGAATACGAATTCCCTATCAGTGTACACCTCCTCAGCTGTTTGGTTTGTTGCCTCCTTTTTGTAATGGTTACTCATTTTACTTTATTTTTCTCTAGACTTCTGAAGTATTTCTTTCTGGTTGCTTTCCAGTCACCCAAGACAATATCATTAAATATCACGAGATCCTATTTGTGCTAAAACTTTATAGGACAAGTAGTAATTCCAGATGTTTTCCTTACTGTTTATTCAGTGTGAAACTGCTTGAATGTAACAACTCGAAGCAATACCTCAAGTAACCATTGGTAAAAAAGCAAACCTACATTAGCATACCCCCAAAAACGTCTCAAAAGAAAGAGTATGTCATGGGATGGTCTTCCATGGGAAAAGTGTTTGGCTGATGGCTGCTGTGACCAGCAGCTTGGCATCAGTAGCATGATTTCCACCTTGAAAGACTGAGTTTACCTTTTATACTCGTTCAGTCCCAAGTAGCTATTTGTGGTAGTGTGGAGAGAAGCTGCTTCCCCAGCCTCATTAGGGAGCTGTGCTGCAGGAAAATTGCTCAGGGAATTTTTGTACATCATTTGAATCCTGTGAAACTGAAATGAAGAGGTGTATTTTCATTATTTTATTTTACTTTTTTCAAGGCTCCAGGGTCTCTTTCACCAGAGTGTGGAAATTTGTACCTCAGCGTTCCCGTCTGCCAGTGTGTCTGATATTTGTGGAGGACTTTGGGAGTGTCTTAGCCTGAAGTCCAGTAAATCTTTTAACCTGCACCATGTGCAAACTCCTGTCTATTGAACAGTAGTGGTAAAGTGCAACAGGTGGCCAAACCCTAGAAACTAGCAAATTTCAATTTGCATTTTGGAGGCGTATGAAATACATCTGCCTGGGCTCTAGAAACGCAGAGAGGGACCATGCCGACAGTTAGATCTTTATCCTTCATGACTGCACATGCTTTTCTGTAGGAAAACATACAAACCCACACCAGAGCGAAGGCACAAAGGCGATGAAACAAAAAACCCAAATGACTTGGCCCCGTCGTTTGCATTGTAGGCCGTGCGGACACATTAGACACAAATTCTTTTTGTGCGTGAAGAGATAACAGATCCACATTAATTTCAGAGCTGATTGCTGTTCTTTATTAATAGAAATGTAATGTAGTGCCAACGCCAAGTCCTGCCAGCCTTTCCTTTTCATCTTCTCTTTCAAACATAGACAGCGTCGGAGGTCTGGTCGGAGCATCCCTGCTCCCTGTTTGTTTCAGAGCTGCTTGTTAAGCTGAGGGACAGTAGTGGCACCTTATCGTGGCTGAGGTGACGGTGTCTTGTCAGCAAACACTGTAAATATCACTTGGAAATTTTTTTTTGAGGCTGAAAATAGTTTCCGTGGAATAATGCTAGTTTAATATAGTTTCATAAATTGAAAATAATTGAATGACAGTAAATCTGTGAATAATTTGCAAATTGAAGCAGTGATAAAATTTGTCAAATAATGTGTTTTCTATTAATAGTTTACTCTGCTCTGTATAGCTACCGAGCTGTCTTGGTTCTCCATTTCTTTTTTGAGGAAAAGCTGGATTCTTTTTATTATTTTTGTTATTTTCTTAACACTAAGCCTTTTTTTTCTTTCTTTCCCCTTATTCCAAGGACCATTGTTTACTTTTGAAGCAGATGAAAGATGAATTCAGGTTACGTTCTGACATTACAATGAAATTGTCAATAGAAATCAATGACTTGTCACATGATGAGTTAGGGGCTATAAGACAGCCTAACAGTGTCCCTACATCTTCAGCCTCCTTCATTGTGCTGCCCTCCTCGGGAGCCAAGTGAGTGTACTGTTATAGAAGGGTGTTGTCGTTGTTAAGGGGATAGTTATGGAGTTTAATAAACCTGGGAGCCCCAGAAAGAGATGGTCCTATGCAGAAATTATTATTAAATTTAAAAAACCCCAACAAACCCAAAGAACACAATTCATAACAAGACACAGGAACAATTTATTCTCTCTCCATGGATTAGAGGGGTGGTACTTGGAGCAGCTTGTTAAACAGAAGTGCTTGGCCCCTGGCCTTGCACTGCTGTTTAATGATCCACTCTTCATGTGCCACCTCTCTAATCCATGGAGAGATAGGTACAAATTGTATCTATAATGTTATATTACTTAACAGTATAATGTATTATAAATCGTAGAATTGCATCCCTGCCTTGTAATTGGTGAGATGTGTTGCATGAGAAATCCCCTAATTCAATATAAAGTGGTTGCTCTTATGCATAACTACCTCTCTGGATCAAACCAATTCAGCCCAGAAGTGGTGAGGGGAAAGTTAAAGCTTTCATAATTAAAAAAAAAAAAAAAAGGGAAAAATATGACTTTGCATGGCTTTATGGGCCCCTCATTGACTTTATAGGCTCCTGCCCTCCAACGATGGTTTAACAGTCCCCTGCTCTCCAGGAGCTTCTCTCTGCAGCGGGAACTGGTGTGCAGTGTGTCCTGCCTCTTCCTGGAGGGTGCCTCCCTGCATGCCAGTCCACTTGCACCAGGAATTATCCTGACTTCTGGTGGTGGATCTTCCCCTCTGCCAGAGGGAAGGAAAAATGGGAGACTTGAGCAGCTGTGCCCCCAGCCCCGTTTGCGGTGCTCATCTCGGTGGTGTTGGAGCACTCCTGCGGGTGAGATCCAGACTAAGACCCCTGTTTTATTAAACCCAATGTCTTGTCCTTCTGTAGTGACCAGGAACAACCACAGCTTCAAGGAAGTATCAAAAATATCCTTATTATGTAACACTTTATCAGCAAAAGAAGTGTTTTTCCTGACCCTGATAGTAATCCACTAAAGTAGGTTGAGTGATGGGCTGTCTGATTTATTCCATGAAGTTGCAACTACAGATGTGTCTCCCCCCACCCAGTAAATAACTAACCTTTCTTTAATAAATAATAAATAAACCCTGGAGCTAGTCTGGACAAACTATGCTTAATTAAAACCTGTGGCACTAAAAGAAGTTACCTCTCTTTTTAATTAGAAAATGCACTTGTGGCAGAAAAAAGGAAAATTTAGGAATAAGAGTTTGTTAAAGTGTGTGACAGGAGTGGACCTTAATGAAGGCAAAGAAAGAAACCCTTATTTTGGTTTTAACAAAGCTTGGCTTTGAGATTAAGGGCTCTGGGTGATGGGTCCCTGCACCCCAGCCACAGGTGCTATCAGGGCTCCTGGCATTGACCTCAGTGGACAAGATCCTGTTGGTCTCATATGGATTCCAAAAGTGCTGGAGACCAGCAGTCAGACAGGTATCCAATCTCTTCAAGCCTCTTGGAGGCAAGAAGTCTGGAAACCCAAGACAAATAGTAATTATTATTATTATTTTTTTTCTCTAATTAGCTCATTTTGGGCTAATCCATAAATATTTAGGAAACCTCATCACAGTCTTTCTGCAGTATTTCACCCATAAGAAAAAATCTGTTCGGCTTAAAACAAAGAAGGAAATAAACTCTTTATACCTTCTAATGACTTAAGATGGTGCAAATTTGCATTGGGACTGGGGGGAATGGTCGGTCTCATTTTAGGAGGAAGTGATGTGGGGTATGCTGCTGAAGCAAGGCACCTGTTCTGCCCTGGATTACTGACTCAGAAAAGTTACTTCACGTCTTTTGCTACTTCATTTTAAATGGGAAAGCAAATATTCCCCCTCTCTGTGAAGGGAGGTGGAAGGTTGTTTCTCCCCAGTTTTACATGAAGCACACTTCAGGTCCTACCGTTTATTAGGTCTTTTGGGAAAATGGGAAAGAGCTGAACTGTTTGTGTTGAAAGTTTGTTTTGCTTGGCAGATAGTAAGTAGCGAGAACCCGACAGATGATACTTTTATTTGCAAACAAGGCAAGTGTTTCCTTCTGAATCTGAAACTTGCAGAAAGGCAGGGAATGCACAAAATTGATGTTCGTCCCTGCAAGAGGCCTAAAATCTCAATACACTCATTGCTTGTGCTTTGATTTTTTGCTTTTGAATTTATTTTGCTGAGGTGAAAAGATGCCACCAAAACCCCTAGAGAAATTTTCCAGCCTTTTTTTTTTTTTTAACCAGGTAAAACCATCAGAATAATGACGATACTTTTCAGAGCAATTAGACGAGACTGTTTTTCACCCAGGTTGTTATATTTGTTTGTGGTACCCTGGTTTCCTTCCCGCTCAAGTTGTTTTGCTTTTGCTGAGTGCCAGTCGTCCACAAAAGGAATGTTTTTATACATTTCCTTCTCGTCTCCTCTTCTTGGTTAGTTTTACCTGCTCTTACCAGTGAAAGCCTGGGGGTGGGGAAGAAGGAAAAAAAATAATTATAGTTTCTCTCTGAAAGCCCCAAATAATTGTGATAAGTGGGACAAAGTATTTTTCTCTCCCATGCCCAACTGCAGTCCCTCCGTGCCCTCTTGAACTCCTTGGGGCACTGGATTTTCCTCCCCAAGGTGGGCAGGGGCTGGGATTCTGCGAGTGACCCCCAGCAGAAAGGGGCCTGCCTGGCAGAGTTGGGTCATGCCATGGGGAGCAAAGAGCGGGATGAACAGAAAAAAAAAAAAGGGGGAAAAAAAATGCTCCTTTCTCAGTGAGCTTTAATCAGTACTCACATCATACATTTGTAAAAACGACTACCTAACGGGGGGAAAAAATCTATTTCTCCGGCAGCACACGCTTACTCTTAAATCAATCCAACACAGTAGGGCACTTATTTTTTCCTTCTGACTTTTCTATTTATTTGCTTTCTGTGACAACAAACTTGCTTTTTTCCTCGACTGAGTGCTTTGCCTCCCTCCTTTCTGTGGGATTATTGTGACTGGGGTATAAACACCGACTCATTTTGTGGAGTGTTTTTATATGCGTGCCTGCGTGAAAATTGGATGTAATGATTTGGGGGATTAAAGGTACGGTCAGAAACTTTTTAATATGGTATGAAATACTTGCACGGAGCGCAGCTTTTTCTGACCCTCCAGGACCTCCATACTGAACATACAATAGCAATAAATCCTGGAGCAGATTCAGCAATTTCCCCATAGTAATGTGTCCATTGGAGTTTCAAATAACCCAGAGAGGCTTGAAACATTTGGATATTCCAGTCCGTATCCCATCTGTATGTAGAAAGTTGATGGCAGGGCAGCATCCTGAACTTTGACTCCTTGTAAAAGTTTAAATTGCTGCCCTGCTGGGCTGAGTGAATACTAATTACTTTGTCTCTTACAATACGTCCAGACTACTTATTTAAAAAAAAAAATAAATCCCTGAAGACACAGCTTTTGCATGCCAAATATATTGCACTCAACAAAACACGCACAAAATAGTGTCCCTGTTTGCATACAGCCAATGCCACTGCAAATTTAGGGTTTAGCAGCCTTGAAGAATAATTTCAGTTTTTCATGTGAAAACTGGTTGATGAGGCCAAGCAGTGCTGGCTTGGGCACTGCCCACAGTGGCAGCTGCGACACACAAAAGCTGTGTGGGTTTCTCCAAGGACCTCAGAGCATGTCCCCCAAACAAAGATTGTCTCGAGACTGAATCTTGTGTATGTCTGAAACGAGCAGAGTTCCTTGCAAGCAATTAGGAGGCTTTTCTGGGCTCGTAGCAGGGCAGGCATTAGAGGTACTGTCAAAATAAGGCCAAAGCTGTAACCCATGGAAGTGGAGTTTGGAAGGGTGTGTGTCTTCCTGGAGATGCTCAAAATCTTTGCTGCTGGACTGCCAGAGTCTAATAATTATTAACAATTCTGTAATAACAATATTAATTACCAGGGAAGCCGAAGTTCACCAATGGCTGTTTGGCTCCTTTCAGCAATCATTAAGCACAATTAGAAGATCAGAACTGATGAGCTCCTGGCAGTGATGCTCTACATAGGGGACACTCCTTGCACCACTGCTGCAGAGCAAGGAGCTGTGGGCAAGCGTGGCTGTTTATGAAGTTAAGGCTGAAAATGTGGCATCAGTTTGTCCTGAAGGGAATAAAGGAAAAAAAAAAAAATTCCTGAAAAATAATGGAGCTTATGAGTAGGGATGGACAAATCACCCTGGGAAGTGAGAATCTAAATGGTAGCCCCAGAATCTAAGTGGTAGCCCCTGCCCCCCTGCTCTGCCCATGCCAGAGTGCAAGCTCACTGCCCATGCCAGTGTGCAAGCTCACTCAAGTGCACCTAAAAGCTGCTTGTTGGCTACTTGGACTTTGCACTGGACCAAAAACCAACACCCTAAAATTTTCCTGAGCTTTGGTGGAGCACACAGGGATTGTGGTCCCGCTTATTGTCTCATGGACCTTGAATTAACTAGAAAGTGGTGTCATGTTGTGGTGTTTTTTCCTCATGTGCAAAAAGCAAACTTGTTTATTGTCAGCCAGGATAAGCTTGTCCTGCAGCTGGGATTTATCTGTCACCCCGGGGAGTGCTGGGGATGCTAAGATTTGGGGAGGAACTGTGGGTTTCAGCCCACGATAAATACTTTTAATAGAAGATGATCTCCCAGACACTGGGCTGGGAGAGCTGCGTGGCTCAGAACTAATTTCAAATGTTGTATCCGAGTCCTACTCCCTTGCAAAGACAGCCCTGGAAATATGCTCTAACATGTACCAACTGCAGGGAGTTAAAGACAAAGGTAGGGAAAAGAATATTGGGATGTCCCAGGCTGGAAGGTGTTTGTACTCTGGGTGATGCTGTGGTCCCCTCAAAGACCCTTGGAAATGCCCTTGCCCTGGTTTCAAAGCAGTCAAGTCTTTATGTTGCCCTGTGGCCCTCCCAGGATTGTGTGAGGGGATGGGCAGGTGCACTGCTGGCCCTGCACACAGGGCCAAGGGAGTATTTTGGAAATAGGTTAAATGAAAGACATTCCTAACATGCTAACCACCAAATGTCTCTATGAAAAGAAATGTCTTTTATGGATGGAAACAGCCTGCAAATAATTAATTGGAGTGAGGGGGGACAGAATTAAAGAATTTCATAATATTTCAGACTCAGAAAAAGTGTCACCAAATCAACAAACAGAGTATTCATTAGGAAAAATTTGCTTAATTTCAGACCAGGGATGTGGAAGTGCCGTGAGAGTTGTTCTGAGGGAATTTTCAGCCCAATCAGAAATGAGAGAGGACCACAATTATTATGGGAGTCTGTTCTTCTGAGAACGCCAACCCAGTTTTGCAGACCCAAGAGGTCTGAACAATCTCAAATCAGGTCTGGCTGTACAACTGTTCCTCTCGCCGCTGTCTGTGCCGAGCGAGACGTGAGGTTTCTCGTTACTGTTTTCAAAATCTGCGTGGTGTTTAACCTTTGAGACTCTCCTTAACAGAGAGGGGGGAAGAAGGTTTATTAGGGCTACCTGTGTTGAGGAAAGGCGTTAAAATCCTACCTGCAAGTCAAGCTCGACTCCAGAAAGTTGACTGGGTTTGCTGAAATAGGTCTGACACGGGGCAGGGCTGTGGGATTTTGGGGGTGTTGTGTACTGAGAGGACTCGCTGCTGCTCGGGCCAGGATTCAGCTGGTTACAGATGTGCAAAGTGCACATCTGGGCATTGTGTGAAGAGCCACAATGAAAATAATTGGTCCACAGGCCGCAGCTCCTCCCTGGAGGAGCTTGCGAGAGGTCACCCTGTAGCTTTTCCCACTGATGAGCAGTCCCAAATACCAAGCTGGCAAATGCTTTTTTGGATGCCTCCTCCTCAAGAAGCAGCAGCACAAGGATGCACAGACACCGAGCAGGTCCTGATTGCTTGTCAACCAGGGCTGATTCAGTAAGGGACCCGCAGCGCAGGCAGCGGCGTGGTGGCACTGGAATTAACAACTCGGTGTTTTAGATTACTCCCTGGATTTATTACCTTCTGGGAAAAGAAGTTATTTCTAGACCCTCTGCCAACTCTCAATTTCTAGTAAATGAGAATATACTAGTTCTGGGACTTAGGATGCTTTATGAAAGGAGGGGGGGGAAAAAAAAGAAATGATGAAGGGAAAATGATTTTGATCTGAGACAGAAATTCAGACAAAGGATTACCCGTGTTGTTTGAACAGACAGTGCATAAACATTACCTTATATTAGAAGGAACAGAGACTTGCAACATCCAGGAAACTACTTTATTCACAAAATAAAACTAGGCCCATTTCTGCTTATTCAAATACCACCCACAACTTTCTGGGGAAAGATCATATGCAGAGCATATTTGGAAACATTATTAGGAATGCATAAAGTACAGTATTAGTCAATTTTATATGCTCAGTTGCATGAAATCTGTGTGTTTAAAAAATATAATAATTTGCATTTCATGGCTTTTGATAACCTCAGGAGTGCACTTGAAATTCAGCACATGCCCACAGCACCTCCCAGCTCACCCCATTTTTAACTGAAGACCAATGGTTTCTATTAAGGGATCAGGCAGGGACTCTGACAAGCCAGTCAATAACTATGTGAGGTTACTTCATTAATGCTATAATGGCTGATAGAGTGAGAGGCAAAAAACAGGTTCCTGACAGCAGCAAATGAAAATGATAGAGATTCCTGAAGCAACGCGCCTTTCCTTTGTCATTGTCTTTTGCTTGGCTTATTCAAAATGTGGCATTTATGTATTCAGCCTTGATGAATGTTGCAGGCTTTAAGTACTTTTTCCATCTCTAATGCAGTGCCGATTGCACATTGTTCTTTCTTCCTCTCCCTCTCTTTTTTTTTTTGCCTCCCCTCCTTTTTTTTTTTTTCCCCTCCTATAACCTCTGCTGTCAAGGCATTGCGGGCTGAAGGGTTGCAGGCACCGGCTAAATAGCTTTTTTGCTGTAAACGGTGAGGGTGACGGGACGATGTATCATGAGCGCCGGCGGGGTCACGCGGCGAGTGGGTGGCAGAGGCTGGAGCTGCAGCGAGGTGGTGCAGGAGGCCCAGCCCCGCTGCTCCCCTCGGGGAGCAGGTCTTCAGGCACAAAAAGGTGGTGACCCACCACCTCACGTGTTACCGGGGTGGTTTAGGGGGACCCCGCTGGTGTTCGGGGAAGCTCGTTGCCAAAGGGCCCCATAGTGAGTGGTGGTTCTTCCGCAGGGCAAAGCAGGAGCTCCCAAATCTGCGGCATCCCAAATCTGCTGGGGTGTCCCCTCTGGCAGCTGTCCCAGGGTGGTCCCCAAAGGGGTGCCGCATTTCTGGTGTTCCCCCAGAGTAGAGGCATGTGTGGAATTTGAACACTGGGATAATGGGGCTGGATAATTTGGCTTCTTTAAAGGTTTGTGAGTATTGCATCTAAATGCCCATATTGCAGTTGGAAACATGATACTTTTGCAGTTTGCTTTCACTCTTATTCCCTTTCATTTAACTGTTTACGGTATTGCACGTTTTATTTTTGGTCACAGGTCCTTTCTAGAAATTGGGTTTTTTTTTTAGGACAGATAGACCAGAGGGTCAAGGCAAATCTGGCCCAAGGCTCGCCCCTTGCAGAACCCAACACCTTCATGTTTGTGCTGTGGAAAAAAAGCTGCAAATTTATCCCTGGCCAGTCCTTTAAAAGGCAATGCTAAAGGTGAAACACAAACTTGTCAAAGTCACCATACAATGAGTTAAAAAAATATTTTTTTTAATTGTTCCTTTCTCATAATTATTCCAGATATCTCAGCCATATGTTGAGTATTTTTGTTAAAAATAATCTGTTCCTTTCATAGGGTGTTTGTGACACCTGGTAAATACCTTCCCATCCCCTGATTTTCTATTCAAGGCAATTCTTTATTTGCCTAAAACCAGTTTGTTTAAAGCCAGCTTCTGAAGATACCGAGGCTTAATTCAGTGCAGTGTTTAGGCATGTGCTTATCTTTAAATAGTCCCCCAGCAGTCACGTTGCAGAGGCAATATTAGACACATGCCTAACTCTCTGCTGACTTGAGCCTAAAAGGCCTAAATATCCAAATAATTAGATTAATTTGTGGCTTGATAGTGGAAGACTTTTGGCCTAGGAAATGAGAATGCAAAAAGTATGTAAAGCAGTTGCAGATGTGTATTTCCCAGCTAACTTGGAAGAGACCGCGAGGCAAAATGTTGATACTGGGCGTGCAAGTATGTCTGAACATTAAAGTGCTTTAAGCTTCTTTAAGAAGCAGCTTGGGTATGAACCAAAGCTCGGGTTTAAATTGTTTCCGCAGCAGAAGCAGAGAGGCTCAGAGCTTGCATTATTTATTTTTTTAAAGGCACTGGTAACTTCAGGGATTTTCCCATGTTTATGGTTTAACAAGGAGAGAGCCAAGCGTGCTGTGGTTAATGACATAAGCATTAAAAAAGAAGGATGAGAGAGATCCGGGCTCACAAACCTCTTTGGGGGTTTTGGGGCAGCCAAATGACCCCCTCAGCAAAGAGGGTGGCCGCTGCTTCCACCAGCTTTTCTCTGCGAGCTCTCTGGCAAGGACTGCTGCTCTCCATGGGGAAGGTCTCCAGGAGAAAGTCCTTGGGCATTGCTACAATCCCTGTGATAGCAACTTAAAATCACCCAGATTCTGAGGGTGGCACAAACTGCTTGTTTCCAGTGGCATAGGAGGACCTGGTGCACAGAGAAGGGCACTGGTGTTTGTAGCAGGGGTGGTCATGCAAAGTACGTTTGCCTCTCTCTGCGGGCTGGAAAGGGAAGCCTAGTTTGGATACGTAACTTTTTTTCAGGTGTGTGGTTTAACAAGTCATAAAACCTCCCTTGAGGTGGAAAAGCCTATGTTCATCCATATATAGCAAAACGATTTTCCCTCTTAACTAGCCGAGTTCTGGGTAATTCCCACCTATTTGTTGAAACAAAGCTGTGTGGAAACCACCAGCCTCTTCCAAGAGGAAGGAAATCTCACTCACCTGGCAAATGTTTGAAGTGGCCCAAGTTTCCAGCCAAATACTCATCTATTTGGGGTTTGCTAAATGCACTGTGTGTGTCTGTGTAAACTGATGTCAGTCTGTCCCACTGTGGGATGTTAGAAGAATTCCAAATAGGGTTTTCTCACACAATGTCCATCATTTGACTCGGTCTCTGGTTGCATATGTTGTTTCAGTGTGTCCCTGTTGTTCCTCATGCAACTAATTCCTCAGTCTGCATTCAGCCCTAAATTATTCCAGCTTCTTCCAGGCACTCAGCACCTCTCTTCCCCAGCCTGTTTCCCAGATGGGAAAGGCTCTGATCCCTCCTGGTGCAGCCAGAACAGGCTTGGCATGTCTCCATCACTGCGAATAATGGAGTTATTGGACTTGAGTGATCCCAACGCTTCCTGCTTTGGAGTTGGGATCTAGGACTGTCCTTGGATGAAAGCTGCCTTCTAGGGGAGGACTTGTTCGTAAAGGGTAGTTGTGCAAGCAAATTTTACCCTCCATTAGGATAAATCACCCTGGAGAGGCAGCTCTGGGAGGTACAATTTGTACCTCTCTGCACAGGCAGAGGAGTGAGTTGAGTGAGGAAGCTGCCAGGCTTTGGTTCCTCAATGGGAGACCACCAGGATGCTTTTCCACCAGGGAACAGGGGGAAAGGGACAGTCATTTTGCACACTCCAGTTTACCAAGTTGCGTTTTGGGGTCCTAATGATCTGGGAAGGGGGTTTATGGGTGATCCAGCACTTCCTGCCCTGCTCCTGTAGGGTGGGACTGTATCCCTGGGCTGGACTGTGGGTGGGAAAAGTGCTGGGCCTGGGCGACAAACTTCCTTCACTAAAAATTGCTAGAAGTCCTTTCTGTTGCATTTTTAATTGATATCTGGATGTAAAATCTGGCTATTTTGAAAGGTAGCAGGGATCCACAAGTTAACAGTAATCTAGCATGCTTTTATGTGCAGAGTTGGATGGTGACAGTCAAGTTTTCTTGATTTTTTTTTTTTAAGGTTGCTCAGGAGTATCTAGAAAATGCTTTTCTCCAAATCTGACAGGAAACATTACACCTATTTTACCAGTTCACGTTCACAGAATGCGCTGAGCACAAAGGAGGGCGTTTAATGAACTTAATGAATCCATCAATTAAAGAAAATTCATCTGCTTTTGCATGATGTGCTTGTTAATTCAAGGCCAAATTCTATTCATCCCAGCCCAGTAGTCCCTATCAGATATAGCATCAAAATATAATATCAATTGTTGCATGTGGTTTGTTTTTTAAAAAGTGATACTAAGTGAAAAGCGTTAATGCCTGTACTGCACAGAGATGTGCTAAATGCTTTCACAAAAATGTGCTTTTTTAAAGACTCTTCTGCCAATTTGCCTGCGTTTATCATTTACTCTTTTAAACAAAAGTTAGAGAAATTATTGCTAGCAAACAAGAATCTATCTTAGACAAACACAATCTGTCCTCAAAGATCCAGTTTGTCGTGCCGATAGTCTCATTGGCTGTGATTTGTATATTAAAAAGATTTTAATTGCCCAGGTAAGTGCCTGCACCTGCTAAGACATTGAATATTAGAGCACTTTATTCTAATCTCTTATAATATAGGGCACACTTCACCCATAAAATTATTCTCTACACAATTACAGCTCGGTTTTGCTGAGGTAGAAAGTGCAACTTAACAGTTTGCTTTTGCTCATTATTATTAAAATCATGCAAATGAGGATCATTAGGTAAGAGTTGTGTAGTTAACCACTCAACAACCTGGTCACTGCTTTTCTTTTCCATTACAAACAACTACAGGGATGGAGATATGCTGTCTTGCAGCTCAGGCTGTACTGGGGTGGCCACTGAATTTTAGGAAGTTGGAATCCCTTCTAGTTTCCCTGGGTGTTACACAATCCTGACTCACACACATCTCTCTGGAAGAACAGCACTACATTTCCTGTCTCACTTCTGCGTCTCTGGTATTGTCCTGGTTCTTTCTGTGCTGCTCAGTGCCTTGGTTTGTCTATTCAGATGTCCCTAAAGTTGCCCAAAAGTCTCTGGAAAAGGGAGTTTTGTGTAACATTGCCATCCATTTTGTGTGAGCTGCTTGGTTTTCTCATACATCATATTTCCATTTAACTGGGAAAGCTGTGATTTCAAAACAGGGAGATTTGTTCTGAATTGGAACAAAAGCACAAAGTTCAAAATTGCCTGTGAAAAATACATTTCTAGGACATGCTCTTTTGAATTAGTCAAAATGTTCTAGTTCAATAAATCAGAAGGTTTCATTCCAATTTTGTACCTCTTTTGTAATTAGGGATATAATGTAAAGTAACAGTTCAGAACAACTTTTTCTTTTACAGTGAATAATTGACTCTCTCTGTTCCAATGAAATTTAATTTTAGAGTTTATTCTTACCAAAACACCGTGGTTCAATTTTGTTCTACGGGAAAGTCTATCAAAACATGCTGGCTCCTGCCCCAAGTTCTTATCTGACGAAGTGGCATTTCCTGATGGAGAATGTTCTATCCCAGCTGCTTTGGCCAGCTCTTGCCTACCTCCCCAAATCTCCAAGCAAAACAAGGTTATTAATTACTCTCCTTATTATTCCCTGTCAATGTGAGGGGGTCACACAGCAGCTGTAAATGTAAAGGGTCTGAAAATAGGAGTAAATATCTTCAGCCAGCTGCTCGCCAAAGTGGTGAAATCCACCCTCAGCAGAGCTGGCTGCTTGACTTCTTTAGGACAAAAAAAATTCCATATGTCTCCTCTGAGGAGTTTGGATAGACAAGAAAGCTTCTAGTGTATGTGTAAGAGGAATTATCTGGGATATTTTAAGTGGAAAGAGTAATGGGATGAAACTGAGCTAAGGAAAACTTAAAGCCACAGACAAAAAAAACCCACACAGGCTCATGGTCTGTGCACTGGTCTCTCGAGAGATCTAGGAAAGCCATGCCATGCTGGCCGGTGGAAACTGCAGTGGGAATAGACTAAAGGAAAATATTTTAGTTGTCAGCAGGATAGACAAGGTGCCCTGTGGGACTTTTATAGTGATTCAAGGAGTATTTGTTTCCATGTTTTGTTTTCTAATTGACCAAAACATATACAGCAGTCTCTCACAGGACTGTGCTGAGCCAAAACTCCTGCTGAAGTCAGATGAAGAACTTTTGAGCCAACCCTGTTGGAAAATGTCCACGGGTGAAACTGTAGGAGGTATGAAGCTCAAGAAATTCCCACCAAAAATGCTCATTTTGCTGTACATCCTCCCTGCAGGGGACGTGTGTGTAATTAGCAATTGCTTTCAGTAAATGGCTCTCTGATCATGATGACAATCCAATTTGGAGGAAATTATTGTAAAAACACGATTTATGGCTGGGCCCTCACACTGACAAGTGCCTCGCTGGTGGAACACCTCTGCTTCCAGCCCAGCATTTGCCAGACGTCGTATAAAATGTTGAGTTTATGGTTCATCTGCCACAGGCCTCTGGCAGTGTGGTGGGGAGGGAAGGGCCCTCTTGAAGATGTCTGATCTTCCACACCGTGACATTCCGTGGGTCATGGAATGACCCGTGTGTGCTTGGTCTCAGTGGATACAGCCCATGAAGAGACCTCTTAAAAACAACTCTCATTCTACTCTTTTGTTTTGTTCCTCTCACTTAGAGTAATATTGTCTCTTGATGTGCTGTTGATGTAAAGCCCTTACTGTTAGATGTCCCACGGGGGAAATCCTTTTTCCTTCTCACCAGCTGGAGTGTTTGGGCTTGGTATAACTGAGGATGGAAATCCTTCCATTTACTCCATTCTTTGTGAAACTTTACTACTTCTTCGGGCCAACATGGTCTCTCCACTCTCCCTGATCCTCAGAGAATGATCCTTGAATCCTGTGCTGATCATCAGTCTCTCCTGCTTGTCTCTTGTTCCATGTGTCACCAAGGACACTTGTCCTTGTCCTGCTCTTTCCAGGCCCTTGATGGTTGTACACAAACACAAAAGCAGCTTAACACTCTTGCAAAGCTGCCAAAGAGGGGTTCTGACCACCTTGGTGTTGAATTTTAGCCCTCTCAGGTCTAAAATTGCTGTGTCACTGAGTGCCCAAAGTAAGGAGAACACCCTGGAACTTTATGCTATTTTATTACTACTATTATTATTATTATTATTATTATTATTATTATTATTATTATTATTATTTTCAACAAGATCATTATCTGCAACGACATTCATACCTTGTGCATCAAATCTTCAGGCACGACAACTCCTTGCCATACAGGCTGCTTCCCTCTTGGTTCATTTTCTAAGTCATAAATATTACAAATTGTGGAGAAATTCTATAAACAAAGAGGTTCATATCTGAACTCATCAGGACAATGCTATGTTTATATAAACTGCTACTTGTGGTGAGGGGGTATATGGCATTTTTTATTGCTGGCAGAGGACATATTCAAATAAACATAGGGAAAATAAAATGAGCTCGATAAAACTGGGATGCCCCTAGCAATCGGAGTTTCACTTTAAAATAACAATAATAATTGAAGCTCCATTGTGCTCACCTGAACTGCAATTGCTTCCATGGGCCTCCTCCTGCTTTGAGGAGGAGTCTGACCCTGGCGCAGTTGCCTCTTTCTTTGGAGTCTCAGCAAGTCCTGCTTGTAAACGAGCACAGAAACTGTGATGGTTTTGCTTCCCATCAGGACCAAGCACAGGAGAGGCGCATCGGCAAGGCCGGTGCGTGCCGGGGGAAGGCAGGAGCCAGGCAATTTGTGTGGAAAGTCAGAAGCAAATCGCAAATGTCAGAAGTTTCTTATTTTGTGCAACTCTCTGGTGGGTGAGGAGTCATCCCAGCACAGAGTGAGCATCTCAGGAGTGAGCTGGAGCATCACACCCCACTGCTGGACAGGCTGCCCTGTGCCAGGATCTGGCTCCATGGGGCTGCTGCCTCCTGGCTTTGCCTGCTGACCTCGGTGCTTTTACCTGGAGTAACCACACGTGCATTTATCACACAACTTTATGAACAGTGAAGGTTTATTACATTGCACTTAAACCTCGTTTAACCTTTCCTCAGGAAGCAATGCTCTAAAGTGGGATTGCAGGAGTTTGCAAAATCCTGAGAGCCGCTTCCCGAGCGGGGTGCACGCAAGCTCCGCCTGAGACAAAATGCAGGTGCAAACCCCCCACATCTGTTGCCTTCATATTTCTGCTGTGAGGAGGAATACTGCAGCCTGGGAAGGATTTATCAGAAGATGTACCTTTAGATTTTTTTATTTTGTTTTATTTTTTTTATTTTCTAATTTAATCTCTGGCTCAAAAAATACATCTCCGTTCATCTCCCTCTTCCAGGGTGGCACTCGCAATCCTGACACCCCTCTGTGCAGTTGGCCTTGGGGGAGTCCTCAGGCCCAAAGACCTCCTGTGAGCTGTCACGCTGCTCAAAAAGCTCTTCTCCTGGAGGGAAAAGGGAGAAATAGAAAACTAGAGCTGAGTAGTACAGAGAGCTTCCTGGCAGGAGCAGTCCCCCAGGGGAGCTAATGCAAATCCCGTCACTTGGGATGGTAAAAACTTGAGTGAATGAAGTTCCAACCTAAAGATAGCAGGGAAGCATCCTTCACAGGTGAAAAGGGACTTGGGAGACTCCCAAGCTGGGTGGTGTGTTTCCAAGTATAGTTTCAAGGATTTACATTCATGCTCTGGGTGGGCCCTCAGTGTGTAAAATGTTTATGCCACTTGGGAATGGGAAAACATGATGAAAAAGGTCCAAGAGATGATCAACAGTGTTTAGTGAAATTAAGAAAATTCTGGCAGAGAAAAGAAGCTTTGAGCATCTCACACCCAGTATCCCCTCCACTTCCTTGAACATCTTCTTCTGTGGAAGCTTTTAAGCACAAAGGTTCCTCAACGTCATCAATGAAGACATTTCTCCTTAGAAAGTCAGAGCCCCTGCTAGAAGCAGCCAAAAATAAACACGTCTTCCAAGTCGGTGGCAAATGTTAGCAGAGGTTGATATCAATGATTTTCCGTAGGTTGGGGAATGAGTGGAGGAGTTGTGGGAGTGGCTGTATTGAAGGTGCTTGGGCCAGAGAGTGCTGCTTGCAAGGCAAGCTGAGGATTAAATCAATAATTTACCTAGTGGTACAACTGTGATGGGTTGAGTCTTCCCAAGTCAACTTAGAGGTAAGCAAGTATGTGCCATAACAGCGTGTTTTTGAACCACAGGATAGAGGCTTAATTGATTTGCTCTTTATTCTTTTCAAAAGACAACTGAATGTCAAAGGTCTTTCTTTTGTGAAGTACTGGAAAACCCGTTGTCAAACAACCTCTACTCATTTAATAATTTATCCCATTTTGTAAAAGAAAGGCAGCTGACACGCACTAAATCTAGTCCATGTTTAAATTACTGCATTGAACAATAATAAGAGGAATGAATAATCTAGTACATCTATTTAAAATTAAACATATATGAAACTGTTTTTCCAAATGATCACCAAGGGCTATAGTTTAAAGGCAGGACAGAAGCCACGTGCAGAATGAAAATGCCGAGCAGTAGTTTGCAAGTGGCAGCAGAATTATTTATTCTATTTTTTCTATACATAAGGAATAGAGCTAAATGAACAATGTTTAAGCATGTCAGAATTTCATCAATTTTGCATGAGCATTCACAAATATCCTGGTGGGGGTAATTGCTTGCAAATACATTTAAACTAATGATATGTTATATCCTTACTTGATATAAAACTATTAAAAGATACGTTATTGCATTTGACAATGCCATGAAGCTGGGTCAAAGCTTAATGACAGATTTCTGCATTTGTAAATTAAGATACACTCTGCTGGAAGCAAATATTTTGTAAAAATAAAAGCCATCTACTACGAAAGTTTGATCATTGATCTAAGGTTGCTCTTTGGTTTCTCCAACCACTGGGCTTGCAAAACTAAAGGGAAGGGAGATTCCATTGCAGAGGCAACCCTGGAAATCCAGTGTGGCTGTTCCCTATGCAACAGGAGAAACAAGGCTTGTCAAAGATGCTGTGTGTTTTTAGCAGTCTGATTGGAGGCTTCAAGGGTGAAGCCTATGGATCAGCTGGTGAGAGTGCCTGGGTTTCCTGAGGGAAGACTGAGATGGTTTATTCTATCTAGAGTTTCATTCTGCTTTTTTTTAACCTGGGAAAAAGAAATTCAGAAAACCAGTACTGATGGCATCAAAAGACTCTGAGAAGTTAGTTTGAGGCTAGTGTGAGGAGTTTGCTATGGACTGGCTGTGTCCTCCATTGCTCAGATCCCTGTCAGAGGTGTCCCTGGCTGGTTCAGCGTGGCAGGAGTGTGCCACGGGGCAGCTCCGTGGGCGTCAACTCTTCATTTGTTTTTTTCTTATGCGAGTGTGCAATCCATGTGGCACTTTGCTGGTGAGCAATTTCAGTTAGATTATCATAAATATGAAAGATGTCCACTGCATGCAACCAGGCAGCCTTCACCAGGCAATGAAAAGGTCTTGGAGCCATGCAGGCACCTGGGAAATACTGTGTTGTCCCAAAAGAAACCATAGGATGTTAGGACTGTTAAGAGAGGTACTGATAAACTTTTACTAATGGTTTCTGGGTAGTAACATTGTGATGATGTGCTCCATAATAGCAAAGAAAACATCTCCCCTGTGAGAGACAGTGCATCCCACAGAGATGCAGCCACACATTGCTGCTCTGTGCCCAGCAGCAAGTGGAGAGGCAACAGGAGTACTGATAAACCCTCCTTTGCCCCTTCCAAAAAGCTGCCCCAAACCATTGTGGTGGCAACATAAGCAAGTTCAGATGGGTCCTGGCCCGTGTTTGGGAGCTGACTCCACTGCTGGCATTGTGGTGGAGGTTTTAGCATCTGCTCCGGGATGTTTTATGGCCCCGCTCGCAGCGCCTTTGCCGCAGCCCGTCCTCGCTCCATGGCAATACTGAAATATCCTTTCCCGTAGCCTCTCGCGCTCTTTCACTCTCTGAATTGCTCTGATTCCCAACATCATTGGGGATTATTATAACCTCCCTGCGTAACGTACTATAAATTTTATTATAAAGCACAAATTCTTTGGCTCCCAAGCCCCATCTTGCAGGGAGACAGCGCGCTGTAGTTCTTCCGCTCGCGGTAATGTGAGCAGAGAGCTAATGAAGGTCTTTATGTAAATTTTCCAGTTATCAGGTGAAATCTTCACATCGAAATCTGTCACATGTTATAAAAATTCTTTATGTTATCAAATGCTAATGATAACTCAGAACACAGAGCCCACGGAGGAGCTTTGAAATCCTTCATAAAAACTGCATTCGGCCCCGGCAACCGGAGCCTTGGATTTCTACTCCGACTACTCCAGTTTGTAATTAGCATAGTGCAGGCTTCTCTGCCCTCTGAAACCATAATGTTAATTACAAAAATTACACTGTGTTTAAAAGTGCAATTAAGAGACTGTGCTGCACAAAGGGAGCCGTGGAACCTCTTTGCACACTTTGAAGCCAGGTCACAACGCAGCCCATGAAAGAGAGTCCAAGGCTCGCTCCCTGCTAAAGGCTTGGGAAGATCATAGGGAGAGCTCAGCTAAAATGAGCTCCAGTGGGCTCTGCTCAGCCCTTAATGAATAATACTCTTCCTTGGGAGGGAAAGTGGAAAAAGGCGGAGGGTGGGGGGAGAATATTGAACTAATTAAGGACCCGATCCTGCAGAGGTTCCTGTGTCTGCTGGGGATGGCTGTTGCAGTGGGGAGTAAGTGCAGGATCAGGCCTGTGGAGGTCACGGTGCAATCGCAGCTGCGAGCAGCCTATGATTGTCTCAGTATTTACACAGCACCTGAAAGCAAAATAACCCGATGTTCCTTTGTGTCTTTGCTGTATTGAGTAACTTAGACAAAATTTAATCCTTCTGCCCTGGCCCTTGGCTGAGAGATTGTTCTGCCTGGCAGAGCTGGGGTGTCCCCTGTGGTTCAGGTGGTGCTGGTGCTGAGCACAGTGGTTGCCAGTCGAGGGAGCCCTTAGTCCTGCCCTTTTCAGCTCACAAAGGGGAGGAGAAGGGAGCTTCTAAATATTTGTGGAGGGGCTAGAGAAAGGTGGAAGGCTGAATTGCACAGTGCCAAATGTTGCATGAAAGACTTGGGAAAGCAATCACTAAAAGAAAATAGATTAATTTATTTTTTTTTGGCATTAAAAATCACTTAGTAATATGAACTTTGGTAGTCCCCTCCACCAAAGGCCTTCCAAGTGCCTTGCACAAGGTGTTAATTAATTAATTAAGACCCAGAGCACCCCTCTGTGGTCAGTGTCTGCACACCAGCTTCTACAGAGAGAAACCGAGGCACAGCCGGCAGCCGAAGGGGGTTTGGGCAGCTGCACCCAGGGCAGGAGGGCCTGTGGGGCCCCATCTCTTCCCTCCACACCACCAGTATGTTGTTCTTGTACACGTGCCTGGCTGAAAAAAATCAGGCATCCCTGTGGCATCGACCGCTGGTGGGTGTTTTGAAGGAGGATGATGCGGGTAGCAAACACCCAGATCCCACTGTTGCAGCTCTCTGCCCCAGTTGAGTTCCAAGGCCACCCATGACCTCCACTGGCACAAACTGGGTGCTTGCAGTGCCACGTGTGGGGCAGGATCAGGGCACACCGGCATCTGAAGGCTGTCAGCCCGGTTCTGGTGCGAACTGCGAGCCGCTACCTTTATGTAGTCGCTCCTTGAATTTTCCAGTAACTTTTCCATACAGCCTCATGTAAAAAAACTTCAATAACTGTTCAATAAATCATCAACCTGACCTTTTCCAGTAAAAACGAGCACTGCCACGGGTGACGCCGAGTGTGTGTGTGGTGGGGGTGTGGGGGGAAGGCAAGGGGGAGCCCAGCTTTGCTGAGAAACTTCAGTGCAGCCGAGTGGCCTTGGGTTTATTTTGCTTTGGTGCCTGAAAAAGAAAAAAAAAATCCACTTTCCTTCTCTTTGCCTTCTACCTGCCCAACTGGTTATAGACCCAGACAGTTTACATATGTGATCCTTCCTATTTAGAAAATTAATGGTGTTTTCTGGCTCCAAATCACAGCTTGTGGTGCTCTGCAGGCGATGAAAAACTTGGCCAGCTTCAGCAGCAAAGCAGCCATTAGAAAATTAACCCTTGGTGGCAAAAGAGCAAAGGTACCCCAGCGAGGTCCACGAGAAGTGGCAGGCTGCAGCTTTCAGGTGTACCTACATATGTTAGCAATGTAAAACCAGCGCAGGCAGTCCCCCCGGAGAGTGCCCATCAAGCGTGTTTGTAGCTGGATACTGTGGAGAGGGCATGGCCATATCACTTGGCAGCGAGAGCGACCAATATGCCACGGTTTTCATTAGAGCACAGGAGAAGTGCTGAGTGGAGATTATGAATCAGAGATGCCTCTCTCAGCTCTACCTGGCTGCACAGCGCTTGGGCGGTTGCTCTTTGGTGCTGCCCCAATTCCCCACCGGTCCAGCCTTAGCTGTTCTCTCATCTCTCTGTTGTTTGTTGTTGGCAGCAGTGCCAGGGGAGTGGCAGTGGATATTGCAGAAAACCTAAAATATTTAAAAAAAAAAATAGGGGAGGTGGAGTTCATGCATCACTGCACACTTCTTTCTGTCTTTGAGGTGTGAACTCTTGAGTCTCAAAGGATGCGCCCCCAAACCCCGTGGGTTGTGCCAGTGCTGCACATCACCCCTGTCCCAGGGAGCGGTCTGGAGATGTGTGAGCTGCTTGAGGGTTTTGCAAAGATCTTGAATTTCTGCACTCTGAAAGTTGTCATTTTGTACCAGGGGGTTCAGTGGGGCTTCCCCCACTTCCCTGAAGCAGAGAAAAATAAAATAACGTGGAGCATACAGAGGAGCAATAACACTGCAGGTCTGAGAGCCTCAATCATGTGCATCTCACATGGTGCAGCTCCCAGGTGAGCAGAGCAGGGGGAATTTGGACCCAACACCCTTCTGGGGATCCACAGGGTGCCCTGGAGCACTGCAGGGTGGCCATAGTGTGGGTTAGGGCTGTGCTGGCTCTAATTTGGAAGCAAATGAGGCAACACTGTTTGAGATGGCCTTGGGACAGGGTAAGCAGGAAGATGCTACACTGGCACTGGTGGTGCTTTTCCTCCTGGTGAGCCGAGGAATCTCTACAGTGGGGTCTCGACAGTGGCATGTGGCTGGGGGATCATGCTGGCACCATCCCCTCAGGAGAGGCTTCGTGGTGCTGTTCCACCCTGTCAGGAGGTGCAAAGGAGAAGGGACACTATTGGGGTTTTCCTCCTGCTCGCTGGAGGACAAAGCATCTTTACTCCCCAGCCACTGCCCTTCCCACGTGCCTGCTTGCCCCTTGTCCTACAAGAATATTTTTATCATGGCCTGTTTTTTAAATAGAAAGGCATCAGGGCAGGCTGTGGTTGTCACTGCCTACCTGCAGCAGAGAGCGAGGTGCCAGGACCAGGGGTCCTGTGTTGGATGCAACCAAAATGAAGCAAGCATCGCCTCTGCTACCCCTGGTCTCATGCACACTCATCCTGCAGTATTAAAGCTGGTTTTATCTTTAGGCTTTATGGTACCGGAAACCACGGCCGTTACTTTCGCTGCCTCTGACTTGGGGCTGTGTGGAGCTCAGTGAAATCAGTCTGTGCTCCTTCCTGCCACCGCCTCCCCAAAACTGGGGGTAAATAACAGCAGAGCCTGAATCACTCCTCTCTAGTTTACTTTGACAAAAACGCCCTAAACCGAGGACTAACATGATTATAGATGATGCATTTTCAATTAGCCTTTGTTAACGCTATTAATAAGATTAATAACGTACAGTAAAAATGTCAATAAGCTTATCTCCATAATTTTTGGATCAGCCTTTTGGCTGGGAGCAGCGAGCCCTTCCCTGCGCAGCCTCGCCGGGCTCAGGAGCGAGGTTGCCGCAGTAGGGTTTGATTTCCAGAGAGCAGATAGGGCACGTTCCTGCTCTCCCTTTGGCAGCCGCTGCTGTAACGCTGCCTGTGGACTCAGGGCTTGCGCTCAAAGCGCTGGGGAAACTTGGCACAGCCAGCCCAGGACTTTGCAAAGTTGCTGCACAGCAAAATCTTCTCTAAAAAAAGCTCATTTTGTATTACCTGGGCTGGCGTCGGTGACCCCGTTATGAACCGAATGATAAATCGTGCGAGGAGCTTTGCTTTCCTTCTCTTCTTTAAAAACGTGCGACACAGCAGCGACCAGTGTTAATGTATAAAATTAATTGCCCCGGTGAGACATTTCTTCCCAAAAAGTAATAATAGTCAGGATTTAGCCTCGCGAATGTGAAAACCCTCTGGTATACTAATAAAATGAAAAGGTTTCGCAAAATAATATCCCAAATAATTGGGTTCCCTCTACCAAAGGACCCCATGTTGTTTCTCTTAAGCAATGTATAAAAAAAAATTGTGATTATTCCTTTGGACTTAATAAAACGTAATTGGAAAAAAAATCTTTAAAGGAAGCGTAAGGTAATCGCTTTCACTTTTCCCAATCAAATTGGTGTTGCTTTCACTCTTCCGTCCTCCTTGTAAGGTGAAGAAGTCTTTAATGCATTTGGATCATTCAAGAGGTAAAAAAAAAAAAGGGGGGGGGGAAGAAAAAAAGAAGCAAACCAGCTTTTTTCTCTATTTATTTACAAGTGGACTCACAGTGTTTATTTGTGGTGGTAATGCACCCACTGCAACTCCCTTTGGTTTGAAGGGCTGCCTGGTTCGGTGCTGGGGATTTTTAAAAAAAAAAAATTTTGGGGGTTCCTGACAGTTAGAGGAGGGGTTTTTGGTCTTGATAATTTTTTTTTTTTTTTAAGGCGCGTTTGGCCGTTCAAACTTTTCAACGGCCCCGGCTTGTAAATCCAGTGCCCGTCGCCCCCTCCTCCCGCTCCCCAGAAACTGCATGCTCCTACTGTGCTGCATTCATAATCAAATTAGTGTGCTGTGAATAGGTTAAAAAAACTGTTATCCAGCCGCTGCCACGAAAGATATTTTAGCCCACTCCCCACAAAGCCCTCCCTTCTCCGCTCCCCCCCTGCCTTTTTTTTTTTCCCCTCCCTACGTGAGACATAAAGACATCCACGCGGACAGAAAGATCTTTACCTTACTTCTCCTCTGCAATCTTAGCCTCTTTATTTATTCCCCCCACCCACCCAACATGAGAAAACAAAAGTAAATTCTCCCAGAAATGAGCTGCTGGTGAGAGAAAAAGGGGCGCTGGGGGGGGGGTGGGAAGGCGGTGGGGCTGCTGTGCGAGAGATGCTATAGGGAGACAGCGCTGGAGATAGTTGTCCCAGCTACGAGATAAAAGCTACATTACATGAAATTAATGGAGGCTGTCTGAGACATACATGAATCACTGTTTCAACACTAAGAAACCAGCACAAAAGAATAAAGAAATCTGAGTACTAACTATATCTTCAAAGGTCTCCTATTTACCCAGCTATACCGGGTACTGACACAAGTGGGGGGAAAATATAAGAAAAAAGCACTGCTGTGATCGAATGAATGAGACCATATGAGCTATATTGGTGCCGTATGCATTCTATTTAGCTGATATCAAACACAGTTTAATGAAAGTTAAATAGTTTCTGAGGAGTGCATGAGCTGGAACAGATTAGATTCCACCGAGGGGTCTGTCAGCATATTGTTGCTCACATGTATTCCCTGCTCAGAGCTGCCACAATTCCAGCACTCCATTAGCAATACACAAAAGACTTATGCAGATAGCGGGCATAAGCACGTACCGCCATGTTGGGAAATAAAAAAAAAAAAAAAAAAGAAAAGAAAAAAAGAGGGGAGGGAAAAAAAAAAAGAGAGAGGAGAGGGAAAAAAAAAAAAAGCCCCCAGATGAAGGGTTTTGTTCGGCGCGTTCATCTGAAAATAGATCTCTGTAATTCGAAAGTGATAAGAATAGATGGAGAAAAGGAGAAGCAGGGGCTGTAAGAAAAATGAAATAAAATTTAAAAAAAAAAAAAAAAAGAGGAGAAATATGTAAACTCCCTTAAAAGAACAGATATGGCACCAAGTATATAATGAGGTTTTGATCTTTCAGGGGACAATGACATGGGTGAATGCTGTGCCCTTTTGATCTGCAAGTTACATCTGGTCTTAAAGGCACAGCGGTTCCCGTGGCCTCTCTCCCCAGAAGTTGCAGTGGAAGATGGTTTTTGGAGAAGGAGGGGAAATTTCTTCCTGCAAAACAACATCTTTCAGGCTCCTCTGTCTTATTTTAAGATGCAGAATTCATCCCAGAAATACCACCGGACAGCCTGTGTGCCTGGTACAATCGCTGTCACAGAAAGTAACATGAATTGAGATTAATTTTTATCACTTCAGAGGATTTTTATTCCTCTCCCTGGGAAAAGAAAAAAAAAAAATCCTCCTTCTCAGAGGTGTCTGTTTTAAAATTAGTAGTAGGATAAGGCTGGTGGGGGTATTTAGATATCAGATGGCAATTGCTCAGTGATTATTGCATTTTGATTTAATCTGACAGAACTGATCTTGCACCATGAAATCTGTATTTTCACAGGAAAATAGGAGTTGCCATACTGGAACAGACCATTTGTCCACCCAGTCCAGTGCTCTGCTCCAACCTGGACCTGTCCATGGGGGTAACAAATCGCTCCTCCTGTACTTGCACCCTTGGCAATTATTTATTATTTATCATGGTGGGGGGAACAGTGTTTCTCCTTGCTCCTGACTGACAGTCCCTTTACACCCTACGGCACCAGTGTTTCTTTGCCCTGAAACTTTTTTTTTTTTTTAACCCACCTGAGTGCAACCACAAATATTATTTCTGCCCACTGCAAACTCTTTTTGGAGCGTGGCAGGGACATTTCCATCCGCTCAGGTGCGGGAGGACAGGTGGTCCCCCCCAATCCTCAACCCTTCTCCTTCCCTCCCCATCCACCTCTCCTCTAATTTGGTCAAAGGAAAGGGGACACCAGCGAAAACACGATGATTTGTTCGGGTTTCTTTCTCTGCAGCTGGGAACCTGCCTTATTAATATTATCTGGGCTGGGAGCGCGCAGTGTTTCCTCAGGCATCTCTTCTGAGTCATTTTATCATTATTCATAGGGATAAAAATGGCCCAAACCGAGGATGCTGAGGATCCATTTAGGGTTGCCTGTCAGATCCACTAAGGTAATTGGCTCCATTTCTTCATTCCCATTCTAAATTAAAATAATTTTATTAAGTGGTACAGTAGGTGTTTCACCTGTGTCACCAGCTGCCTGTTAGAGCCAGAAAGGGCTTTTCCACATTATTTCTGCCTGTTCCTATAACATTATGTCATCGTATTCTGTGGTACATCGTGTCAGGGGTTGCGCCGTCTCGTGTACTTAAGTCCAATGGTTACAAAAGGTAGGTCCAAGATGCCCTTTCCAGGGTGGGGGCAAAGTCAAATACACTTGAGTGTTCCAGCTCTGCTCACTGTTTCCCAGATAGAATTCACACAGCAGGAAAAATGACCGTATAACAGAGAGCAGGGTCCGTGGTGGGATTGAAAACGTACTACGAACCAAAACGATGAACCAGTGGTACTGGTGAGGTTCCCAGCAGTAATATTTGGAGAGGAAGAGCTGATTTTAAAGCTGCACTGCCTGGGTCTGGGAGGAAAACACATGGGTGGGTCTCTGTGGAGGGGAAAATGTTTAACAGGACTGATCCCTGCAGGTAGCAGCTACTGGTGGTTCTGCTGCTGGTACTAATGAGGTGCTAAATATTAGGAGGCTGGACAAGTGTGCTTAGGGTTAGTTTTTTCTTCAGAGCAAGGTGGTTCTTCCTGGTAGGGATCTGCCTGGGGTCACCAATCACACTTTAAAGAAGTGGGAACTGAGACGAGGCTCGAAAGCACCATGTTGAAGGTGTTCAGTGTCAAAACAAGGAATTGCCGCTCCCAGTTTCACGTTTGGAGCATCCACCCACGTCAGTCAGGATGAGGTCTGTGTAACCAGCAGTGGTGTTTGCATCTAGTGTTAAAAATACAGCACGAAGCATCTCCAGACAGTGTCTTGGCAGTGAGAGCACAGGTGGATAAGTACACATTTGAGCATCCATCTGCATTAGACATCTTGGGGATGGATCCTCAGTGACTGAGATCCCTACATCCCATTGGGGCAGGGCAACCAGGAGCAGTTACAGAAGAAACATCAGAGAAAACTGCTGGTGGATATTTTATTTTAGCCTCCCCATAAACCACAAGCTACCAGTCAGGTGGAAGTTTCCACCAGCAGATAACACAAGCCATGCAGTGAGAAAAGGTCACTTTTCCAACGGGCAAAGTCGTTTCCGTCCAGAAAAAAGGTGCAGTTGCACAGTAACATTCCTTGTGGTTAGATATGGGAGGAGGGGGAGAAAAAAAGGCATGTTTGTTCAGTTTTCAGGGATCTTGCAACTGTTTTTCTTCAACCTGCAGGTGGCATTAGCACTAAAAATGGATTTTTCTTTCTTTCTTGAAAAGTGTTTAGCAATGAAAGGAAGAAAGCTGCGAGGGGATCTGTAGTAGGACGGCGTGCTTGGAGTTAGTCATGCTAACTGCAGATGGCATTTTTGCATGTTTTATAAGGCAGGGATATACAAATGTTTTAGCACTCTGAAATATAATATCTCCAGTTTCCGGAAGCAGGCGGGCTGGGAGGGCCACAGGAGCTGAGCTTACGCTAAATCTGTGCAACTGTGAATGAGTTTGTGCCGCACTCGGAGCCACGCTCGCTGCCGGCAGCGCCGGGCTGGCACCTCTCCATCACGGTGCCACCTCTAACCAGGCAGCACCTTGAGCTGCCATCCCGTCCCCAGCCCTCAGTTTCGGGTGTCCCACACTGCTGAGGAGGAGGTTATTGCAGGCCGAAGCCGATTCCCACTAAAGTCAATAGGATAACTCCCTCAGAGCCGGGTGGAGCAGGATCAAACCCTCCTGCACAGTGAGAAGTCTGGGGAAGTGCTGCAGACTTGGACAGTCTGGGCATGGGGGGCTGGAAATACTAATTAGTGCTGAAACAAGGCTTAGAATGTAAAAGGTTATTTTGCACCCCTCCCTTTTTTTTGGTGTGTGTGTGTGTGTGAGGAATGGGATCGAGCTCCCATTCTAAATTGTAAAATCCATTCCAAACCTTGACACTAACATCTCTACTTCCCCAAAACACCGAGTGCCCCATGGGGCACAATCCCAGTGCAGTTCCTTCCAGCAAGGCTGGAGCCTTGTTTCACCTTGTCCCAGTGGACTGAAAATGAGCCTTTTATGGCCATAGTCGTTCGGATTTGAATTCCTGTCCAGGGAAAGTTCACTCAGGATGCACACAAAGAGCAAATATGGAAGAATGAAGCCTTGCAAAGGTGGAGCTGAGTCAGTCTTTATCCTGCTGCCCAACTTTTTGTCCAAGAGCATGACAACCTGGGGCAAGGCTGCCTTTGCTCACTGCTCTGTCTGTGGCAGTTCAGGTGGAACTACGTGTAATCAGCTTAGATCGCAAACCTCCTCACAATCCCCAAACTAAAAACATGGAATAAGCATCATAAGAAAACACAGGGGCTGCAGGCTCCACTGATATAAGTCCCTAGAAGAAAGCCAGGAGAGCTGGGAAGGACAAGAGTTGCAGCAAAATGTTACCAGAGAAAGAAACCATCAGCTGAGGGAGAACTGAGACCACAAAGCTCTCACCAGAGGCTGTGTAGAGATACATTTTTTTCCCTTTTTTTCTTTTTAGGCAAACCATTTTGTTATTGGAAAGTGCTAATTTGTGAAAGCAAAACAACTCCAGGCAAAGGGTGTGCTTTGACAAATTTCCCATATTGAGGAGGGGTGGGGAGAGGCATGAAAAAGAGGAGAAAATAAATGTAGAACGATTGCAATGTCATGGGGGGTAAGTGGTACGTTTGAGACAGGGGCTAAATCACTGTTAAATCACTGCAGGCAGAATTGATGTGAGACTGGAGCACACTGAGAACTGGGCAGGGGCATAAACCTAATTGATTTGAGGCTGGAGCAGGGAGTTAATTGGGGGCCAGGGTGGAACAGTAACTAACGTAGTGCTGTGATAGCCAAAAGCATATCTCACTCTGCGCCGGCCGCGTCCGTTGTCCTGCCCGTGCCGGGTGTGAACGCCGCTGGCTGCTGGGGATCACCCCCGTAGCTTAAACCATGATCCCATCCTTTGGGTTTGGAGGGGCTGGCCTTGTGCATTGGGAGAAGAGCTTGAGCACGTCTTGAGAGCTCACAGTTGCTCTCTGTCGTGATGGACCTCGGGAGAGAGACGCCGGCAGCGCTTGTCATCCCCAGTCTTGCTTTGGCTGGGAAGGGGAGGAGCGATTGGCTGCCAGAACAATTATTGCAGCGGTCGTGGAAAAACGGGCACTTCCACAGGGGACTTCATTCCTCTCAGAGAAGCACCACACGTCCCCAAGGAAACCACCTAGACCAGGTCCACAGTTGTTGCTTCTTACAAATATTCCCCTTCCTTTTTTTTTTTTTTTCTTTAAAGACTGTTGAATTGAGCACTCAAAATTTGAAAATGCAAAGATGAAGGTTGCCTGGGCAATTGCTTTGCACTGAATGAGGAAATGATCTTGTGAAACAAACATTAAGTGATCGTGTAATTAAAGACTGAATCAAAATTCCATTGTACCAGGAAGGAGCCTAAAATAAAGTTGACCATGCAACTTTCTGTTTGGCATTTCCTAAATTTTAAGAATTTGATCTCAATCAACTTTCTTTAATTTATGCAATCTTAGGGTTTTTTTTCTCCGAGGAAATTTATGGCATATTGATGTTTTGTGGCCAAGCTCACCTCTAACCACAATCCAAGTTTCAGCCCAGGAGCTGTAGAATCCCAGATTCCCAAACGCCTACCACTGGGACAGAGGGTACAACTTTCATCTGCTGCCCTTTGAGGAGCGACAGCTTAGGGAACAACGTGACTTTTTGGTTTGTTATTATGTACAGTTTGTCATGCTGTGTCAGATGGGCACTGAATTTATTCTACATCAGATGCACCAAAGGAAGATGCAAGGAATTAGTACACAGATTTAGAACAGTCTGTCCACAAGAAGACTTCACCCAAGCCACTAGTAGTGAGAGGTTGTTTTAAACCCTCGGGAAGAATTTTTATTTCCCTTCCAAACCCAACTTTTTGTTTATTTTTTTGGCAATGGTTTTGGTTTTGGATTTCACCCTTTCACCCTTTCCATTACCCACTGTGTCAGAGGAATGTGGTGACTCAGTATTCCTGAGGTTTGCTTCAAGCTCTGGGGCACGAGTGTGGTCCAAAACAATTGTTAGCAGTCAGCCACCAACAGGACAAGCAAAGGCCTCGAAACTGCGGCATTAAATGCCACTTGGTTAAGAAAAACTTCAAAGTGATGTCCAGTTCTGTGTAATGCACAAATCCTTCTGAATAATACCTCCCATTTTGTTCCTCTTGCAAAACCACAGTGGCATCTTCTGATGCATTACAGCGTACTTGCCATTTCAAACCTGTATTTAAGACTTTGCATCAGCAAACTCCTCTCTCTAATTCATCTGGAAACACACACACACATTTTTAGCTTGCACGTTTTTTAGCTTACTAAGTGATAGTTGCGCAGGGCTCTGCCATTCTCTTGCTATTTTCAAGGGCAAGAAATGTCCGTACACGCAGCATGTGCTGGGGCCTGGCTTTTATTATTATAATTGTTATTGTACTTAGCTATCTGTCAATGCAGAGCTTCAATTTGACACAAATTATCTCCGCAGTGGTGCGTTCCTACCGTGAGAGATGCTCTCACGCCTCCCAGCTCCAAACATGAAGGCAAAAGACTAGTTTTAACCTTCTCCCATCTGCACCCAGTCTATTTTTGCCTAATGATCTCACTTATTTTTTTTAATGTTCTTTTTTCTTTTTTTTTTCCTTGTAAATCCCAGGATATGCAAATAGTTCCTAGGAATTATAACTGGAAATACAGTGATAGGGAAGTTTTTAACTTGTATTTATAGAACTGATTATGGGGTTGGGGCACCTCAGTTCTCATCTGCCTTTCCAGAGAGATTCAAAGGGAGCGCTTGCCCATAACTGCTTGGCTGGTTTCTCTCAGTAACTCTTTCCTCCCATCAGTCAGGTAGTCTTTGTCAATGTAGACTCTTGTTTCTTGTAGTGTGTGCCACCATTATCATAGAATCACGGTATGGTTTGGGTTGGAAGGGACTTTAATGACCATCTACTTCCAACCCCCTGCCTTGAGCACGGACACCATATGACTGTGGATCAGAAAAGTTCTCTAGTGTCTAGAGATATCTGTTTTCTCAGTTTGTTTTGCATAACGGTAGCTGTGTTAATTTTTTAATCTTTATGATCATTGTATGATTTCCCCCCCTATAGTCAGTGTTTGTGCTGGCAGCAATGGCAGAAGTTGATGCTGTTTTGGGATAAAGGGGCTAGAAGAGCTCTTCCACCTCTTCCCTTGTGTATGCTGATGAGCACAAATAGTGCCTGTTTCTAAGGAGAGGAGACTCCATGTCTGTTGAATTCAGCTTTGTACTGCTTTCATTTTTCCAGGATAGGTTGGGAAGTTCATTCAAAGTTCTTCCTTTACTGTGAGACATCCCTGACATTTTCCCATTGACACAGACCAACTGGTGTGATTCAGTGACCTTCTGCACCAGTTCTTCAGCTGGATTCTGTTCCTGCTTCCTCACCCAGCCTACCCCACCATCATGTCCTCGTCCAGCTCTACTGTTTTGCTGCCACCAGCTGACTCCAAGTCTCCTTGCTTGGCCAGGCACAGGGTCTCTCTCTCTCTTTTTTTTTTGGTAGTTATTATTATTCATACAAGTGTTTTTATCTCATGACTTTGCCCAAACAGTCTTACTCTTCCACTCATCATTTAGCATTAGCTCCTCACTGCAGAGTCTGTGTCCACCCAAGCAAGACCAGCTGTAACCCGTCTTTCCCATCCCGTATTCCAATTTTGCTTGACCTGTTATCCCATGAATTTCTTTCCATCCTCACAGTCTTCCTCACGTGTCCTCTTCTCCCCCCATTAAATGAAGTTGTTTCTGTTTCTGTGTTGCTCAGACCTGGAGATACCCAGGGAAAACCAATTCCTGTTGTTCTCTGCGAGGCCCTTCTTCCAGCAGCTGGAGGCTGCAGCTACAGAAAAAGTCTGGTTTGAGTTTGGCAAAGTTATAAGCACATGAAACAGTCTCTTATAATGGGAAGTGTCATACAACCTTAGTAATAGACAGTGCCATCAGCCCCACCTATAATATGTATGTGAGTGTGTGTAAAAATGAAACCTGAAAACTGAATGAACATGAAAAGGCCTCGACCTACTTTCAAACTGATAGGAATGCTCCCCATCCCTAATGGAACCAGACAGGACAGGTCTTGTACATCTCTGGCTTCATTTTGCAGGAGTGTGTTACAAGTAGAGAATTAGTGTAGAAAGGAGTCTTGCAGACAATAAAACCAGGGAAGGGTTTTTTTGCAGGACTCATTTGCACACGGGTAAAACGTACGGGCTCTTTTGAATCCCATCCGTGGCGAGTCAGACAGATGCTGAAACATGAGGTAACCAAAAGGAGGTCCAAGCCTGGGCCCTTTGCTAGACAGATCTCTCTCCTGACAGTCTCAGGGTCTGCTCTCCAGCTGCAACCCAGAGGAAATTTGGAGGGAGAGAGAGAGAGGGATTCAGAGCGTCCTCTTTAAGCCCACCATTAGCTTATTAGGAAACCGAGAGCTCTTATTCCTGGAAGCAACGTTTTGTGAACTGTCATACTCATTTCCTTCACACGCTGGCACAGATTGCCTGCTTGACCTGAGGGCTGAAGCCATTTACATTTTTGATCTGCTCATCTCTCAGAAACCTCCACAAATTAGAAATACCACAAACCATGTTTGTTGTCGCGAGGGCAGAGAAGTCTGAAGCAGGGTCTGGGCGTCGTGTTTGACCTCGGCTGAAATACTGGTTCAAAATAGACCTTCTTTGAAGAATCTCAGAGTCTCTAAACTTCAAAGCGCTGGCTAATGTCTAATTGACTGTAGGTGAGTATTTCTTTACAGGAGAGCTCTTCTGCACCAGAACTCTCAAACCAAGCTTCTCCAGTGCCTTATAGGTGAATGAGAGAATTCAAAAGCTGCTACGATCTCCAAAAAGATTTTGAGTTGAGGCTGCATAATTGCAGGACTTTTTCCTTCTGTGTTAAGATTTCCTGTGAGCTTTTTACAGGAGACTCTCAGTCTCTCAGCTGAGAAATTATGTAAGACAGAAACATCGGAGACTTTACTTCCTTAATCTTAATTCTTCCTCATAGTGTCTGTAATGTTTGCCATGGGTGTGCTCTGTGTTGTGCTTTTGTAATGAGGACATGTCTGTCCTTTCTGCTTTCCTGTGGTCCCAGCCCCCTCTGGCTGGGACCCTCGGAGCTGGCCCACATGTCCTGGCCTCAAAGGAGGCAGAGCTGAGAATGAAACCCTAGAAGCAGGCTGGTAATGCTGCAAGACTGAGTGTTCAAAACCTCAGTATTTTTCTGTGATGAGGCCGTTTATAATTTACCACCATTCCCTCCTGCTGAAAAATTCCTCTAATTCTTCCCATGTGAATGGAGACCATGAAAGGAACACCGAAAGTTTCCTCTCTTGTTTTCCCATTCATTTTCTTTCGCTAAAGCCCTGTGGATGAAACCCATTCCAGGTGCCAGGGAGCTTTTCCTGTAATTTACCCACGGTATCCTTATCAAAAGTGTTACCTCCAAAACTATTTCCTTTTAACATTAATTATCCTTTGAGCCAGCTCACTCAAAAAGGTACAGAAGCTTGGCAGGATTTTTTTTCCTTTTTTTTTTTTTCCCCTTTTCCATTAAGTACCACATGTGCCTCTCTCTGCATATGTAGAGGGGCTTCCCACCACCTTGAAGACATCACAGCATGTACTGTAGGAACCCAATCTAACAGGTATTAAATGGGTGGTTATTGTTCAGCTATGTGCTGTAATACTTCCCATATGATCTAGTGATGACGCTTGTGCTGCTGGAGGTATAAGAATTAAATCAAAAGTTTAAAGAAATAATAATAATTGAAAAAAAAAAGGGAAAAAAAAGGACATAAACTGCTTATAGGATAACATCTTTGAAGGCTGAATCTTCCCTGCAAGGTTTGGTGCACCCACATATTCTCACCCAGCAAAGGAAGATGAGGATCCAATCATCCCATGGGCGTGGAGGTGGCTACCTGAAGGCATTTGGACAGGAGCTGGGAGGAGGGAAAGGGGTTAATCTCTTGTCCTCTGTGCCCAGGGGAATGTTTATCACCTTGCAGGGAAGGTCTCCTTTCCTTAGGTGAGTTAAGTCAGCCTGTGCTTTGTTTGATGCTGCCCATTTGAGGAAAGCTTCTCCCTGACCTTCTGCCAGCGAGACTGATGACAAGGACAGTTTGAACTAACCTTGACATTCACCAGGGTAAATGGCTTTTTCCACAAGTAGTCAGCAAGCCAGGAGAGCCAGTCAAGAGCTAATGAATCTGTACCTGTGGGAAACCAAACAACAGTTGTACTTTTAAAGAAAGAAAGTCTTCCTTGGCTCCATCTGTGCTTAAATGCTGGAGGATTAACTCTTCCAGCTCAGGCCTGGGTCTTGCCATGCTGCTTTTTGGCTGGTGGCGGGGAAGCCACCGGTGGAGGTGTGGGTGGGAAAGGAAGCCTCAGTGGGGAAGGACAGGTGCTCAGCTCTCTGATTGCTGCGATTCTGGATGAAAATTCTCCCTCCTCTGCCCAGGGCGGGTGATAACCCTCTCACAGCCCCACAGGGTGTCAGCCAAAGGGATGCAAGCAAGGACTGCTGGGGGATTGGGTTGCTGCTGCCTGCAGGTGCTGCAGCCCCAAAAACACCTTTAAGGGAGTTTTAAGGCTGAGTTTCCATCCTGGGCTTTAGTGCTGGGGAGTGGAGCGATCACTGTGGCCGTCAGCAGAGCTGGCTCAGGTCTTGGTGGATGAGCATGTCACATGTGGGCTGGTTTGTAACACAGGGAAGGACGCGGCTGCTGCACCTCTGCCCAGGGTTTTCACTGGGATGTCCTCACATTGTAAAAGCAGAGGCACCCAGAGCCTGCTGTGCCCTCTTCCTGCTTGAGGAAAAAGGTTTCCTTGGCTCCTCAGCTGATATCTGGAAACAATAGAAAGAGCATTGGCAATTGTAACATACTTCACTTTTCTCAGTACTGTCCAGATGGTGTATTCTTAATCCTAATTAGGTTGTTCAAAGCCTAGTTTTTGTGAATAAGCCATCATTGTGAGAAGATTGGCCTGACAGTCCTCTGGCCTGTTCATTCACAAATCTTGCCTGTTGCTTCATTTAGTGTTAACTCATTAGGGGATTCCTCCTGCAGCTGGAGGGAAGGGCCAGAGGTGTTGCACTGGAAGGAGTTCCCTGGAGAGGTGGATGGAAATCAGGGTGTGGCTGATTTCAGCCCACTTTGGTGAACCTCACTATTTCTTGGGAACTCACGTTCTTGCAAGAAGTTTGCAAGGGGACTGGCTGGTGGAGCGAGAGCCCATTTTTCTGGGATGCTCGGGAAGTGACTGCAGCCAGCTTTTGTCTGGCAGCACTTGGACTCGAGGCACAGGGAACTGCTTTTCTGAGTCTGCTACTAATTCGTGTGTGCATAACTCCTACTGGCTGGACTAAATCAGCCTCTGTAAAATGTATTTATTAATACTTACTTCCTAGGGCTGTTTATTTAAATGTTTGCAAAAGGCTTTGGAAGGCTAAGCAAGGGGAAGGCACGAGCTCCAGCACTGAATCTTAAGCGCTGGCAATGGAGACGGTTGGCAAAAGCACAGCAATACATTTTCCTCGGGATAACAAAAGTAGCGCCGATGCCATCTTTGTCTCACGATCGTCTTCCAAGGGGTGATTTTAAAAAAAATCCTCCAGTGTTTTAAGGAGGGAGTGGAACAACGCTGGGAAAACGAAATGCAGCTGGGATGTGAGCTGCGTGTGTTGGCTTCTGAGATGTCCCCAGTGGGGCTTTGCCCAGGTTTTGCCACTGTGTGCCTGTGGCAGGAGCAGAACCGGGCGCTGTCAGGGATAAACTGGGACTGGAGTTAGAACGGGGTGAGGTTCTACCAGGCTTTGTGTCTGCTGATCAAACAGATGAGAGGGAACAGCCCAAGCACAAACCAAACCACGGTTCTGGCACAAAGGGAAGGACCAAATCCACCAGGCCAGGCCAGTGAGCACCCTCTGGGTGTGTAACCCTGCAAGAGGCTGGAGATAAACCCGTGGCGCTGGTGAGGCTCCCGGGGAAGAAGTTGTATACACTGGAGGAGATAATATTTCATCTCCCCGCGGGTCAGTTGGTTCTCGGCAGCATTCTCTGTTTGAGATTTGAGGATTTGCAGACAGACAAACTCCACAACCCAGCAAAGGTCAGTCTAAATATCAGACAGATAAACAGCACCTTCGCTGTAAGCACAACTCCGATTTATGGTGCTCAATTTTCTCTTTCCTTTACATGATAAAGTGGAACGTGTGCTTCTTCAGAGGGCGGCAGCTGAAGAATTTAAAGTAACATAACTTCCTGAGGTGTTTGTGAAGAAATATGCTTTCCTGTAGCCACAGCCTGCTTCCTCTTTAAGGTTTTTTATTTTTTTTTCTCTCAATTATTTTGCTTTGGAGAATTTCTCCTTCCTGCCCACCCCCCCACCCAGTCCCACAGAAAAATGCAACACCTGCCTTGTAGTTGCTTTTCTAAAGGAAGACCTGAGTGGCAGTGTGTCTGTGGGAGCACTGCATTGGCCAGGAGTTGTTGGAGCCTCTCCCTTGGCTTCCTTCAACCTGCCCTTGATAAAGCCAGCAAGGTGCAGGGCAGCATTCTGGATCTGATTTGAGTTAATAACACAACTCCTTTATCCCGGGTGAAATCCTTGTAGCTAAAATTTGCTCGTGCCATCCTCAACAGAGCCCACGTTTCCTCGTGCCCCATGAAGTATCTTCAGAGTGAATATAAATTATGTTACAATGGAAAACCACTTTTAACAGTACTGGAGTAGGGAAAAGGAGTCACAGTAAATCAGGATCAGACTCCCCATAGTTTTCTTCTTACTGACCTTGCAGACAAGACCTATGTAATCAAACCCTCTCTGCAGGTAGTAAAAGTGCTGAATGCAGAGGCTGTATCAAATATTTTTTTAAAGCTAAACTATTTTTCATTAGTCAAATAATTGAGGAAACATCACACTGCATCATAAAACCACTGAAAAAACCCCCAGTATTTTCACTCTTTAAAAATATTAAGGTTGGGGTTTAGTGTTTGGGGGGGTTTTTGAGGGTCCATTATTTCAGTTTGTAGAAATCCTGTGTGTGCTTTCATCAGGACTGAAGTCTCTAACCTTTTCTAGGAATCTTATGTGTCTATACCTTGGATTCTGGGACTGATTTGCTTCTAGGCTGACTTTCAGAGCAGTTACTTAGTCAATCTGCAGAAGGTGATTTTTAGTATCGCTGTAAACATGACGTGGTTTAATATTTTCAAAAAAAATCCACTTCTGAATCCCCGCAAGGTAACATTTGTCAGGAATGTGCGTGGCTATGGGCTGCTTGTCACAGCAATGATCCCAGCGTGGATGCCAATGGAGCATCCTCGTTCAGCCAGTCATTTAGTTTGTGGCTGCAGCCTCGAGATCATGCGAATTATCTGCCTAGTCTGTAATATTAATACCAAACCCTCCCCCCCTTTTAAATAATTTGTAAGGTTTTATAGCACAATACAACTGTTGTAACATTACGAAAAATGCTAATGTTAGCTTTAAATGCTTTGAAGCTTGTTCCGGGAATTTGGATTTCACAAGGATATCCCTACAGGTTTTACAGTCAGCAGAAGACATTTGGGTGCAGAGAGGAAGAAAACTGAATTTTCTTCTCTCTTCCAAGTTTTTGAGGCTTTGGAGGGCTCCAGGCAGGGGGTGTGGGATTTTATTTTTTAAACAAAAGCAACCTTTTTACCATTAAAAGAGAAAACAAAGTTTTAATGGCCTTTTAAGTTCCAGTTTGACATTTTATATTCTGTTTTGTTTTCCTGTTTGGGCGCCAAAAGGTGGGTTTATGGTCCCGATGATTAAATCCCTCACGAGGCAGGTAACCCCCTGGGTCCTGGTATGAGCAGGTCCCTCCACTGCATCTCTTACAGCCTGTTCACTCCTACTTTACGAAACAGAGCAGTGACATGCTATTAAAATTGGTTATTCTAGATAGTTCACCTCAAAACGCACTGGGGATTTGATATAATTACTGGAATATTCCCCTGCTCCCCGTGGTCAGGGCAGTGGAGATGCAGTGCCACGTTGTGCTGCTGACAGAGCCCGGCGTGCAGGCGGCTTCTGGAGGTTGTAATAGAAATATCATCCAGAAATTATTTTCTTTCTAGTAATTTTTGACTCACTCTTCCGTGACTCAAGTGGACACAGCCTGAGGTGCACATCCAGTAAGGTAGTAAATAAATCCATCAGTCTGTAGGCGTGCAAATATCCTGATGTGAATTCTGGGTCGCTCTGTCGTGGAAGAAACAAGCTCTTTTCTCGTGCAAAACATCACGGCTGAGAGCAGCAGTGATAACAATTACCATTTCATATCCTCTGGAGAAAGTTAGTTTTTAAGCTTTTGAGGTACTGGCTCAGACCCGAGGGCTGTGTTTGTCTCCCAGGGGAGCAGCACTGGGCCCGTGCTGGTTGTGAGCTGGAGCCAGCCAGTGCAGCTGGGACAAAGTTCCATGGCACCACTCTGTGTGTCACGAAAAGCCACATTATTTTCTTTTCTCTTCTTGGGATTCCTTCAGGAAATGTTACCAGTCTCGGTGGAAGACCTTGTCGCACAGGAGGAGGGATGAAGGGATGTGCGGTGTTTCTGCATCTCTCCTGTGATGCTTTTCTGGGTTTTGTTGGTTTTTCCAGGGTCATGATCTCACCTCTGTGGAGTCAGCAGGGGACAGACCCCGTGCTGCTCCCCCAGTGCCTGAGCATCACCAACCCAAGCACTGCTGGGTGTTTCCATGGTGACCATAGCGGGGCCAGTCTCCATGGATACAGCGGTACCCTGCCTGTGGGATGGGGAGCTGCTGCTGATGGCTGGGGTACCTGGCTGTCCCAGGACAAGTGGCCTGGGGGGCAGTGGGGCTGGCAGGTTGGGGACAGCAGCAGGTGGAGAACATCAGGTCATGGGCAGCAGCTGGAGGACTGTTTGTCACTGCTGCCAGCCTCAGGGCACAGAGCATCACAGAGCATCTCCTCCCTGAGGCCTGCAGTTTCCCTGTGGGAACAGGGCCTAAAACCCAGCTCCATTAATCACCTGGCTCCAAATACCTCCCTTTGTGTCTCTGTGTGCTGGGCAGTGGTGGGATCAGTGTCCCACCACCGTGCAGGAGGGCAGAGGAGCTCAGGAGCAAGACCCCCCACAAGCATGGCAGACAGGGACTTTATTTTGGTTTGGCTCATGTGACGTGACCGTGCACCTGCTCAACCTGATCTTCATCAGATCACAAGCCCTCTTGCCCCCCACCTGTGAGAAGAGAGGCTGCTCATTGCCACCCATGCAGAGATGCTCAAACACCGAGCAGAATGTGCTTAAGTGAGCAAATCTTGGTGGTCAGGGATGACTTTCTGTGTCAAGGAAGGCTCAAGTGGGTAAGGTCAGACATGAAAATAATCTATGCACCTGCTAAAGTGTTGGGTGGTTGGTTTGTTTTTTTTTTTTTTAATTTGTACTCAAGACATTAAAGGTGAACTTTGTATTTCTTGATCACTGGGCAGTGAAAGGAGCTGTGTTGGCTGCTTTTATCCCTGCATTAGTTTGGTTGAGCGCTGCTGCATCCCCATTTCATGTTGTGTGGACACTCCCTGCTATACTGACCTAGCCATGAAATAATCTGCCAGTTCTCAGATAAACCGTGGGCTGTGAGACTAAGGAGCAAAGGCACAGACTGGTGCTGTTTCCAAAGTATTGGTGAAGGAGTGGCAATTCATTATTTCGGATGATCTAATCCTGGTAAGGACAAAGAGTGACACAAGGGCAACAGAAGTGCAATAGTAAACAGTGTTAGCGTCACTGAGGGTTCTGGGAAGTGTTGGATCATCTTCATCTGACTTGGCTGGAGGTTTCTTTTTTTTTCCTTTGCTCAAAATCTATAGATGATCCAATTCCAATCCCTATATGGCTATTTATCTTGGTGTCTCTTGGGGTGCAGGCAGGCAGTGCCTGGGATAGAGGGAAGGCAAAGGAGAGAAAGATTAACCTGGGAATGATGAATTTGTGCTAAAATCGATCATGCCAAGTCAAAGGAGATGAGGAAGGTGGACTGGAGAGGCTGAGTTCAGCCCAAACATGTGCCCATTGAGAAGAAAACCTGTCCAGTTTGAAGCACTTCTTACTAAACACACACAAAAATGTGAGGCACCTTCTTTTCTCCCCAAGAACCTGCAAATTTGCCAAAATGGGCAGTGAGATTGATGACCAAGGAAACTCCACTGCAGACCTTCACCAAAGTTCTTTTTTTCTTTTGTTGTTGCAGTTCAGATGAACCTTTGGGTTGGTCCCAGAGGGTCTGTGTGTCCCACTGGGCTGCACAGGAGGCAGGAGTGTGCCCTGGAGCTGCTGCCCCTCAAGGGCACCGTGGCCAGGCAGAACCTGGAGCTGAACACATGAAAAACTGTGCAAGTGCCTACTGTGCCTCAGGTTGCAGCCTCCCAGATTTCAGCACTTGCTGGAGTTTATCTGCATTTTAAAGTGTATAAAAGAGTTTAAGTGTGTGTCCCATTTGCCCAGTGCTTGAGGATTAGAGGGGTCTACAGTGCTTAGCAGCTTTCTGGATCAGTCCTTACGGGTGGAGCTAAAAATAAAAAAACAGAGGGGTGAGCCCCAGGGATCCCCTTAACAACTCCAGGGAGAGTGAGGTGGCAGGAGCGGCCTCACCATGCAGCTGCACCCCTTCCCCTCTCTCAAACCTGCTTGTAGAGGAAAATAATTCAGAAAACGCTGCCCTTATCTCCCGTCATTCCTGCGGAGCAGCAGCTCCGGCCGTGCCGGGGTCTTATCGGAGGCCCGGGTGCCCCGTGACACCTGGCTGTGGGAAGGTCAGCGCCTGGACAGGCTGTGCTTTCGGCTTTGTTTTCTCTCCTCCCAGGGGTCGGGCTGCTGGAGCACCGAAAGCCCTGGAGATTGTTAAGCACCGAATTTTATTTGCTCCCTCTTTTATAGAGCGTATTTTCACTGGAGAAGCAGAGGGAGGGCTCTGCGGCTTGCAAGGCGAGCATCCTCTCTGCATCCATTTTAGGATTGTACCTCTTAGGAGGAGTTATGTTGGGGAGAGGAGCCACGGTCTGCAGGATCGAGCTGTGGTGAGCAGGGCTCTCGAGTGTGGGGCCACAGGAGCGGGTCAAATATCGCCTTGCCTTCAGCAGGGATTTTTCTTTCCCTCATGAAAACAGAGTGGCCTCTGAATGTCAGCCCAGCCTGCCTGTCAGTTCTCAGCTGCACCATGGGATAAAGCTGCTGATCCCTTTTATCCCCTTCTGGGAGTAGTATTAATAGTATATTCATTTTTGTTCCATTTATAATTCATTACTGCCCAGTTATTTGGATTTACTTGTGTTAAAAGGCATAACGAGACAAAAACTTAGCTGGTTATGAGCCCAGGGAGGAGGGGAAGGCTCTTCCCCTCCCTCAGTCCCTGTCTTGCCTCCAGGGCTGGTGGGAGCAGCCAGCCAAGGCTGAGTTTGCAGGGTGAGCAGTGGAGAAGGGAGGTCACTTTGTCCCTGGTCTGTTAAGCTTTGGAGGTCACCATTGCTTTTGTGGCTGTTGCCTCCAAACCCATAGGAAGAGCTGTGCCAGTTCTGTCCAGACTGGCGTATCCTTGGACTGCTGCACCTAAATCTCACTGAATTTAACTGCAAATCAAGCTCCCGTGGGTGTTTAAAATCCTTCCATGCAACTAAAATATTTATACTAAACAGAAAGGAGCGTGCATTCTAAATAAAAAATTTCTCCTTATTGTTTTAACCTCACACTTCCCCCCCCCTCCCCGCTCTGTTGTTTTTATCTGCTCATAGTCACGTAAGTCCTGGCTCTCCTCTGGGCATTGCAGGTTCAGGGCCAGAGGGTCTGTTCTGCCCACAGCACACGCTCCAGGAGAGGCCCAGATGTTCGGAGGGGAGGGGAAAAAAAAATCCAAACCCAAGAACAACAAAAAACCCTGTGGTTTTTAAACCACCTTTACGCTTTCCTGCTCCTGGGGCCAGCCCCCTGCATAAGATAAAACAGCCTGGAGTCTGCTTTATCTCACCCCCAGCTGCCCACCATCCCAGGGGATGCTCCGGCAGAAGGGCTCAGCCGGACATGGCAGCTCCATGTGCCTCGTCCTCGGCACCTGGGGACGGTGCCCAGGGAGGGGAGTGTCATGGGACCAGTCCCACCGGGACCTCTGTGGCCAGGACTCACCCTGTGGCCAGTTGGGTTGGGTTTTCCTGTCTGGTTGCTTTGCACGAAGCAGCTGGGGCCAGTGCTGGGCTGTGCAGTCCAAGGTGCTCTGCTGTTTTATTTATTTTATATTTAATTATTTTTTTCCTCTAAGCCGTCAGGCTGCTGCCCCGGTAAACTGTGGCTTTGTGTTCCCTCCAGGGACCCTGTTTATGCCAGGACAGGATCTAGTGGATTCCTTCTATGGCTTGGCCCAAGTAGGAGCACACTCGCTCTCGCAGATGGTGCTGGTGCCCCCCCACCTCGCTGTTACAGTTTTTTTAGCTGGCTTAAATTAGCTGCTGATAGAGGTCTGGACAGGTCAATCTGGACGCTCACATCCCAAATGTTCTTTTGGGAAATGATCTAAAATATAGGCAGGAAGTTTTATTTTGCAGATAGACCCATGCAGAGTTCAGCAGACAGAGATGCACAGATGGACACATCAGTCAGACTTTGATCCTGAAAGCTCCCGGTCTTTGAAGGACTTTTTCTGTGAGATTCCTAGCCTCAGCCATCCCTCTCACCCTGCCTTGACCCAATCACTCCCTTCCCAAAGGGCTTTTGCAGATGTAGAGCCAGAGTTGTAGATGTAGATTTGTAGATGCAGAGCTGGTGGGCTCCCAGGAGGAGAAATCCCAGATTACTAAGGGATACACTGTGGGTTACCCAACTGTAGCTCCCCTGCTTTTCATTCAACACCCAGAATGGCCTTTCTGAAGCTCATGGAGCCTCTTGGGAAGAGATTTTCATATGGTACTTGCTGTGTGGCTCCATAATTTTGTTTTGTTTCATTTTTGCACTGTAGTGGACCAGAGGGTAATGCAGTACCAAAGGCTCATCTTCTGGACATAATGGTTACTCAGGATCAGTACTGGTAATAAGTATTAGAAATATATTTTCTGTTGAATTTTATATTCAGTATTTCCAATGAAACTTTATTTGCTCTCCAGTAGGACAAAAATGACAATATTTAGGCCCAAATACTTCCCAAACTTCTTTAGCACTCTGGGCTGGATACTGATTTTCACTGGTAATATTTGGACTCTCTCCCCTGTTTTTGGAAGAGTTACCCAGGATTTGATTGAGCATAAATGAGATGAGAGCTTAACTGTGTCCTGTAAAATGTCTTAACGTGTCCTGGTTTTATCTTATCTTCTTTAAGTAAGTCATTGCCTTTGCTATGAATTAGGTGGGAGAAGCACATCACAGCGTAGATATATGATGTTTTTCCTCTTTGTTTTCCTCCAAAACTCACAACTTAAACCAAAGAGAGGCAAAGCCAGGTCTGGACCCCACACCTCATTAGCGGTGCACTTGTCTGACTCTGCAAAAAAGGCCAAAATTGGAGGCCAGCAGCCCATCCCAGAGTGTGGTGCTGGTGCTTTTGCACTCACCCAGATGTGGGAGCAGCGCTTGCACTCCAATTTGTACTTTGCTTTTGTCCTTGCCACCACTTCTAATGGCACAGGGAGCAGGTGGCGCACGGAGGAATTATACAGTCATCGGCACTGCTAGCAAGTGCCCTCCCCTTCTGAAACACAGCACCTCTTGACTTTGTCCACCTCTTTGGTATGTCTTTGGGGTCTAATGTATTTCTGAAAGGGGACAGAGACCTTAGAGGGCGGGGGAGAGGGGGCAGGGAAGCTGCTGGCAGCCCCTCTAACAGGAGCATGGTTTGCAACCCCATTCACAGACATTGTCTGGCATTGTTGTACCAGACACACTCCATTCATGGCCCCTCTCTTGTCCCTTTTCAGCAAGTGCCCACTGGTCCTGCTCTGTTTGTCGGCAAGAATGAGCTGCCGGGAGGAGGAATGTTTCCCAGACAGGGGGTGAGAAGGTCAGTCTGGACCTCTGGACATTTGCGGCGCGGGCTCGCAGCCGTGGCATGTGAAAGTAGGGAGATCCTTTGAGGGCCTGACGGCCGTTTGTTTGGATATGTGCAATTCAGATCCTGAGATTAGCTGTCAGGTCATCTGCTGTGAAATCCATTATGAAAAACACCCGGAAACCGATGCTTGACTTGAAATCCTTAGTTTGCTAAATTGCAGAAATTATCTTTCGCAGCCTTTGTCAGCTCCGTACAGAGGTATTATATATTTATACACGTGTACATATGAAATAATGTTTGCAGTAATGCCTCATGCAAAATGCTAGTTGAGTAAATCTGTCACTGAAACTTCAATTCCAGATTACTACACTCCAAGATCTGCTATTATCGGTGAAAACACATCTTTAGAAAGTTCACAACAGTCTGAAGTAGATGAGCTATTGAAATGCAATAGAAAATCTACCCCTTACAGATTAGTCAAACAATGAATGTAGTCCTGCACGTAAACATTGTCTAACTGTATTGGCAGGGTAAATGGTTCCTGATTTACTGCTGCAGGGATAGGTGGCATTTCCTCAGACTGTGAATACAAATATCAATTATCTCGAGGAAAAATACATTTCTACTCCGTGAACGTGGTCAAGTGATTCAAATGCCGGTAACAAATCAGTCAATTCTCAAATTATTAAACATTTCCAATATTATTATTAATCTCTGGTTGCAGCAGAGTACAATTTGCCGGAAAATAAATCCTTGGTAGATCTCGGAGTACTTGAAAAAGTAGTTTTAATCTGTGGATGTCCTGGAAAGGCACAACTGAGCAAGGGAGATCAAAGAGGAATGAAGAGTCTGGTTTTTTGGATTTCAGAGATATCCTTTTGTGGTGGTGGATGTTGTTCCCTCCCTCTGTGTTTTCCTCCTGCACGTTGCCTTGTGTGCATTATGGATTTGTGCAGTAATAGCCATATTTACCTTTGCAGCCATTTGAATGGAGCAGCAAAGCATGAACTCCTGTAGGAGAAGAGATAAAAGAGGGAAGCAGAGGGATGCAGGTGTTTCTCTGCTCTCTCAATGAGGAGAGGTTTCTGCTCCATCTGCAAAGTATTTCCATGTCTTCCGCATGATCTTCTCAAAGGATGATCTCAGTCCAGTGTGTTTTGATGGAAATATCTGAGGGACATGGAGAAAGGAAGGATTTAGGTTTGTGGTAGGTGTAAAGTTTAGATGTTTTAGTCGAACCCACTGGAATCTTTACCAAGGTGGTTTTAAATTTTAATGCCCTCCCAAAAGACCCTTGGTACCAACTCAGCGTACTTACTATGTGCTCATACACACAGAGAGCAGATTTCTCCAGTATCTCTTCTTAGAATATCAGCTTCACCTCAAACCAGCTTCAGGCCCAAGCAAAAGAAACTGGTATCAAAAAAGACCATTGAACCAGTGATGCCGTGGCTGGAGGATGCAGGAAATGCTCTTGGTGGGAATGTGATCACGGATTCGGTCCAGCCCCAGCACAAGCGGATTGCTCAAGTCACGGATGAGCATGTCACCATTGTACTTTTTTATTTGCATAAAACAATTATCCCATGGACAGGAGCTTCGGAGTTGTCTAGACAACATGCTTTCGATGGTATCACTGACCTCAGACACACTGGGCTGGCTCTAAATTAGCAATGAGCAGGGCTGGAGGGATGTATTATGGTAGTTATAAACCATAAGAAGGTATTTAAATAGATAGATAAGACACATGCAAATCTTTTCATTGCCATGACAACCATCTTGATATAGGTTTTCCATACGTAGCAAGAACAGCAGAGCGAAAAGGCACTGGAAAAATAGCAAGAACCTGTAATGATAATGAACCCTGACAGTGTATTAGTCTAGATTTTGGTCACTTATTAACTCTTAATAGAATACAAACTTCTATAGTAATACAGTGTTCATTGGGTCAGGGAGCAATTACTTCTAAACCTTTGCTATAAGGATCTCTGCTATATGGCTATACCTAATGTACCAATTCTTCACAAATTGATCTGACTGATTAAAAAACACTTTGCTATTAGATGTAAATTGCTTAGCTGCTCAAAAGCGCTTCGCGGGGACGGGTTGCACAAAGCATGAAAATATGTCATTTATGGACATCTCTATATTTCCCTCCTGGTTTTATTGGCCGGGCGAGGAATCTCGTAAATCTGAATTCCTGGATAATTGTCATGTAATAGCTGGGACCGCCAGTTTCCGAAGGGAAACGCAGGGCAACCCCCAGCACATGTGTGCCCCCTCCATACACCACCTGTCTGGGCAGACCTGAGCTGGGTGTTTATTCCTTTTTTGTTCTTCCTTCATTTCTTCGAAGTGCAAACCCACTTCTGAGTGGTTTGAAGGCCAGCTCACGGCTCTAATGATGCCTCCTGTGGCCAGCGAGGGTCCCCTCCAGCAGTGTCTTTCTCAGATAGATGCACAGGATGAAAGCAGCTGGCAGAGCTCGGACCTGGAGGCGCCTTGTCCAACCTGTCTGAGTCCTCTACTTGTTCTCTCTTAGCTCAAGGATGCTGGGGCGTGGGTGGCCAGGTAGGAAGGACACAGACATGCTACCCTGCTTCAAACAGTTTTCTCCACAGATCAAATGCATCAGGAGTGACTGGGGTCTTGGGAAATGAATTAGGGTTAACCTTGCAGGGCTTTTTTGTTGTTGTTGTTTTTTTCCTTCATGGTAGTGAAGATGCTTAAGCTGAGGGGTGACCTAATTGCGGCTTTCCAGTACCTGAAAGGAACCTAGAAGAAAGAGGGAGAGGGAATTTTTGCAAGAGCGTATAGTGACAGGACAAGGGGGAATGGCTTCAAACTGAAAGAGAGTAGGTTTAGATTAGATATTAGGAAGAAATCTTTTACTATGAGGGTGGTGAGGCCCTGGTACAGGTTGCCCAGAGAAGTTGTAAATGCCTCATCCCTGGCAGTGTTCAAGGCCATGCTGAATGGAACCTGGGGTAGTGGGAGGTGTCCCTGTCCATGGCAGGGACTTGGAATGAGATGTGCTTTAAGGTCCCTTCCAACCCAAACTGTTCTATGATTCCATGCAGTTGTAGGGACAACCCTGTTGCAAAGTAATTCCTTGTTACCTCTGCTTACCCGACCTGTGATGGATGGTTATTTTGTGTCAGGGTGTTTGGAGGTGGATGGCCCACACCATGCTTTCACATTGCCCTGTTTCCTTCCACCCCAGCTACAGTGGGATACCCCCCTTTCCCAGCCTGGCTCTGGATTCAGGGGAATCTGTCACAACCTCTATGCTGTCTCCTGTCACCACCATCCGCTGCCTCCTTGCTCTCATACCCCACATAAAAGCCTTGTTGTCTTTGTCAGAGCCCTTCCTAAAATGCTGTCCTTTGGTTTATGCTCTCAGATAATAATTTTGGGCAGCACCCTGAGGCTTTGATGGTGCAGCTCCCCACGACACTCATACGAAGCTTCCTCCTTCGAATTCTTTTTGGGCAGTGACTCCTTCGAGCCCTTGAAGATGACAAGGCAGGTAGGGTGCAGTGACAACTGCTCCTTATTTGAGCTGCAGCCATCTCACCACAGCCTTGTGTTACCTCTCTGCCCAACTTGTAAGACAGGCAGGAAGCAGTTTGGGTGGGCCCCATCCTGTCCTCCCGCAATGTGCAGCACCGAGCACAGCAGCTCCGACCAAAACCCTGCGGGTGATACCGTGGTGCAGAGAATAATTAAAAAGCTGCACTCGTTTCCCAGATGAGATACACTCCTGTAGTGTGTAAATCAGTCACAGTCCTGGAGGAATAATCCAGGCGGGATAATTGTGCAGGGGAAAGGCCCCAGACGTGATAGGGGTTTGCATTAGCAATGCCTTTTCATCCATCTGTCTTTTGACCAGAGCTAGAGAGGGCCAGAATTTGACTTATAAGGATGTTTTGATCAACTGATTATTTCAGTGACAGAGCTCCTGAAGTACAAGCTCCTGAAAATACCTTATTTGTGTACAGGAGCAGCTAGGAGCCAGGGACTGAAAGGTTTCCTTCTTCAAAGATTAATCTGTTTAGGATCTACCGGTTCCCTTATAATCCTGGAGAATTCAACCATCAGCTTAGCTGGGGGAAATATTTCACCTTGACTGTTTATCCACTGAGTACAGTGGAAGCAGAAACAGGACAAAGAAGAATCTGGCTCAGAACAGGCATTAAATTATATAGTTTATTGGGATGCTGCTGTTATTGATTAATTAGGCTGAAGAGGAGCTGGAGAGCCCTGATCATGGTCTGAGCATGATTGTGCTGTTCGGGTGTGTCAGGAGCCCTGTCGGACACCTGCAACACATATCTCACTTTTTGGTGTCGTTTGGGAGGGTTAAAGATGGAGAAAATGACTGGTACCAACAAGGATCCCAAGAATGAATGTGAAAGCAATGCAAGGGCAAATATATTTGTCCTGCAGTCAAATGCTTTTTACAAGTCCTGTGTAACTACACTGCCAAAAGGTGTATTCCACAGTTTAGAAAAGGCACTTTGGTGCTGTGGAGGAGAAAGCATCTATGACAGAGTCCACCTATGTATTTTCCTTTTTAAGATCATCTAAACTTTATTGAAGACTAAGCACAGAACTGAAAATTGTTGGTATTAACACTCTAGGGCATCCTGTGTACTGAAGAGTCAATTTCTTATCCTGAATACGTGTTCTGGCTGACAAATTTTGGGGTGTTATTTTGCCTTCTAGATATTCAGATGTTCTATGGACATCTGGGAATTTAATTAACAGCTTTTGCATGTATTTAGAGCAAAGTAAACTTTCCTGGAGCCTCGTGTTGGTGGGGAGAAATCTTATTTATGAACACTGGCACCTGTCATGTTAATTTGTACAAAGTTTTTGATTTATCCTAAAAGAACACATTACACAGTGGATTTGGAGGAGTTAAAGGGAACCTGCAGGGTGACTTTAATCTTTATATCTTTATATACTTGAGGGCATTTTACTGCACCTCTGTACTGCTTTCACTACACAATCATTTTCTGCTTTAGAAATGTAGCCATTTGGATCAATAGTTGCAGTACAATATATGGTACTTCTGATGGGAGCCTCACAGGACACCTAAGAAGCACCGTGGTAATTTCACAAAACGCTTGGCTACACTCTGAAATATATTTTAAAAGCAGAAGTTGGCAAAACATACACTGTGCAAAATTACAAGAGCCCTAATGAAATTGTGCTTACTCTACTTACTTTTATTAGAATTGGATTAGGAAAAATAGGATGTAAAGGGATGTTCCTTGCTTGAAACGTGGGTGTTTCAATGGGAAGCTCTAAATATTAAGGACTGGGCTGTCTGCATTTATTGTAGCAGCAGTTTTAAACTCCCGTGGAACGTGTTGGCTTGTTTGGAGGGATTTTTGAAGGGGAAGATTTCTAGCTGATGTGATAAGCATGTGTTTGCTGGGCTTGATTTAAACTAAAGCAGAAATAAAAAAGGGTGTTTGGAGAGACATTTACTCACAGAACAAAAAAAAAACCACCAAAAAGAGGATCTAAAAATACACATCCCTTAAAGTGTTAACAAACGTGTCCTGCACATTGCAGATTTTACAGTAAATTCTTTATCTATAAACAAACCGGGTTATCACAGCTGTTTATTGTACTGCTAGCCCTGATCCTAACCTTTATGTCTTTATTGCTTACATACCATTCCCTTGTTTATATGTCTGTACCAGCCTGTGCCCTTGAACTTGGCCCCGGCGAGCCCTGACCCGGCGCGCTCGCTCGCTCACGCGGGTCACGTCGGCGATCACTAAATGGGAGACAGGGCTGGCGGGCGGCCCACGGGCAATTAACACACTGCCAGAGCCCTGCCAGCACGGCTGGAGGGACAGACCACCGGCCACGGGCGGTGGGTTACGGCAGGGACAGGAAGAAACAGCAAGGAAAAGGGTGAGAGGGCAGACAGGATCCCCCTTGGAAGGTGTTTTGACTGCAGTGTGCGATGCCAGCTGTGTGACGCTCACCAGCGCCCAGCAAACCCGCCTGGAAAGCAGCCCTGGGGGCTACACTAGGAGGGGGTGATGCCTCACCACTACAAAACCATCAAAGCCCCCTCCTCTTCCAGCTGGGGCCTTGGCGGCGCATCAGAAATGAGAGGGGAGCCGTGTGCTCTTCCGCTGTTCCCCCCCCCCCCCCCGCCACCGCCGCGGCTGAGAAGCTGAGAGCCAGGCGTGCCTTGTTCTGATAACTCAGCAAAGTTTGGGGTTTGTGTGGACAAACAGCCCGTGCCCTCCAGCATCTCCACCAGCAGGGTTTGAAGGGCAGGACGGAGCGGGCAGTGCAGGGAAAAGCAGGGGCAGGGACGTGGTTGGGAAGATCTGCCTTCAGATCACTGATAAACTTCAACCGTGAGCCAAAAAGTACTTTAAACACACCCCCCCCCACCCCGATGTCCTACATGCTGGGTTTTAGGGCGTGAAAGACTTGGCTCAGCTCAGTGTGCTGTGTCACAGTGTTCCCCATCAGGACTACAGCTGGGGCACGCTGTGGGATGAGCCCAAGAGATGGACTGTCCGAAATGTGGGCAGCACCAAACATGCTGGGGCGGAGCGGTGTCAGTGTGTGCAGGGAGCCTTCCTCACCACCCCTCAGGAGCATCAGGCTGGGTTTGGTTTCAGCTAGTCAAACTGGCTCTCCACTAGGGACAAACCTCCTGGTGCAAACATCTCCGGGTCTGAATCAAATCCTTCATTTGCTACTAAAAATAATGGCAATGAATGGAGGAATTCGCAAATCCTCCCAGGGAAAGGAAATTATGATCCCATTAACCTACATTACAGCCATCACCATTAAGAGATACCATTAACCTGCAGTTCCCACACTGGCTTATCTGAGATACTACAGTCATCCCTGTAATTCTGGAGATGCTACAGCCATCTCTGTAATTGTGTGGTAACTCTTGGCAAACGCTGACTTTTTAATAGGCAGTATTGCAGCCAAGTACTTTGTCGGATTATAAACCCCAATCCACGTAGCCTTTCATGAGTGTTTTGGCTGCTCAGGCAAAAGCCTGTCTCAAACCACGCTTGGGATGAGAGCTCCAGAGCAGGATTGGGTCCCCTGCCATCTGAAATGATAGGATTTTTACTACCTCACAAGGTCATGAGCAGTCATAATCGATCAATACGGAGGATGACGGGAGTATCAAGAGTTTTAGTGACTTAACAGCATGTTTTAGGAGTTGTTGTTTCACTTTCCAAAGTAACATATAGATTTTCAGTGGTTTTTCTTCACACATTTACTGATATTCAGCCACCAAAGTGCTCTTGAGTACCCATATTTGGTGTATGAGTTTAACTCAGTCCTGCTAGTTGGAGAATTGGAATGTTGTTTTATATATATATATTTACAAACATATATATATATTTACAAACACATGGTCAATATCCTATTTCCTGATCTGTTCTACTTACTTTACACATTTAGGCTCTGATTGCAAACACTGATTCTGTTAAATTTAGTAATCAAATTTTCATATATTCAGAAGCTTGAATTTTCCTCAGCTTTTTACTTTGCGTTGTCCTGCCCAACAGCCAAAAATTTTGTTTTGTTTTATTCCTGTGGGGGTTTTTGGGTTTGTTTCTTCCCACAGAGGAAAGAAATGCAGGGAAGTCAGTGTGGTTTTGCAGTAAAGGAGCTGGAGGGATCCTCAGGACTCATAACTGGACTTACTTTAGGTTCTTTGTTTGGCCATAAACTAAATTCAATCCTTATGCCTCAGTTTCCCACCTGTAAGATAGTGGTGAGGCATTACACTCATGAGTAACATTAAGATATATTCAGTATTTGTCTGCTGTTCTCAGGCTGAAAAAGGATAGTTTCAGAGAAAGCTGATGTTGGAAATGGGCTGTTGGGCATCCACAAATCTCTCATGGTCTTAATTGTGGTGCCCAGGGGAAGATACTCTCCCTTTCCTTCCACAGCAGGTCAAAAAGCAGTTGAAAAGCTCTTGTAACATCACCAAAGCAAAAGGTCTTGGGGAGCTTCAGGTCTGAAAATCAACCAGACAACATGAGGACAGAGTCCTACAACCTTGGCCTCTGTTGCCACACTTGAAAAAAGGCAATAAATACTGTTTCTGACTAAGTGTGCTCCCTGCAGAGCTGCTAACTATCCTTCCCACTTGCCTAAGGGTTAACTGAGCCCTAAGAATGTGGTTGATATATTATCATAGCCCTGATGAAGTCATCAAAGAGTTCGTAAAAATGTGCAGTTCTCATACCCTTCTGTGAGAGATTTCAGAGGTTTTTTTTCCCTACCCTTGCAGGTTGTCTCTTTATAAAAGTAATTTCTCAGAAACATTCTCAAATCTAAAAATAAGCGAATCCGTCTGTTAAAGGCTACAGTAAAGCAGAACCTTTTTTTTCATAGGTTAAAAAAACACGCACCAAACAAACCCAAGTAATAAGATGTATATTTATGTAACAAAAAGTCTGATTTATGAAAAATGCTGTTGTGGCTTGTGATTCCACATGAAATGGTCCAGTCTCGGAATAAAAATTGTTGGATGCTGACATGTAGTGATGTGCAAACTCCCCTGCCTGAGCTGAGTATATTTCTAACTTTGCTCTAATTATCAATCACTTGATTCATGTCAGACCACTCACATTTAAATCAAGTTTTTGTGCTATTTAGACAGGTACTCTGTAAACACAGGGAGAAGAGATGGTTTCTGGAATGACTGGGAATGGCTGCCTGAGTGGCTGTCAGGAGTCCATGTTCTGTATGAACAAATTAAAAGCAGGAGTCTTTCATGCTAAATTTGTATGGCCCTCTGCACAAATTGCCCAATTTATTTAAGTATTTTCTGGAGGCGAGATGTTTTGGGTCACGAGGGTTGATAAGAAGCATTAAATAAAACACTGCAAGTCGAATTTAAGGATAAAATGAAATTCTCTCTGTGTTGGGTTTGATGTTCTTAATATAATCCCTGGTGGACAGTAGTCTGCATTACAAAACCTTCACACATAATTTGGCACAGTTTGGATGATTTGCAATCTCTCCCTCGCTCTCTCTGCAGAGGATGCCCTGAGCAGATCCTGTGTGGAGGCTGGGTGACCTCTCCTCTCTCAGGAGGGTGGTCTCCTCAGGTCACTGTTCAGGTCATTTCTGCAGCAGAGTAAGGAAGCTTTGACTGTTCCTTCTCTTGTGTGGGTAAACAGAGGGCTTCCATTTCGAGCACTACCGGTCCCTAACCTTCAGAAGCTCAGCAGTCACCGAGGGGGATGGGGAAGAGATGCCAAAAGAAAGTGCAGAGCAAAGAATGTAAAGAATTTTGCTTATCTGTGACAAGTTTCTAAGCGTGTTTGATTATGGTAATAAGGATACCTCATTAACAAAGGATTTTAAAGGCATGTACACCATTGATAATCAGCCCTGGCCAAAGTACATTGTACATTTTTAACTTTTTTTTTTCCCTACCAATGGGATACGTTTGAAATACAGCAGCACCTTAGTTAAAATGTGGAATGTCACTCGGTGCAGGAGGGTGGGGCTGTGGCAGCCAAGGAAGGAGCCCTATCTACCTAAGATAAAGTCCCCATCACCAAGAGATGACTGTAAAACATGCACAATTCCCAATCCTTAAAACTCTCCCTAATTGCAAAGCTCCTCATTGTTTTAACTTATCTCTGCCAGTGCTGTGCTGAATTAGTCCTTTGGAGTCCCTGAATGGCATCAAGGGAAGAGAAGAGGAAAGGAAGGATGGGAATGAGAACCAATGAGAAACAGAAGAGAAAGCAAGATAGCCAGAGAAAAGGAAAGGGGATGGGTGTTAAGTGTAATTGCCCTTTGGCTTCCTGTGAAATTGTAAAAGCTTTTTTGAACACCCTTGCTGAACCAGCCACACTGATGTTTTCTGCACCCCTGCTGCATGGGAGCGATCTGGTGCTGGCAGGGGTGGGGGGAAAGGAAAGAAATGGTTCAGCAAGTTTTCCTCCTCTGTTCAGACAATTTCTGGTGTGTGTCTTGCTGGAAACTGGCTGAGTGAATGTCCCCCACGACCAGCCTCTGCACTGATCTCTGTGTTAGATCCCTTGACCATCTCCCCCCCAGACCCAGTTCCCCACTTGTGGGTGGGAGATCCACCACCTCTGTGATCACCCCCTTTTTAGGCCAGTCTGGCACTGTAGCAGGCAGTTTTTTCACCAACAAGCACTCTGTGGGAATTTACTCCAGCTCCACCTGATACCTGGAGTATTCCCATTTTGGCATCCTTATCTCCTAATGAGTTTATAATCTAGAACAGAACAGTACCCCTGCTGTTCTCCTGCCTTCTTATCAAATGATTTCACAATCAGACGCATTCAGAGCTGCTTCTGACCCTGTGTGGGTTCCTCTGTGGGTGCTTTTCTCAGCAGGAATGGACCTGAGCAGAAATTTTGTGTTGTGTCAAACAGGAGAAAAATGAAACCCACCTATGCACGGCCCTCTTGCAGCTTGTTCCAGGGCTAACACTGGAGTGCTGGCTGCCCAGCTCTAAATGTGGATATAACTTAGTATTTCTTCTTCTAGTGCCTTTGGGTTGAAGAAAGCATTTTGACATCCACACACTTCTAATAAACTAAAGCCGTAACGAGGCTTTTTCTATTTGTATTGCTCTTTTGTTGTCTCCTATGCGCATTTACCATTGATTTTTGCCAAACTCCCCCATACTGTAACTGTGCAGTTATAAACTGGTGTTATTGAGGGGAACTGAGGAGGGAAAGGATTGCCATAAAATTACTGGCTGCAAACAAACACTGCAGCTCTATTTGGGTGTTTCTCAGAAACACCTGGAGATTATTGCATACAACCTTCCTAATCAGTAAATCAGCCAGCCACTGATTGTTTCCTTAGCCACATCAGGCACAAATGGAACAGCTGTTTAATTTACCTTTTTTTTTTATGGTAGAAAATTCATATCCTGAATCATCGATATCTTTATTTTGCAACATGCTGACATTAATTTTTTGCTTTTCTCTCAGTGTTGCTGTAAAAGACAGGAGGATCTGTCTGCATGTTCGAGGTGCGGCCTGATGTCATCCTTCAGGGTGGAAACCTGCATGGAAACCAAGCAAAACTCTCTGGAGCTCTCCCAAGTAAGTTGGGACATCCTTTCAAATCCAAGGGTTGGGTGAGGGGGGACACTTGCTAATGTGAGCAGGAACTGAAGGAGCCAAGGCTTTGCAAGCTCTAGAAACTCTAAAGTAAATGGCTTTGGTTGGCTTGAGACTGTGCAACAGCCAGCTACAACTGAATGCTTTATTGCTGTCTGGAAGTGTTTATTTTCTGAACATAAATTCAAGGGACAGATTCAAGGCATGTCTAGAAATAAAGCATATCATCATGTGAGCTAAGCTGACAAGGACAATTTACTGTACCCTGCATTCGTTCTGGGCCAATCGGAAGAGAAGAGGCTATTAACATCCTGAAATTCCCGCTGTTCGGCTCTCCCTGTCCCTTCACTGAACTCAGGAATGGCATGTATTAACCCCTTGAGGGCCTCCCGTGCACATCCGAAGAAGGGACACTTGTTTAGGCCCGGTAGACATGTGCAGTATGTCCAGTTCTTATTGACAGCAGCAGCAAACTACTTTAAGAGCCGTGACACGGGCTGCGCTGTCTGGAGGCCCAGCACAGGGTTAACGTCTGTCCTAGAGGCAGTTTTCGGTGCTGTGGATGAGCATTGACTTACTCTGTTTAAATACGAGAGTTCACTGGTCAGCTTGACCTTGAATTCTCTTGCAAAGACAGGAACAAGCTGACATACTGTTCGTGTTTTCAGTGGCTGCAAAGTTCAGGGAACACAATGCAACTGCAGCTCACATGCCGTGAGCATCACTTAGAGAAGAGAAGGGAAAGTTCATTTCCTACTTTTTAAATCCCGCCAGCAAGAAAAGTAACAAAACCAGAAGAGAGTCAGAAGGTAAAACATAAAGGGCACAGCAGCAGATATTGCAGAGGAAAGGTGCCATTCACAGTCAGGAATGTGTTATAATAAAATCCACAAGCAAAAGTCCACAGAGGACTGTTTGCATAGCAGCATTACAATATCTACATGTGTAAATAGAGGGAACAGCCTTTAAATCTACGTTACAGCAGCAACTGTTGGGTCTTTTGCCTGCAGACACACTGCTTGAAGTGTTCCTCCTGACTTAGTGGATGTCCTTGTATAGGACAGCACGATCAGCCCCATTGCAACATTGCAGCTGAGGGAAACATGTTACTCTGGCTCCGAATAGGAATATTCTGTGTACAGCACTGCAGAAGGGCAGTGCACTTAACTGGTCTCCAGCTCCTTCTTTTTGTCCTATCCCCTCTCTGCGTGGTAGAGGGTACAGATTCAGCACAGCAGCTCATTCCTGTCCCTTGTTCCCAGTGAAAAGCACATCTCCGCACCTCCTTCTGTGAGGAAAATATAAGCTGGATCCTCATGGAGTGCATGGGGACAGGGAAGCCCAAAGAGAAAACTCCTTATCGACTTTCCTAGGTTTTCTTTTAAATCAAGGCAGGCTCACTTGAAGCCTGGTAAGGCTGAAGGCACAGCACACCCAGGCACTCCTGCAGCTGCAGACCTGGACAGGCAGGAGCAGGAGTAGCCGCTGGATCCTGGGTCACGGTCAGTCCCTCAGACAGCTTCTCTGTTTGTTTATCACTGTGCCTGAGAACACACCGAGTAAGTCCACACATATTAAAAACACACACACTCCCCCCGCACTTTGGTCCCATTTTTCATGTGGGCCTTAGTCATTCCTCTGCATTTTGGCACAGAGTTGTGCAGCAGACTCTCTCTGCTATATTGGCACAATGTGCACAGCTGGAATAAAAATATTTGTTCTTCTGCCTTCTCCCAAGTCACTTGGGCTCTCTTCTCCCACTGAGGAGCCTGTGTCATTCATTCCCTGGCAGTACACAGGGCTTAAGTATTGCAACCTTCAGTACTAGACCAGAATAATATAAGAACCACAAAGAATCATTTATCTGGCATGACATATTTTATGCTCTTGTGTAAGTTTTCCTAAGGGAATTCTGAATGTCCTACTGGGTGACTGTAAAGACACCAAGGACTCAAAGTCATGGGCATCATCTTTATTACAAGCCCTAAAACACTCAGCACCAAGACAAAGCTGAGTAATTTTAACTTTTCTGAAATTAAGAGACTATATTGTGTCACCAAAGTCCTTCCACAGATCCCTTTAAGAGCAGAGTGGTTTGGGGCTGAAAGGATCCTCGTACTGAAATTGATCTTAATCTTCTATTACTATAGAAATGTTTCTGTGCTTTAAAAATACACTCCCCATTTCTTACTTTCAGACTACCCTAATCTCAAATTAGCCTTCTGAGCAAAGGTCAGGAGTGCAAGAGTGCAAGTCTTACTGGTTCAATTAAAGGAAATAAGACAAAATCAGACAGGCTATTGCAGAAGTCTTTGTCAACAACTTCCTGAATGCTGAGAGGCTGTTCAGGCATAAGCTGTCTATACTGCCAGATAATGCTGTTATTAGAAACACGTTAGTGTAAGAAATTAAAAAAAATAAAATAAAAGAGATATACATGGCTAATAGATACATTCATCTTGTGGCTTTCACAGTAGAAGTCTCAGACTAGTGCTTGTGATTAATTATTAATGTTTGTCATCTTGTTCCTTTTTTTGGTGTGTTTACAACTTAGCCTTGCCTCTCTATTTTTTTTCCAAGCCACTTGCACATAACAAAGCCCAGATAACTAAACTAGTAGCTGTCGTGCTATTACTCGCTTTAATAATGTCCTTAATAATGATGAAATGTTAAGTATAATGTACCAATAAATATTTTGGAGTCAGGGAACTGGCAGGTACGTGGGAAGGCACTTTGTGTTAACAGTTGATATACTGTTGTTGCACTTATGAAAACTGTGTTTAATGCATTTGCGTAAAGATCCTCTTTTTAAAATGATTTTCCTTTCTTCCTTTCCTTTTTTTTTTTTTTTTGGTTGTGTCCTTGTGCCTGAACATTTGACCCTGGGGGAGTAGGATGGAAAGATTGTTTAAACAGCAGAGAATTGTTTATTTCAATTTTCTCCCTCTTTTTTCCCCCTTTTCAGTTCTCTTTACAGGTAAATCACTTGCGATATGGGAGAATCTCAGAAAGTTCAGAGGTTTTGGGGCAGGAAACGCCTCCCCTCCCCCCGAAGTTTGGATTCAGAGCTAAATTTATCTGAATGCTGTCATTTCCCTGCTTTTCCTTCTCTACCTCCTTCACTACATTCCTCTTTCTCCCTCCCCATTCCCAGCCACCCAGATCTTATCCTTTCCTTGACCTGCAGCTCCCCCTCCCTCGCCTTCCACGGCTCTAAAATGTCCGGAGGCCTCGGCTGAAGGTGGTAGTTTCTCCTGGTGGTTTTTTTTTCATTCCTGAGCTGTACTATAGCGAAAAATGCTCTGTAATCCCCTGCCCTCAGAGGTTGTCTCCATCAACAGATGCTAAAAAAAGGTTTGGTGGCCCCTTAAGAGGAGAAGGCAGCAGTGCCCAGCAGAGGAGTCCAGGCTTGCTCACGCCTCGCTGGGTGCAAGTGTCTGCTGGTGATACAGCAAAGGCCTCATGCGGGTGCAAGCAATTTGTTTTAGGTAAAAGGATTCAGAAATAGGTGTGGAAGTTCCTCCAAATTTCCATCCTGCTCCTGCTTTCTATGACACGTTCTGCACATTTGCATCACTTATCACTATCTGGAGCTAATCTGTCCTGGTAGGGAATATACAGAGTTCAACAAGATCCTTTTCTTTTTGTTTTCCCTTTTTCTTTTGTTTTTAAATAATATAGTCTTGCACTGTGGCTATTCTAGTTTTTCACAGAAGTGGCAGGCAGCCAAAGACTGGAGTCATTATTTGCAAACTCTAAAAATAGAGTCAAGATTTATAGGAAGAAAACAGATATGTCTTGTTATAAAACCATGAATAAGGATTGGCACGAACATAACGGTTTATTCTTTTTTGATATTGGTTATTGTAAATTGCACTCTATCTTTCTGGGAGATACACTAGATAGTTCCAGTACGGAAACGTTTCCTTTACTCGAAAGTGCTGCAGAACTGCAGTTTATTTGTTGTAAAGACTTGATTATTCAAAGGAAGAGATAAGAGATGAGGTAGCCCCTGGGAATTTTGTGCATTGTTGGGGTGGACAGTTTGTTTTAAAAAAAAAGTATTAGTGATCTTCTTCTGCAGGTCACTGCTGATAAAAATTACATTCAATGTGTCTCTTTGCCCAGTGTAAAGGCGCCTCATGAGTTGCACTTCTGGTTAATACTGCTTGTTATTGTAAACCATGAACATCACATCCCTGATCTAGCTGTTGTTAATAACATTCCCTGCACTATCTCCTTCCTTGTAGGCTCTGGCAGGGCAGCAACGAAGGAAAAAAAAAAAAGGGTAAAAAGAAAAAAGGAAAAAAAAAAGGAGAAGCAGAGGCAAAGAGAGGGGGAGACTTTCACAAAGAGTTAAAAAGGCCTGATGAAATCCTTACAATGTACACCATATGGCTTGACATTTACCAGATTAGTTAAACATTTCTACTGGGGATAAATATTCCTGCACATCGATGTAAAGAAATTGCATGAGACAAGGGCACATACAGCATATTTATGCCATGGAGTAATCTTTTTTTTTTCTTTTTTTTTTCCTCCTCCTCCCTTCCCCTTGGCTAGCAGAATTCAGGTTACTGCATATGTAAGGGCCAAGTGTACTAAACCCAAACAAACCCTGCTCCTGTGCACTCCTGAGCTGCTGTCGATGTGGCTTCCAACATCGCCCCAAACACACTCAAAACCCCCAACCCAACCCAAAAAAAGTTTTGAATGAGCAATCTTGCTGTAAAAAAAATACCAAACCCCAACTCTGTGGAGAGGCTGAAACATTAAAGTTTGTCAGAATCTATTTGAGCACTCGGTTTGCCCGTCGAGCGATGACTGTGATGGCTGCCAAGCTGATTTTGAGCGGGTTGATGCAGAGGAGGTGACTGCTGGTGCCTGTGTCTGGTGTAGCCTACACCGCTCCTTGGTGAGCAGCCCTAAAGCCATAGATTTCATCTGATCTTTGCAAAGGCTAACATTTGTCTGCTGTCATTTTAGTGAGATTGATGACAGGCTGGGATAGGGGAGGAGGAGGGGGAGTGCAGCGGGATGAAGGCTGATCCCCACAGCCCTGATCGCTGGGGTCAAGTCTACCCGGAGCTGCTGGCCCAGATGCTCTGGTCAGCTGTGGCAGTGGCAGGGAGTTGCTCCTGCACCTCTCCAGCAGGAATTACATGGGGTTGTTACAGGAACTCGGAGACAGAAAGGCAGCACTTTGCACCTTATGTATCTTAGTAGATTATTCGCGTCACAAGCAACACAGAGCGAAATGTTATGACAACCATAAGAACGTAGTTTACTGCAGCTTAATGTGGCTGGGCAGTGCAGGGTAAAGCCATCAAAAAATGCTTTTTTTTTTTTTTTAAAGTTTCCAAGAGAAACTAACCAATGTGGACATGCAGCTATTTTTACACAAAACCCTGACTTTTGGCAAACTCTTTCCAGGCTATAGCAGAAAATGCTTACTCTTTATTAGTAGTAGTATTATCTCAGTGCCAAACTAAAAACCATACACTTTCCCACTTGGAGGCTTTCTTGTAAGCTAATGTAATAGGGGAATCTTCTACAAAGGACACATGTCCCAGGTTGCTGGCTGCAGCATGCAATATCCCTCGGAAAAAAACATCTTTCATACTTAGGCAGGATGAAGTCTGTGTATCTTTTTCCATGAATGAAAGAGTGAGTGAGTGACTATCAATGCTGAAATTTGATCTTACCTCAAAATCCTAGAGATTCGTGTTTTACCAGGCATACGTATCTACACAAGAGGGATCTTGGCACTTCTGGGAAAGAAATGCAAAGTAAGAGGGTTACTGCCTTTGTGGATTGGGAGTGAGAAATGTACCTGCAAATCTTAATCCCAATATTAGATTGGAAATCACTGAGGCAAGGGCTGGAAGCAGCCCTAGATCCTCTCTGGGAGCTGGAGGGAAGACGGGTGCATGAGCCAGTAACTCTAACAAGCTGGAATTCAAAAAATGCCCGAGCTAAAACTCCAGGCTGGGACATGTACAGGCTTGGGGGAATGCTCAGCTCCAGCCCCTCCTGTTCAGATTTACAGTGCTGAGACCAATACCATGCAGATTTTATCCACCCAGTGTCCCATCACAACAAAATGACATCATGTGAGGATGGGATTTTGGCTGCGGACAGGGACAAATGTAGTGTAGAGTATGAAAACAAGCTGTACACTTCTTATTCTTGCTGTTCAGAGAAGAGCAGAGACTCCCACTTGAGTGGGAGGGCTGGCTTGGGCCCCACATGAACCTTGCGCTTGGGTGATCACGGGTGGCTGGGTTGATAAAGAGTGAGCCAGAGAGATAAATACCCGTACAGAGGAAAATAAGAACAGATAATGGATTGGTGCAAGTCGCAGTATATTTCCTCCCAGTGATGAAAGGCTAAGAGTGAGTTATAGATCTTTCCTCACGATAAGAACAGATATTTCTTTCCAAATCATTTATCTATAAGATACTGAGATATTATTTAGGTCTGCATTGGTATTAATCTGGCTCTTTGCATTCCCATCCCAGTCCTTAGCAGGTGACAACATTCTGGTGGGGACCCCCGGAGGTTCTGTCTGCATCTCCCACAAGTGAGGTGTTGCTTTTCATCATTGGGAGCTGGGAAGGAAGAGGGAGTGTTTATCCAGGTGTCTCAGGTGAAGGTGATATGGCTATTTATGCATTACCAGCATTTAAATGTTGGTTTGTTCAGGTCCTTAGTGTACAAGAAGCATCACTGAAAGTGTTATAAGATCTGTTACTGCTCTGGGATAGAATTAACTTTAAAAAAAAACCCCAAACATTTACATGTCTGGGAGATACGACACGTGTGCAGCACGTGTGTGTGTGTGTTTGTGAGGGCGGGAGCCTCGGTCTGGAGAGCATGTGGGGAGAAAAATGCGGCGTGGTTTTGTCAGCCAGGAAATACCGGAGCACTGAGTTTGATAGTGAGGGAAACGGCTTTTAATTTTTTTATTATTATTGTTAATATTTCTACTAAGTAAATGTTTTATATAATTTTAGTAAATGCCCATTCCTCAGCCGCCTTCCCCTGAGGTGCCGCTGGTGAGGTGAGGGCAGGGTGGTGGGAAATGGTGGGGGCAGCTCCCACCCCTCCTCACAGCCTCCATGAGGGGATGTACCTCCAGCGTGAGGGGATGTACCTCCAGCGTGAGGGGATGGTGGAAACACCTGGGACAGGTGAAAACACCTGACCTAGAGGAAAGCACAAGTGAGCTGGGGCCGGCTGGAGGTGCCAGCCAGGGCTCGGGGCTGTGGGATGAGGGGTTCAGGGGCGATTGGGTGCCATGTGAGGGAGGGTGCCATGTTTCCTCTGTGAGGGCAGGTTGCCACATCCTTCCGTGAGGGCAGGTACCATGTTCCCTCCATGAGGGCCGGTGCCATGTCTCTCCATGAGTGCAGGTGCCATGTTCCCTGCATGAGGGTGAGTACCATGTTCCCTGTGTGAGAGCAGGTGCCATGTCCCTCTGTGAGGGTGAGTGCCATGTTCCCTGTGTCAGGGTGGGTGCCATGTTCCTCCATGAGGGCAGGTGCCATGTGTCTGCGTGAGAGCGGGTGCCATGTTCTGTCCAAAAGGGCAAGTACCATGTCCCTCCGTGAGGGCAGGTGCCATGTTTGATCCATGAGGGCAGGTACCATGTTCCCTCCATGAGGGCAGGTGCCATGTCTCTCCGTGAGGGCAGGTGCCATGTCTCTCCGTGAGGGTGAGTGCCATGTTCCCTGCATGAGGGCGAGAGCCATGTTCCCTCTGTGAGAGCAGGTGCCATGTCCCTCCATGAGGGTGGGTGCCATGTCCCTCCATGAGGGCAGGTGCCATGTCCCTCCATGAGGGCAGGTGCCATGTTCTGTCCAAAAGGGCAAGTACCATGTTCCTCCGTGAGGGCAGGTGCCATGTTCCGTCCATGAGGACGGGTGCCATGTCCCTCCGTGAGGGCAGGTGCCATGTTCCCTCCATGACAGCAGGTGCCATGTTGCTCATGAGGGCAGATGCCATGTTCCTCCATGAGGGCGGATGCCATGTTCCATCTGTGAGGGCTGTTTACCCACAAAGCTGGTGGCGGGTCAAGGGGACTCAATGCTCTGGTATATTTTCACCTGCTGTAATCTCAGCAGGAGCCTTTGCTGTCCTGTGTAAACCTCTGCTTTTGGATCTTAAGAGAAACCTTTGCAGTGGTCAGTAAATCCTATAGCACTTGCTCTAGTTTATGAGATTTCCAGTAGTGCACGGCTTTGGAAATTTGTCACTTGGTGGATCAAACAGCTCTGAGGGCACCGCAGATTTGGGATGAGGGGGGAGAACTCAACTGTCTCCATCTTGTTTAAATGAGCTTCAGGTTCAGTACATTAACGTGCTAATAAGGGAGCCTTGTGTTCCCACAGTGCTCTTACAGGCGTTCTCACACTGCTGACCTGACCTCCTTAATCCTGGCTTTCCTGAAGGAAAAGCTGATCCATCAGGCCTCCTGTACCTAAAATGGGATAAAAAGAAGCAATGGACCTATTTCAACACTGATGTTTCTCAGTTACCTCAAGCAGCCTTGTTCTTTTTTGTATTCATCGCTTATTTCCCTGGGAAGTGAAAAAAAAAAAAGGAAAAAACCCTCTGGATGTGAGGGCTCAAATCACTGAAGATGAGAAGCAGCAAAAGGAAATAAAGAGGTCAAACACCTAAGTTAGCTTATGATTAAAAAGAAATTAGTGGGACTATTTTTAATTTGTTTAAATATATTACTTTCCATTAAAAAGGTCTTCATATTTCACTACGTATGAGATGAAGTGTGTCACCAGAGAAAGATTTTTCAGTTTTAGTATCTTTTCTCTTAAAAAATTAGAAGTCCAATGCCACTGAAGTCACAGATGTGAAACCACTAGGAATGGCAGCAAGTGTGGGACTTTACCTGTACAATACACCAGGGTTGCCTTCCAGTCAGGCCAATTTGCAAGAATTCAGGGGAGAAAGATACAAGCTGTGTGGTAACAGGTACACTAGGGGTAGGTCTGTGGTACCACATAGCCCCCCAAATACTCAACCTCAGAATGTCGTGTAGCCTTGAGAACCAAAACTCTGCATCTCTGCACTCAGACACATCCCAAGGTGTTGGGTCCTAGACTAAGGAGCTGCTCTGAGCCCTCTTGGGAGGCTGAAGTGCATCTCATATCTGAGTTTAGCTGCCAGAGCTTACGTCTTTTTTTGTTAAATCTGCTAGACTATGGATATTTTCAGGCTGCAGCTGACAGAAATTAGAAAGGATAGTTGTAAACAAAGTTTTGTAATGCCAGAAGTCTATGACGGAGCTTTTTTAATCAGTGCACAAGCTGAACAGTGATCTGACTGTTCTAAGGCTTTCCATGAGACTGCTTGTTTTTCCATTTTTCTTTTCTTTCTTTTGTTAAATAAAGTTCCTTAACAGTCAGTATAACAACTGGGTGAGTCTCTGCAAACTCACTCATGGGGGAAATCCACCATAATGTTTAAAAAAAAAGTAACAAAACATTTGCTTAGGAATTTGTCACAAAACTCCAAAACAATGCAAACACCCTCAGTTTCATGTTTTGCTCCCAGCTGGAAAACCAGGCCAGAGTCACTGAACATTTCACCAAGTCTTGCTAACCTTCTGAGCTGAGTTGTGAGAAATTGTTCTTGACATCACATGAGCTGGGCCACAAGGCAGGACTAATGTGATATTTGCTGTCGAAGGTTTCCTAGGAAACATGCTACTTAGAGCACTCAGCTCTCCCTGCCACCCTTCCCACATCCTCCGGCTTCACCGGCTCCCACAGGTTTTGCAGAGGGCAGCGATGTCCCCTCTGACCTCCGGGCACCCTCGGTGCAGACCTTCCCAGCCGAGCAGAGAGGGGCTATGGAGACTTTTGAATCTCACTCTCCTAATTGCCCTTTTTTTTCCTGATTTATCCCTTTTTTTTTTTTTCCCCCCAGCAGTCTGCAGTGGAAGAAGTGAGAGAAACTAAGCTACATCCTGGAAGACTGGAGGTGGAGAGAAGGAAGTTTTAGCCTTCCCAGCAACCTTAAACTTTCCTGCCAAAGGGGAACTGGTGGAAAAAGGTTAGGAAAATCAGCAGATAACTTACAACTTTACTTGCCACAGGGCTCCTCATATTTTGCCTGCAGTTTGCAATGCAGTAGCTGTTATGATACATTACCTGTAGGGATTTTTCAGTGCAATGGAGCTCCCCAATTCATTCCCATAATTTCACCTGGTGGCTGTAGGTGCTGTCCTTGTCATCAGACCCACATAAGTGATTCCTGTCATTCAGGCCAAACTTTTCAGCTTGGCCATTTGGAGCAGCAGGATGGTTCCCGTTGAGGATGAGATGAATGGAGTCGGTTCACACATGTTAACCAAATGCAAATCCATAGATGGAAACTCATGGTCAGCTTTTTCCAATGCTATTTTCAGAACTTCCACAAAAGACTGTGCTGTGATTATATGTATTCATGATATGTATATCATGTATTCAGCTCAAACAATATTTGAATGATGCATTTAGAATTCTTCCTAAAAAAGGACCATGCTTCTGTAAACTGCACCATATTTGTAAAAGAGAGGAAAAAAGCTCTAGCTTGCTTTTCCTTTCTTCCTCTCTTTCTTTTTAATCTATCATTTCATAAGGCTGTTAGAATTGGTGTTAATGCTACATTACACACAGACACACTTCTACATAATCATATGCATTTGCCTGTATTCCATACATAAACAACCCTATGGAATCCCGACTCTTCATTGTTAAGTTTGTCTCCATATTTTTCAAAGCAGAGCAGCTCTGGGTGTCAAAGAGTTGCTTTTTTCACTCTCTTTCACTGGGTTTTACAGTAAATACAGCCAAAAAAATAATGCATTGGGAGTTTTGTGGGTTGGGTGGTTTTTTTGTTTTGGTTTGGGGGTTTTTGTTTGTTTTGTTGTTGCTGGTTTTCTTTGGGTTTTTTGTTTTTATTTTTGATTTGTGGTGGTTGGTTGGAGTTTTTGGTATATCTTATTTTATTTATTATTGTAAATAAATAGATTATTGTTTATGTGTATTTTATTTTGTTTGTATATTTTATTTTGTTTTGTTTTATCTTTCCTACCTGGCCATTTATAACTACCTATTTTCCCTCATGTCTCTTTCACTGATAAAAAAACCCAACAAACATTTTTTTGACTGTCATTAAGTGTCCTTCACATTGCCAATATTGATTTCCCCAGCCCCTTGGAGGCCAAGAGTGTCACCTCCATGATGCTCCCTGAAGCCACTGACTTGGAAAACAGGAGTGCTAAGGTTGCTGTTGCCAGACATTGGTTTCCCACATGGCAGGACTTAAGACAAGTAGCCTTAAGTCACTGGACTGATTAATTTCTCTCCATGATGCCATTCACTTCACCTTACCATGTTTGTGTAGTGAAGCTGTTTGGCCAACATGCCCTATGGGCCTTGTCTTAGTAATGAAAGTGCAGAGGGTGGAAAAGAAATTCCATTCTGGATCGTTTGGCTCTATCTTCAGTTTCTGATGGCATCCAAAAGATTGGGCTGGCTTTTGGGCTGGCTTTTCAGTGTGCCTTCAGGTTCAGAAGAGCAGCATCCCCTAGGCCCTGCAAAGCCAGTGGGGCTTCACCTGTGTAAATCTGGGCAGAACTGGGGTCTTTGTGGCCAGAGAAGGAACACCTGTAATACTCTTCTCTTTCTGTTCAAATCCAGAAAAGTTTCTTCCAAGCATTAAGACCGTGATGTCAGTCAGCTTCAGAGAAACAGCATCAGATCACCTGAGAATCAGCATGCAAACCTCAGGTCTGTACCAATCTCTTACATCAGCGTTTTTCATTGCAGAGTCAGGATTTCCTTGCGTGGAATCCTGGTGGTGGATTTGCAAATCAACCTCTACCTGTGAGATACCATCATGAAACCACATTGCTCACAGAAGGCAGAACTTTTCTGAATAGTGACAGATTACCCAACACATGAGATTCTGGAGGGCCACCCAGACAATTTGTTGGTTTCAAAGCACTTTCAGAATGTCAGTCCTCATGGCACCACATAAAATATGTGTCAGGGGCTATTGTTAAACCCCATTGCCTGCTGAGGAAGGGAGGAAAGGAGATTACAAAACCACAACTTGAGTTATTGTTGGAGGCAGGACTGGAACTCGGGATTTCCTGGGCAGATTACCACCCTTCACTTCTCCCTCAGCTGGTATAATTAGCAGTGTCTTGGATCTCTCTGATTCCCATGCAAGACCACATCTGAATGCATTTTTCTTTGAAATTGTCCATCTTAGGATCATTTCTGTTGTGCAGTTCTGGCTGTTAATGATCTGTTTTCTGCAGTGAAATGCTCACTAGTACACTGTAAATCATTAAGAGATGTAAAGGCATCCATTTGTGACTACTGATTTAATCTCTCTGGATTTTTGGAATTGGCTACCTGTAAAACTTTGGGAGCCAGGTCTTGAAAAAACCGGTCCTTTGTGTCTCTTTAATATTTTTGTTCTTGGCTGGTAGCCATTCAGACAGATGTCTTACATCCTTGAGATGAACTTAGTGCAGTCCTCATTGACCTAGCAAGCCATTTTTTCCCTGACGACAAGCTGGGATCACATTTTGTAATGACTGCTGCAAGATTGTCTTGTTAGGGAAAGGGCTAAGGTGGGATCGTCTTTAATGACAATGAAAGCACCTCATAAAACCTGATTCCTTGGTTTTACAGGCATGGCTCTAGAATTTTAGCCGATGCAGACTTAGTGAATCAGTCAGTCAAAAATTATATCAGTTGAAGTATAATGTTCATGGCAGTCCAAAAAACCTGAACATGTAGGTGATTTGGAGGGCATTTTGTTAACTCTTTAATTGGTCGTTTGAGTGCTGGAGGCAGTAGCTAATTGCCTGTAGGTCAGAGTAGTCCTAGAGCTTAGGTAAATGTATATTGTCATATGTCACATTTTCATATGGCTCCTTTGCACAGGTTGGTAAAAATGATTGCTGCATAATTAAAATTAAGACAAGGTGGGAAAAGTGATTCAATTAAACCCCTGAAGCCATTGCACAAATTATGTGAAGTACCAAAAACTAATGAATAGTTAAAACTAGTTTTATCTTTTTACTCTTCATTCTTGAATCCTGAGGGTATCAAAATGGCGATTGAATCTCTCTCAAAGTTCTCAGAGGTGAGTTTTTGGGTGGGCAGTGCAAGTATGAGTCAGCTCAGAGGAATCCAGGCCTTTTAAAATACCAGCACACAGAAACTTTGTTACCTAGTTGTTTTGAATTGAAAAGAACCAGACCTTATGCACAAGAGACCTTTTGGTTTCTCCACCAGCCCAGAATTATTTTGAAAACATCTGCAATATTTCACTCTGCATGCAGCAGGTATTATATACCAGGGAGGGTGATGACAGTAAAAATAAATGAGATATGTTGTAACCAAAACATCCCAAGTTTTACATCATACATTTCACAACCTCAGCAAGCATCCTGCGCTTTGACTTGAAGGCTGAAGGCGTGTGGTAGTTTTACAAATGTCTATTAGTATTAACAAATATGTTCCATTATTAGACAGTGTGCCACTGACCCAACCTCCCGGTGCAAGAGGTGAGTTAATATGGCTTATAAAATACAGGAGTGCTGCAGGCACAGGCTGTGGAAATCAGAGCCCTGGCTGAGCAGGAGGTCTCTTTGCATTTCGTGGGACAGCTTACTAGAGGCCTGAACATGGGCATAAAAACTGCCTCCCAGCTCAGGCTTTTTATGGTTCCTGTCCTTTCCCAGAGCAATACAACTTTAGGAGCTTTAGAGCAACAAGGTCTGCACCTTTGGATACTGGCAGTGTGCTAATTCTGGCTGGGTTTAAAATGAGAAAATTAAGATATGTATGTATGCGCTGTCCCTGAGATTTTTAACAGAACGTTTTAGTGGCTGAAAGTAGCAGGATGCTGAGAGTTGTGCTCTTCCACAGTTGTTGTTTTTTGGGGTTTTTTTGCATGGCTCTTTGCTGTTAGCTGTAAACCTCCATTTCTGGGACACAGAATGTTTCTTGGCCAGGTTAACCAGGATTGTGAGTGTCTGCACAGAGAGGACCTGATACATGGAAACTGGATAAAACAGTGCACGTCACAACGAAATAAAAAAGTCTTGTTGCTCTTCATTAGAACAGATACTTCCCTGGAAGATGTTTAAAATATGCCCTAGTAGAGTGTCTCCAGCCATCCAAGTAGAGGTGTCTGCAGACATTTCCCCTTGCAGGTGTAGATTTATAGTATAAATGAGGGACACTTTTTATGCTTCCATCTCTTCGGAAGTTATTCTCACGCTGCATTTGAAAGTAACAGTTAAAAAACTTGTTCTTATGCTTATCCAAACTTAATCAGAAATCTTAAATAGAACTAATTATTGTCACAGGTAGCATGTTCATCTAAGTACTGACTTTATCATGCAAAAAAAAAAAATCCCTGCTGAAGACCAGGGTGATTCAGGGAATAGTAGGTTATGGAAACATGATGATGTCAACTCACTAGATGAGCCCTTCATTAATGAGTAAAGCTTCTGTAGGTAGAAAAAATAAACCTTCCTAAAGATTTCTGTGGATCAAAACCCCAAGAGATGAGAGCAGAGTAGAGAAGAAGGAGAAAACTGAAACATAGGAGGTGTTCAAATCACGTGAGCCCTCTGCTTTCCCATGCTTCCTGGTGGAAAAGCAAACAGCCAGACATTGTCAGGAGTGTCCTAAAAAGTCAAAATTGTGAGGGGACACATTGCAGTCTCCCCCCAAAATATTTTCTTCAGTCTTTTTTTGGTGTGTGTTCAGCTTAGACTGCTGGTAATCAGAGGCAAAATTTCCAGTGCCTGTGATTCAAGAAAAACACTGCTTATGTGATTAAATGGGGTGTTTTTTCTGAAGCCTTTTCTGTGTAGACTTGGCCTGAGACCACCCAAATGCCAGGTAAAGTACTGCATGAGACAAGCCAAAGTTTTCCTTCCATTCCAAAGGCATAAGCAACAGGCTACAATTGCTTTTATAAATGCAGATTGGGAGTTTTAGGAGGCTACCAACAAAAGCCAGGTTATGGTATGGGCTGTTGTGGATTGCACCAAGAGAGCGCTGAAATTCCTGCTCTGCGTACGGGAATGTGGAAATGACCCAGGAGTGTTTGGGATGCCTTTGTGGATTTCATGTATATATACAGTATTGTATTACATTTATAGAGATGTATATGGCAATACCATACAGGACTAGTATGAGACATAAAAGTTGTTATGTGACAGATTCACAATTTTTCCTCTGTGTATAGAGAGTGATTCAAGGTCATGGCACCAAATTCATCTTTCAAAAGGGCCTCATTTCACTGACTACGGAAGACTTGAAGCAGTGTCCTGTATTTACTATAAAAATACATATTTAAATATATTAAAAAAAACCCCAGCAGTATTTTGACCTGTTAATATGGACCTTTTCAAGGAAAAGTGCAAGCTATTGCCACCAGCCAGGTCCATTCCCATACCTTGCAAATAGCAAGTGTATGCAAAGAGTTTAAAACTTGGATTGAGGATGCAGCCAGGGTTGCTGGTGGAGGAGCCAGGAGCACAACCCCTGCCTGCTGGGCTTTGTGGAGAAGACCTACACAATCAAAGCTGTGGAAGGTAAAGGAATGCATTGGGGCTTTGGAGAAATTCTTTTAAAAGCCTCTGGAATTATGAAGACAAGTGAGAAAGGCCTTCCCTAGACTTTCTGGAGAGTGAGTCACTGGTGAGTTCCCCTGGGAACTGAGGGAGGCAGCAGGAAGATGGTAATGGCCTGTTAAACTTGATAGGACGTGGTGGGTGGTGGGACCATGGCATTTCCAAGTGTTTTCACGAGCAGGCAGCAGAAGGAAGTGAACATTGTACTTCCTTTGGGGTACATTTTCCATGCAGCGAGGTAGGGATGAGAAGGCAGCTGCCTTCTCCCAGAGAGCCTGGAAGCACTGAATTTCCCTCTGGGGTTGCACTCCTCTTGATGTGCATTGGTAGTTTAATGGTATTGTCTTGTAAAGAGGAGGTTTTAAAAGATGTTTTTAATACATGAGACAAACTTATTACCAGTGAGTCTGAGGACTCCCCATCCTTGTGTTATCTCAGGGAGGCACAGCCCTTGCTCACAATACCTCGTGTGCAAGGACCAAAAGCATAGACTGTTTGAAGCAACAGTTCTTGTGTCAGCCCCAAAAAAGGCAGGGATATGAGATATTCCTTTGGCAGTGTGGTTGCCTGGGGATGCATCTGGAACGGAAGGTCTGCTTTGCCATGAGCGGAGCTATTACAGTGCTGTTACAGCCTTTCCAAGAGGATAATGTTCTTTGGGTGTTCCCACCTTCTCTTGGCTTACACATAAGATGACAACATGGCTGAAAAGACCCTGCTGGATGCCCAGAAAGGGACAAAGTTAGTAATGATCAGCGTGCAAAGAAAGATTAGACATGAACAGAATTGGATTGATTGCTTTGGACAACTTTACGACCTTTGTTTTCCTTCCTAAATTTTTTGTGGGTTGTTTTGTAGTAAAATAAATCACAGCACTATGCAAACCCCCTGTAATGTCACTGTATTTTTGGTGACTCACAATTAGCCTTGATAACCCAAAGGATGCAGGCGAGCATATGTCATGGGTGGAGTCAGGAATAATGTGCATCTTTGTGTCTTTTGATGTATGACAGATTTCTTCAGTCAGATGCAGGCCTGGCTGAATTCAGCCACCTTGGCCTGGATATTATCCATGTGGCTAAAATTGCCAGTCCATTTACCCTGGAAATTATTACAGTGGTGCATTGCCAAATGCACAGTTGCATTGTTCCTGTGCTTCGTGCTGTTGGGTGTTAAATGTACCTCTGAGCCTTAAGCAAGTCTAGATTGAGTGTTTTTTGTTTACAAAAAACATTGGAGTGTGTGTGTGGAATCTTTCAGTGTTCTTTCAAAATCTACCAAAACCTTTGTCATTTACTTCTAGATTAGGTAGTTATGACTTAAAGGATAAGAAGGAAGTAAAAAGGCTTTGTAAGAGTTCAGATGATGGATCACTTGAATTTATAGTGGGAAATCTGCTTCAGTGAAGGCTGGAGTAGGAGCTAGAGTGGGAGCCAGAAAATTCTCCACTCAGCCAGAGATCAGTGACTAACCCAAGTTTGTGAGCCATAAAATGAGCAGAGTGCTGAGATCTTAGATAGGTGCTGATGATAAGTGTCCTGATGATGTGGAGATGAGGGTTCTCCTATCCTTATCTACAACAACTGTTTGCATGGGAATACATAGAGAGGGACTTTGCTATGCTAAAAGAACGCTGAATGCTGGGACCATCCTGGCTGGGATTGTGTGAGTCCCTCTTTAAAGGTTGAACATGCTCAGGTATCCCTGAAAAGCAGCCATTTGGGACATCTTGTCTTCTGGAAAGCTGTCAGGATCTCCATGCTTAAGAGGCATCCCAAGCTGGGGAGGAGATGTTTGTTTTCCAATTAACTCTCATCTAAGGAATAGACCTAAAAGAATCAGCCCTCCTTTAGGAAAATTAACTGCAAATGACAAATGCTTCGCTGTTGTTCCCAAAGCAGGGAGATTCTTTCTGTCAGGGTCACCCATTGTGCAATAAAAGTTCTCTTACAATTCCATGAGGAGATAGTCTTATGTCTCCATGGGGAAAGGTTCATCTTTCTATGTAATTCTTCTTTCAGGTAGGATAAGGAAAGCAATTGCGAGGATTAAAGAGTCACAGCTCTCCTGAAGGAAGCAGGACAGCAGCCCTCCCTGGGAACCAGCACTGCCCATCAGGGAGAAACTCTGTCCTTGTCATAACACACCACACATTTCACTGTGCAAAGGTTGAGCATAACACAAACCTACATCTTAGTCAATAAAACCTGCACACAGAGAAGAAATATTATGCCCTTTCTTGTTTGTTTTGCAGAAGAGAACAGAGGGTAGCTGGCACTAAGAGAAATCTATTTTTTCTTTTCATTTTTGGCTTTCGCTGCCATTTTTCCTCTGTGGAAAGAGGGAGACATTCTGGCTGTAGTTGCATCTGTTTTCACTATTACCAAGAACAAAACTCCCATTTTTCCAACTGAACTTAAAGTCCAGTTTCCTTCAATAATTCCTGAATCTTTCTCACATGATCAGCTCTTGTCATGATGAGCATGAGAAGGAAACCAGGAAGGGCAGTGCAGCTTTCCAAAGCAAGATCTTTAAGACTCTTTCCTGGAAGTCTCACAAATCCGGGGCAAGGTTTATTACAAGGTTAAATTACAAAATTACATGGCTCTAGATGACTGGTCTGTTCCATGCTGCCAGCTCCTGAAGCCTGAAAGGCTCTTTGTTAAGGCAACCACTAAGCCTGGTGGTAGCTTGCAAACCAAAATAATCCCACTGCTCTCTTGCATGGATTCACCCTTGGCTCGTGGCAGTTGACAGTCAGGGTGCATGTGACCAAGTGTGTTTGAAACAGTGCAAATGGTAGATGAAATATAATGTGCCTTTTCACCTCATTTTCTTCCTACCTGCTTTCTTCCATTTCCCAGCACAACAGCATTTTTTTAGCCCCCTTTTCCTCTCCATCTGGCATTTGCCTCCTTCCTCTTTCCTAGCAACCCACAAATGTTTGCTGCTGTCTTGGTGTTTGATAAACAGGGGCTAATCTTGAAGTAGCACATCCACCCTGCTGGCCATGCAGGAGGAAGTGGTGGTTTTCCTCAGAGCACTCCTCTGGCAGCAAGACCCCACTCCCCACCTTCCCCTTCCACCCCTTCTCCTGCATCCCCATACCCAGAGTGAGCCCTGGGCATGGGGGCAGAGAGGTCCCCGCTGAGCAAAGATGATTAGATTCTGTTCAAAATGAAAAATGTGATTGATCAGATGGATCAGACAGAAGATAGATTATTTTTCCTTTTTTTACTTGAGTAGCTTGAAATTTTAATAGTAAATTGAATTTTTAATAATTGTAATACTTTTTAATTTGTTAGTTTTAGACTGACCGAAGGTAAATATCTACAATTTGAGCAACATTGCTTTGTTCCAGCTGGACACTTGGTATTGTTTATTTTTAGAATGAAACACTGTACATGCTCTTCCAGCCCAAATGTGAGCATCCTTTCTAAAATTTTCTTTCTAGGAGTGAACACCTCCATAATAGTCATTGCTGAACTGTTTGCAGTAGACAAACACAAAAGGGCTGCAAATGCAGCCAGAGATAGAAATCAAAAGAAAGATTCTCAAAAATGTTTGGCACTGTTTGCTCACCTTTGCAATATACATCCTGCCCCTCTTCTTAAAATACTTTATTTTTTTAGTGTAGCTGGGTGAGCTGGTATTTCTTCTGCTCAAGCTGTCTCTAAACTTATATTTCCAACAGTGGCAGCAGATTATGAGACGATACTTATAGAAATGACATTATATCATTTGTTAAAATACCCATCCTGAAAGGCAAAATCTGCAGAAATTATAGGACTAAGAGGCCTCCTTAGAGAGGCAGAAACTATTTTAACTCGTTATTTTTAGAGCTCTGCAAATCACATATTTTTCTCTTCACTGGCAATTCAAAAAAAAAAAAATTGGAAATTGTAATAAGTTTTAAAAAAAAAGAATCCTTCACAACTTTTTTTTTTTTCGGTGAAATGGAAAGTTGAAATATGTCATTTGTGGGCAAATGAGATGCTTCACTTTAATTTCACCACTTTTTTTAGTTCCTTTTCTTAGAAAAAAAAAATTAGTCACAGAATGGTCTATTGTGGGCTGGCTGCTCATGTGGATGGGATGGGGGTTCTTGGCCAGGACACCTGTCCTGGAGCACCAACGGTGACATGGACACACGGACAAATAAAGGTGTCCTTAGTTGGCTGATCCATGTGCCTGTGTGCCTGTGGACCTTGCTCCCACCTCCACCACGTGCCACAATTTGTGCAAGATTAAACAAAGAGATTTGACCTGGAATGTTTCAGAGGAATAATGCTGATATCTCCCTGATTGCCGGCATTATCCTCAGTTTCTTGAATTAGCCTATTAAGTCAATTGCCAGGGTGGGAATTGCTGTGTGGAGCTGTGTGGGGAGGGGTGGATCACCCACCTATGGAGCACCCTATGGATGCTGCCCTCCCATCCTTCCTGGTGCTCTGCCCACCAGCGCCTGGGTGAGTCATGGGAGCAGCTGTTTCCAGTGAGGAGATGGTGCTGTGAACAGAGCAAAGAGCTCTGAAAGTTTCTGGTATCGAAAAAGATTGAGCGCTGATTTCATTTTTATGGAAAGGATTTTGAAGAGGGTCCTGATTGGTAATAATCAGCCACTAAAATCTGATGGGTAGGGAAGAGGTGAGTGGAAAAAAAAGAGTAATAGTGGTGCAGTAATTCCACGTGGACTCGGGAGGAACTGACATTCAGTGCAGCACAAAATTTGTCAGGATTTGCTTTGTCTAATGCAGGATTTATAAACAAGAATGCTGCTCACTAGGGACAGGTCTAGCAAAAATAAAAGGTTTGGGGCAATGAATGAAGATGTTTGCACTGTGAAGCAGAGGGACAGGAGATCTGGGGAGGGTTAGATGACCAGTGGGGATTGATATGATATTCTGGGAGAAGAATTATGTTTCCTGGGTGTCTTACGGGCAGCTGGTTCACCGGGGTCCCACAGGATCTCACACAGGGAGATCGCCATGGGGAACTAATGATCTTGTGGTCTCACACTCATGGGGCAGTGTCAGAGAGCACCTTCACGTGCCAGACACTCTGCTCACAAGCAGATGTCCCAGAAGATAGAGTCCTGAGCTTTGTCCAACTCAGGCAAGGACTGTTTCAATATTCATTGTCAGTAAAGAACATTAATGCTTCTGTTCCCTTTTTCCTTTCTTCTTTTTTAATGAGAAAAGATCTCAGTCGGAGAAACTTGTTTTTCAGACATCTCACTTCCAAAACTTTTTCCTCAGAATGCTTCAGCCTGCAATTTAAGAGTTTTTGTTTAATTACATTTTTAAATTTCCCGCCCTTAATTGCTCTAATTTTTTTTATTAACACATAAATATGCTACTATTTGGGGCACAAACAGACAGAGATTACAATTAACAGAATAATTACACTCTTTTTGTCAGTGTAACCTCATGGTACAGAAAGTATTACAAATCCATTTTAAAACATATTAAATGTTCATATTAATGAGGATAATAGAGAACAAGTACCAGCAAACTAAATATTGTTAATGATTTTGAGCTATTAAATTCATTACCATTTCCTTTCATAATAAAGTGGTTACTTGCTAATTAGACCTTTTTTAACTCAACATTATTGAATTCATTACATTGTGTGCAGTTAACCCTTGAAGATCTGCCTGGGTGTACAGATGCAATTAAAAAATAATTTCAAGAGCGTCTGAAGCCGATATGCTGTTCACAATCCCGCTTGTATTTTTGACAGTAGCTCCATGTACTTTTCTCCTGGTACATTTTCTTGACACATCATGCCCAGCAGCTCCTTAGCTGTCACAGCAGCTCCAGCAACACGCACGATGGAAACATGCTGTATTCATTTCATTTAATAGCGTTTAATGTTAAAACTAAAGTAGAACCCACTTGCTTGGCCAGGGAAAAAATTATCCATCAGCACACTAAATGGTTGACGTCAACGAGCTGCTCTTCTCCGAGTGAAATCTGCTGAGAGTTGGGATGATTTACCTCTTCCTCCTACGGAGACGGATACGCTTGTGCCTATCTGGGTATCTGGTCTTTCTCTGCAGCCCTAGATGGAAATCTCATCCCTGCTAGAGTTCATGTCAAAATTTCTCTTGATTTCGAGGTATCCCTGAACTCGTCTTTCAGCAGCTCTGAGGGGTTTGCTCCCCACTTGGGAATGGGGTACACGTTCACCATGCCTGTATCTTATCCTGCATATCTGATTGCTGGAGAGGGCACTCCTGGGGACTAATCAGAGGGCTGCTTTGCTTCTCCTTCTTCCTCCAGTTCTCACTTATTCAAAGGAGGGAGAGAACAGAGCCTTCATCTCTTAACTTCTTTCTTTTTTCACTGTGAAGCTTTTTTTTGTTCTCAAAAAACCCCAAAACACAAACAACACCCCCTCACACCAACCACTTTGAAGTTATAGGTACTTATATAACACAGGGATACTTATTCTGCAAATCCCTGAGGTTGATGCCTTGCCTGGTTGTGGCACAGCAACGTGGAAGGAAAGGGGTAATAATTTCTGAGTGGAAAACACCATTTTTGGAGCAACTGTGCCGTGGCAGCAGCGGCTGCCGCAGCAGCGGCCGCACTGGCAGCCAGGCGTGCGCCGCTCGGGTTGTGTGCCGTAAGCAACCCCACCGAGGAATAATTTTACTTGGGTAGGAAAGGCTTCCTGACACTTATTGCTGCTGTACCTGATGGCTGGAAACTGGGCTGATGGATACCCTGCAGATCCAACAGATAACAGATTAGATATGCAGGTCCTGTTTGGCTCTGGAGAAACACTGTGCCGTTCCTCAGCTCCGGCCGCCCTCCTCCTGCCGACACGGAACCGCGTCTCGCTGTGGGTGAGATATGGGGGTGCAGCTCTGGACCCACCAGTGGGGCCCCTGCTCCTTCTCCTGACTCAGGCACCGCAGCTGCACCGCAATATATAACAACAATAACCCCACATATTTGTAACCTCTGTTTTATTTAAAACCAGGTCCCGTTCACCTGTAAACAGCGAGGGTATAAATGTGCCTCACCGATCACGTTGGACTATTGTATTATACAGTCTATTGAGTGTTTTTGGCAGGCACGAGCCCCTGTGCTACTGTGTCCTTATTTTATTATTGTTTTGAGGGTAGAGCTGTGTGATTATCCATTCTTGCTTCAGGCATAGCAAGCCATCTGGAATGCTTATTAAACCCACAGGCAGATCAGAAGGATATAACTCTGATGATGTACATGTACATGGGCTGTACTACATCATCAGAGCATTGCTCCTCTGATGATGTAGTACACATTAGTGGGCCTAGATAATGGATTAGAACTAGCAGAGTGAAAGTTAGACTTTTTGAAGGATGGATATGGTGAGGTTTTTTTCTCCCTCTGGGTAACTGCTGGCATAAGATGTGGAAAGGAAAATTTAAAAGTGAGCCAAGGAGGCTTCAAAACTTGTAAGTGCTTAGCTTGTCAATGGGGAGGGACAAGTGGTGATCAAGAGGCTTAAGGAGACAGCTTTGAAACCCTGAATCATTGCAAAGAGGTCATATGTACTTGTCTGCTCCAGTGAAAAGGGACATGGAATGTGTCCAGAAATAATGCTGCCTCTCCAATCCTCCTTTGGCTGGTCATCAGGGAGTGGGTTTTTGGTAGGACTTTGGCTTTTCTCGTACTTCAGTCCCACATCAAAAACCCAACACCCTGTGTTATGACACATAGAACTAGTTTTTCAGCAGTTTCCAAATTTATGCTCATCACATATTTGCAAGTACTATTTAGAAATAAGCTTTTCAAATGAACGAGGGATCTGATCAGCTTTCAAACTAGCCATGTGTCTTCTTTTCTCAGCATGAAAAGAAAATCAACATCAGTAAAAAAGAAAAACAATCTGGGCACTACGTATGGGCTGTAGGTGAAGGAAGGAATAACTATTTGCATCTCTGTGGAGTTCTAAATATAATTTCTATTTCTCTTTGTTCGTAACCCTTTTTGCAATGCTTTTCCGAGGTAGCTGATATTTGTCTAATCATAGAAAGGTGTTTCGTGTCTAAACAAAACCTTTTCCTGTGAAAGCTGGAAAGGTTCATAAAAGTTAGGTCATTCAGTCGGGAAACTGAATGTGTGCTATGCAATTTAGATAACAAATTGCACACTTTAAATATCAAACTGTAAATATCAAGTACTCAAAAGAATATTGACATTTTTGAGCAATTCCAAGGAGTAACAGAACTTTCAAAGGGGAGCCGTGCATAGTGAGCATATGCTCTAAAAATCAGAGCTGCAAAGTAAGGCAAATGCCTGTTTTAACAATGGCAAATAGCAAGTAGGGAAAGGTATGGGTCACATTTTATTAATGCTTAGTGTGTCTCAGGTTTGTCAACACCCTCACTGCGGGCTGTGTACACCTGTGTGGCTGAGGGGAGGGTGCAGCCTGAGCAGGGAAATGCACGTTTGTTAAAGCAGCAGGTAATTATTTTGGGTGCAGAACAGCAGCTGTAGCAGCACTTGAGTGCCAGAATCTTTGTTTTAGGGGGACTGTGTGTCTTTCCAGTTTGATGGTGACCAGGTTATCCTGGAGGTGTAAAGGAGAGTTAATAAAAATTCCCAGGTAGAAGACCGGAGTTCATAATTTACATGACTGTAAACTGATAGCTTTCCTTTGACAGATTTTCAGGTTTTTCTTGGTGAAAGACCATAGTGAACCCCAGTTGTGACCATTATGTGCTCTTCTTTACCTGGGCTTGACAGCCAGTAAGAGAGTTTGCACTCTCTCATTCTTAGCAAGTATCTGGAGAAGTTTCTGTTTCGTTCTTGTGCAGAATAGAAAGACACTTGGAAAACTCTTCCCTCGCACTGCAAATCAGATGGCTCCTTTTTGGATAGTCCATGCTAGCACAGCTCCTAGGTAGCAATTTTGGCAGGAGGGGGCTGTGTGGGTGTCTGTGTGTGCGTGTTGATTTCCAGATTTGCACCCCTCTTAGTGAAGCATCCAGCTTCTGCCCTTTTTCAAGCCTTCCTTCTGTTCTTTCCCTGGGTGCTTTACTGTGTTTGCACTCACAGGAACATCTTTCTTCTCTCCCACATGATTATCCCTCCATCCTCTGGAGTCTGCTCCCTCGCAGCCCCACTGCTGGGCTGTTGCCTTACCCCAGCAAAGCTGTCCATGTCCCCCACTCACCTTCCTGTACCAGTTTGCTGCTTTCCCTGCTACCACTTTGTCCCCAGCTCCAGTTCACTGGGGAAGGAGATGACAAACTGTCACTTTCTCAAACACCCTCCACCGACTACTCTTAAAGAGGCAGTGGGATAAATGAAATGCAGCATTCGAAAGGCTCAACTCCTCCAGAAAATATTCCACCCACAAGTGGGGAGCTTCAGAATCCATTCCTAGCAGTTAATGCTCCATCCTAAATGACACAGCTTTTCAGTAGTGACATGTGCATTGATCTGCATTACAAAAATAAGAGAAATAGCACTTCTTTTCAGCAGCAGATAATTACCAGCATACATCAGGTTCCCTCCTGCTGATACCCACAGGGTGGAGGGGATGGGAGTGGGCATTAGGTGGAGGGGACGTGGCCGGCTTGCACGTTCAGCCAGATAAATAATATTGATTGGGACTTGTGTGGAGCCTCAGCAACACCCCCCTTGCTGGTTTGATTAGCCACAGGGGTACATTCGCTCCACTTAGAGGATTTCACCCCAGTCATGTCTGCCATGCAAAGGTGCTAGTTAGGCTACATGCAGAAGCAAGCTGAGGGCTTCTTCAGCCCTAAGCAGAAAGGATCAGAGCCAGGTGACTGTGGCCCTGGTGGAAGAGCTGGATGAGCTATGGGACAGAAACATGTAAGAAACCCCCTCAGTGGGGTGCAGGCATCCTGGCATAAGTGCAGAACTCCCCTGTGTCCCTTCCCTGACACCTCTTTGGAGGCTTAAGAGGTAAGGGAAGAAATTCCCAGTGGCCAGCTACTGATTTTTGTAGTCTGTGTGATGAAATGACATGCAGCACTGGGGCAAGAGTCTGCCTGATGTGTTTGAAAGCTCCCCCCCTCTGGGGTTTGGCTCTGTGACCCTGATAAGCAGCCACCACCCTGTGCCGGTGAATTCAGCTTTGCAGGAACTTCTGAACTCCTCTGCAGTGAGCCCCCTCAGGCAAGAGACACTTCAAATATTTGTGAGGGAAGGGGTGCCACTCACCAGCCACCAAACACCTACTCTGCCCTCCAGCAGGACAGGGACCTTTGCTTGGCTCACCTCTCTTTGGGGCAGATGACTAAAAAATCACTGCTGTCATTTTTTCTGTCTGAACCATCAGTACACAGAACCACCTTCATTTTCACAGGAGTGCTGGAAAAGCTGCAGCTCTCAGGGAAAGGGGCTGCTGCTGCCTAAGTGGGACTTTCCCATTTCTCACTTCATAGTCTGTTGTTCTTTAGAGGCAAGTAAAGCCCATTGGCAAGGGGACTGAAAGTGCTCTGTGGGTCTAAGCACGCTCCAGTGTGTTAGCTTGACTGAATTTCCTCTCATCAGTGAATGCAATCTGCCGTGAGAAAGTTTTACTGTCTCCCAGTCCTTATGAAAACATTCTTAGATAATTGAGACATTCCCAAACAATTAAGATAACCAGATGTGTCTGTTATTTGTAATTACCTGAACATGAATTCTTTTTTCAAGAACAGTTCAATTTTTTTGTGCTTTTTGAATTACTCTAGATAATGGATAGGAAGATTAACTCCTCTGAAAAGTAATCTGTAGTTTGTACCTAGTATGTCTCATTCTGATGCAAAATCGCCTCCTCCCAGAATTAAGTGCTGGGGCTGAAACAATATGTGAAATGAACTTTCCAGTTCTGCTGTACTTGTGATCCATAGCCTGCAGTCCCCTTTCAGGTGACACCATGGGGTGAACTCAGAGGCTTAAAGTCTATGAACAACCCATGAAGAAGATGCTAAAATGATTTCTTCAAGCAGGGAAAATTGCTGAAGGCTCAAAAATGGTTTCACAAACCACTTCGTTAAGTAGCACAGTTTGAATAAAAAGGCTTTTGCACATGCTGCATTTGCACCTAGAGCTTCTGCAACGTTTTCATTTTACAAAGTGCCCAGCTTTCGCTGCATTGCAGCACACGAGCAGGAGGAGGTCGAGGCACCCTGACAAATTCACAGCGTAGGAAAGACACCTCTGCGTTTGGTCACTCCTTCTCCTAGTGCCTCAGTATCAAGTTGGATTAGCACACGCCTCAAAATTGTTATTTTCAGGGCAGTAGTCATGACTTCTTGTTGCTTAAATGTATCTTTGAAGTCCTCCCGCTTCCTCACTTCATCAAGCAGGGCTTGAATCAGAACTGGCCGTTCACACCCAGCTCTGGGGCGTGCATTTGACCATCCCTTTTCTCAGGAGCCTCCCTCCCTGTGGCTCGGTCCTGATGGGCTTCCCTCCTGCTGTGCCTGCAGGTCGTGCTGCAGACAAGTGTTTCATCTGGACACTGGCTCTACTCCCATGTATTACAGGCTTTTTGTGGGCAGCTCCCTAAATTCAGCTCCCTCAGGGACTATGTCGGGGTCCTTTCTCCACCGAGGGCTGTAGCTTGGTGCCCTGTGCTGGTAATTCCTGATTTGGGGTCCTTACCCCTCGCAGTCCTCCACTGAGGTTTGCACTGCTGACTCCTTCCAAATCCCTGCTTCTGGTCCTTGTCCTGGCATTGTCTCTGGGGAGAGACAGGCAAAGGGGAGCACTGCTGCAGCTCAGGGCAGTTAGGCTGCTTAACCACAGCTATTACCCTCATCTTTGGTACAGATCTTACTGGTCATACCATACCTGGGCACTGGAAATGGGAAGGGGGGGACTGTCCAAATCCCATAGTCCTTGTCTACTTTTCCACTTCTGTTTACTCCACTTTTACTCTGTGAATCAACGGCCTCGTCTTTATCTTCTCCCTGACAACTTCCTCCTGTATGTTTACCTGAGCTTATTATTAATAGTGGCAAGACCAGTGGTGATGATGTCACCTCCAGTTATTGCAAGAAAAGTTTATTTTTCAGTAAAAAAAAAGGAGAAAAGTAATTCTTGCATGAGTACTTCATGACTGGTGAGTTCAGAATAGGGTTTTTTTCTTGAAGCTCATTTAAACCTTCCCTCTTTCTCTTGACAGTTTTGCCCTGGGCACTGTTATCTTTATTGTCCCAAAGGAATATCCTTGAGTGTGTTAGTCATGTACATATCAACTGAGACTTTTCACTTTCCAGCCTGCTGAGGACCTGAAGATCACAATATTATCTGGGTGCTGAAAATAAATGGGACTTAGAGATGGTTTGGAAGACTAGTGAGAAGTGGTTGTTTTCAGCCCTGCTGACTAGTTCGGTCTACTCAGTATGAGGTGAGTTCCATCCTCCCTGCTGCCCACACTGAGATATGGCACCTTTGCCCAGGTATGAGGAATACATGGTGGAATAAATACCTGGTTGTTAAATTGCCACCTCCCTCTCTTTCAAAAGTGGAAGGTATCATTTAGTTAGTACTTGGAATTCCATGATGTTTTCAGGAAGGTCTGAGCATTTTTCATCCCTGGTAAAGCAGGATTTCTGGTGCACAGAGGCAGTTTATCACTGATTTCTTCACCAGGTTCCTTCAGGACTGATTCTCCTCAATCAGACCACTCCTTTTTATTGTTTAATATTTCATATGGTACATGGTTTTGTGTTGCAAGAAAGGAACATGCAACTTTCTTTGGTATGGTCATTTTGTGTTAGTCTGTAGCTCCATGTGGCAATCTTGTGATAAATCATGTGGCAAACTGGTGGGAAGAAGGTGACTTATCTGAAGCAAACCATGTGCTGAAGTTTGCCTTCAGATGAGCTAAAGGCAAAGACTGGCTTGGGATTTCAGGAGTGGCTTGAAGACCTATAATGAAGTAGAGAGTTACACAAAAGGATTTAATTTTAATAGCACTGTGTGTGAGAGCGAGAGGGAGAAGGCTGGAGTCCAGTCACGCAGAACTAAATATAAGGGAAGGGAAGCAGAGGGAGAAGAAAACTGGGCTAAGACAAAAAGATTGCACAAAAATGATAATAAAAAAGACAAGACAAAAGCATGAGGCATGAAGCAGGCTAGGAGAAAAGCGTTAGTTCAGTTTGAATGTGTTTGGTACTGGGGTGAGGTGAGAAGGGGAGGGAAAGGAAATCAAGCCTAAAACTATTTCTCTAACTATTGAAGAGTGGCTTTTCATCCCTTTTCTTGGAGGTTTCATTAGAATGTGTGAATGCCTTTTTTCCAAAGAGTTTTTAAGTGTCTTTTTGTACTAACAGTACAGCAGACATCATGGTCCTATAGGAAGCACCATAGAAGGTGTGACTGCAGGTGCCTAGGAAAACAAATCCATGGAATATGTCTCTTTGTCAACACCTAAATCCTTTGTCAGGTGCAAGTTGGTCTCTTCTAGAGGAGCACTTGGGAGGTCTGGCAAGGCCATGAAGGCTTGGAACTTCCTATTGCCAGGTCTGTATTCCTCCAGACTGCTCAGCTCCTTCTCTGTCTGTGCCCAACAGTCCCCACAGATATAAAAGGGCAGTTTACATCCCCTGCCTTTTAAAAGCACTGTGCAATTCATTGGCTGTTATTTTCCAGCATGTGGAGGGACAAGGAGGAGAACCAAGACAGGGCTAAGCCAAGGATGGCCAAGGATAGCACTGGCCTTGGGGAGTACCACTGAGACTCCCCTGCATCAGCAGCATTCAGGCCTGTTTACCCAGCCTGCCCTCATCACAAATCTTGTATTTCCAAATGAATATTTTAACGGAAGGGAATTGTGTAGATTGTTAGTGTAGCTTATTAGGTTTTAAAAATTCATGTTTCTAAATTCCCAGTATTATTTTCCCCTTGCTTTAAATAAAAAAAAAAAAAAAAGAAAAAAAGAAAAAAAGAAAAGCGGTGAGGGAGGAATCTCTTTACAATAAGAGTTTAATTGTCTGTTTTATCTGGAAAGCCCTCTGAATTGAAACTCCCTTCTCCACAGTGCTACCTGAGCACTTCACAATTTTATTCTCTTGAAGTGTCTATTTTACCATTTGTCTCACTTTCAAGCTTTTAGCTAGAACTGGACATTTGTGGCCAGACAAAGGAATTTAAACTAAGTAGCGTGTTATGGACGACTTCAGGTGACTCTGCTTGGATTCTGTCACTCTGACACTACAGCAGCTAAAGCAAAGGGCATTAACATGAGTCTATTGAATGTAGACCTGCAACTGAGATGAGAGAATTTCACTGCATTTCCCATTGCGTCTTTCTAATGACCTTACCCCTGTGTTTGGGAGATGTCTGAACTAAGGCAATTATTTTATCTTTTTTTGCTTTTTTTTTAAGTTCCTAGAGAAAGATGTTTATGTATCAGGAAATGATACGTTTAACCTGCAGGGTCTCAGGATATGGGAATCTGGTCTTCTGCCTCATTTCATTACCAGCTTGGAGCTTAAGCTTGAAAATGGAGTAGACTTAGTGATATTTCTGGTGTGGCAGATGGGGCTGCCTTGTAATATGTGGTGAGGACAGACACCTGAATCCGGCAGGTTTTGCAGTAGGGGACAGTAATGAATATGAGGGGGTAAATCAGTTAAATGACAGCTAAGTCCTCACCAAAAAACTCAAAGAGCCACTGGACTGGAGGTGCTGTAGGACTGTGAAGCAGTAGCTGCCCCAGAAATGCCTTGTTGTGCTGGCAGACAGGAGTACCAGCACTAGGAGGGAATTTGGGACATAAAAGCCCTCTGCTGTTACTGTCAGTACTCAGGTACGTTGCTGGAATGCCCCTTCCAGTGCTGCTTAGAACCAGTCCAGAAGGCATAAAATATGCTAAGCAGCTGTTAAAGGGGAAAAAATAACATGTGGCAGAGGATATGCATAAAAATATATAGAAGACACTTCTGATGGGAATGTGAAATGTGCCATTTTTCTGTCTGTGGTGCTGCCGAGCACTGTAGCTGTGCTGGTGGCAGGGCTGCAATAGGGTTGTTTTTCTATTAAGGGCAAACAAAATGAGGGTAAAATTTTAAGTTGGGGAATTTTCTGCTGCTGGAAGGCAAATTACTACACGCACTACTACAAAAGAGCAGGGGTAAACAATACAATATGCTGGGAATTGCAGATGCGTGTGCAGGAACGCCGTGAATACATTAACTGCCCGTGTTGTCAAGGCAAGTGACAGCAGCTGACTGAAATCCAGAAAGGGGCTCCTGTCAGCACAGCCCTCGCCAGGGCAAAGGCACATCGCTCCTAATAACAAAGTCTATTCCGTTTACATCTGACACGGGGAGCCAGAGCCTCTTGTTTGGGGAGTTTTATTTATTTTGACCCAGGGAAGTCCGCTGAGCTGCTCCATCAGGCTCCAGCCTCCTGCCACGGCAGTTAGACAAACTCATCCACGCTGCTTCGTCAGGAGGACTGAGTTTTCTGCACCCCTCTTTCCTTTCAGTACATTTTTTCCCTCTTGCTGGACTTTACTGTAGGAAGGACAAAAAGAAAAGCACAGGAGTAAATAAAGAAAGCACTTCTTGGATGCTCCAACCATTTGTGAAGTTATTCCATGAGGGGCAGCGAACCATGGAAGTCTGTAGTATTTTTTTGCCTACAATCTGCACCAATATGTGCAGAAAAGGGACTGCACAGCCCCAAGTTTCTCTTTCCTTCTGCTTTCCTTCTTTCCTTCTCTTTTCCCCAGGAAAACCCTTCAAAGGCCAAACCAGTAGATTTAGTCCATGTCCCAGTTTGATTAAGGTAGGTCTGTAGGTGACTTACCCTGGGCTGAGCATATCCAAGGCAGGAAGGTAAACATCCCATTGTGCTGGATTTGATGAAAGAAAATCCTGGAAAACGTTGTGCTTTTCTAAGAAAACTGCCAGAGGCAGATTATTAGGTCTGAATTAAAATGCAGACGAGATTCATTAAATTGTTGACCCTGCCCCCTCCAAAAAAAAAGTCAGGTTGCCATCTTAAATTGACAGCATTAGAGACAAATTATGTGCACTGATTAATAAGTGTGGGCTAAATTACGGCTTGGAGAGCGGGCGGAGCGCTGTGGGAGCGGGAGCGAGGGAAGGAGCGGAGGAGGCGACAGCCATCCTGCCTGTGGGCACAGAGCAGTGCCAAGGGGTGGGGGGCCCTGTGGCACCAGAGGTGCAGAGGGGGACAAAGGAGCAGGAGGAAGGAGCTGAGCCTCCTCCAAGGAACCTGTTCCCTCTGTGATGGTGACCTGGCGCCCTGGTGCCAACGTGCTCCCTGGGACATCAGCACTGGGGATGTGTGCTGAGCTCAGGGGCTGTGCTGCCCCTTTTCTCTGGGGTAGGGGGAACTTTTCATTAAAAAAACAAGGGAAAAAAACCCACCCAAATCTTGGAAGAGTTGGATTTAAGTTAAATAAGAAAGGTAGGGTAAATTAGAGACTTGAGAAGCTAATTTCCATCGCATTGGTGGAAAAAAATACTGACCATTTCACCATCTTGGACAATAAAAAAAGGGAAAAAGCAGGCATAATAATATGTATATTGCTCACAAGACATAATTCTCTGAGAATACTATGACCGGTATATAAATAGCAGAATGAATGTTATTAACATGTTAATTTTACTAACCCTTTAACCTATTGATTAGCCAAACAGAAGGAAACAGCATCTTTTCATGCTTCGTCCCCCCCTTGCCTTTCATGTAATTGGATTCAAATTCACATCTGTAGCTACTAAACCAATGTTTTCAACCTTTCTTCTGCACCTCCCCACCCCCAACTGTTTAACCTCCCTTCTCCAGAGCTGGCATAAATGTAAGCCTTTATTTGTGAATATTCCGATAAGCACTTTGCCTCCAACTATATTGTTCAAGTACCAGCATCATTGTTACAGCTGTAATTGTTACTATCAAGACACAGTTCTTTGTAATTAGAAAGTCAAGATGGTATTCAGCAGTATGGCAGCACAGATTCTCATTTGTTAGGCTATTAGAAAAAAAATGTTTACAGAGAAAACAGTGTCATTGTTTAGTGCTCTTAATTGACCATCTGCCTGGTAAAGAAATGTCCAAAGAAGGATAAATAAGACTATAGTGCACTTATTTATTTATTTTCTTTGTGCAATGAGTAAATTAGGAAAAGCAACAGCAGATCCAAACTAGACAAGACATTGCTAAATCAGGCTGCAAGTGAAATCATGTCATGAATACATTAACTTTTATTTCTCTCAGTGTCAAGACTCATGTCTGCATCTTCCTCAAAGTTTGTTGGGAAGAAAAAGGAGGCCAGATCTTGGTGGGCACTGTGGAGTTGACAGCATTCATCTTTTAACAAAGTCAAGCATATGCTGCTTTGAGTGCAGCATCTTTGCATGCTCAATGACGTGTTTAATGTCACCTTTCCCACTGTAAATCATCCCTGAGTAAATCCACAAGGGAGAGTGGTACTAGGAATTAAGCAGGAGAGAAATAAAATTCATGACCATGTGGTTCTATCTCAGGGAATTTGGTACGTATTGACAAGAGAGATTCACACCTGACGGGGCCGAGAGCTAATTTGTAGTAGGGCTGTTTATCTTCTGCCTGAAAGGAATACTTTTTCATATTTAATGTGCATTTTCCTCATCTCCATGTGTGTATGTGTTTGTGATTTAACGTGGCTAAGGGTGCATCTGGTGCTAAGGGTGCATTTTTGCATTTTTGCTGCTTGGCAAAAATGTAGTTTCAAATTTCGGGATAATTCAAAATTCTGTGTTTTCCCTACGAAAAAGTAAAGGAGGGGCAGTTTGGCCTTCCAAAACCAGGCTTGATGTTTTCATTGCACAAGGCACTGTCTTAGGTAGGCAGTATTTGATCTGTTCTTGCAGCATTTGTTTACAGTTTTGAAATGAGAAATGAAAAAAAACCCATGAGTATTACCATGCTAAACCAATATGGTAAATGACCAAACTGATCTTTTGTACTATTTGTCTTCCAACATTCCAGGTGGAAATAATCCACTACATTTATATGTTGATTTATTACAGTGTGGAGGAAAAAAAAAACCTAAAAACAAACCATAGAGAGAAACAATAGGAAAAAAAAAGCAGGAAAAGAGAAATTAATTTAAAAAGTAAGGATTACATTTAATAATGATTTCTCAAAATATTACCTTCCAGGTTTAAAAGGCACCAGGACACCTGCAAGAGGAACCCCAGTTGTGCCTCCTCCATGATGAGGCTCATACAGAGGTGCAACCCCTCAGATGGTGACAGAGGGACAGCAACCAGTGCCCTCACAGCACTGTCACTGTGTGTGGCAGTGGTCATGAAGCAGGTATGTAAAACTTCCCAATACTTAAAAAACTGACAGTGTTTTAGCCATCAGTTCTTCCACGGGAATTTTCTTTCCATAAAACCTCTCATTTGATGTCTTCACCCGATGCCTCAGTGCATCATCCCTTGTCCATCTGTTCCCTACTGAAACCTTCCTTTTTTTCATTTCTCCTGATTGCTGTGCTAAATAGTGACCCTAGTAATTTTTGTTTCTTTTTCTTCCCTGATATTTACTCTTTTTTTTTTCTGAGTTTTGAGGGAGTACCTCAAAATCTTGGTTTCCTGCCTGATGGCTTTTGAGGAGGGGTAGTAGCTAAAGCAACCTAGCTCATTTTTCTTAAAAAAAACCCCAAACAATAGGTTTGCCTCTAAATTTAGAATTTTCTTGTTCTCCCATTTCTGGAGATCTTTCATTAGTGCCAACTGCATTTTTTCAGAGAGCAACAACCCACATTTTTTTTTTTTTTGACTTCCAGTAGGGAATATAATGAATATAATAACTTCCACCAACAGGTGCAGGAAGGTGAGAAGTGCACAGGGCTTTCAGGGTACTGTGCCTTTTCCCTGTCCTAAAGCCACACAAATTTGTGAGGTTCAAGGCCTTTCTTTGATATCTTCTGAACTGGAACCTGCAGAATTAGACATCCCACCCTACCAAGCTGGAAAAGCCTGCTCAGACATCCTCCTGCTCGAGCATGCTGGTGTCCCCATCCACACTGCCCATTTCCTCAGTGCTGTACTGCTTTGACAAGTGTTTAACAATGACTTCTTGCAGGTGCCTTTACAAACTGCACCTGTACCTGTTTCCCCAGCACTGGGGCTGTGTGCTGGCACCTCACCTGTACGTAGAGCCCGCGTTTCACCTGCGTGTGCTTCTGTGCACTGAGCAGAAGAGGCGGCTCAGAGAGCTGTGATTGACACCAGTAGTTGGAAGCTCATGCATGTCTAGCTACTTGTTCAATTTGTTTAGTCCAGTGGTCTCCTTTATTAGGAGCCTTAGGGTTTTTCTTTTGATTTGGCAGGGTGATTATAATGAGAGCTCCTTAGTGCTACTCCACCAGGGTATCTGCCCACTTGCTCTCAAGTGTATAGCTTGTGATTAATGTAAAACAGTCAGATGCCCTTCAGATCAGTCGAATTTGGGGATTCTATTACAAACATGAAAAGCGTGCTGACCGCACAAAGCCCTTGGTGGTACCAATTAAAGACAGCGTCATTCACTTGGCACTTCTCATGCCGCTGCTTTTTTTTGCTTTGTTTTTTTCCTTATCCTTTTCACAGCAAACCTTCCCTGGCAGTGGTGGCCCCTCTGCCACCACGCACCTGTGCCACGCTCCGGCCCCAAGGCACGGCTTCCTCGGCTAGTGGGGAGACACCTTGCTTCCCCCTCTCTCTGCCCAATTTCTGTGCCCCTCAGCTAGTCTTCCATCTGGCCAGACGTGAGCGATGGGATTTGAGTACAATATCTCCTCATGTCATCATGCAGGGATGGGAAGTGCTGCCTGGACTGCCCCCAGCAGAAAGCCCCGTGGTGTCCCTTCCCCGCTGGTGCAGAGGCTCCGGGCTGCCACCACAGATCATTTGACAAATTTCACGGTAAGACCCCAGCTTATCAGCATTATCTTTTTATTCCAGTCAGTATTCCAAGTATTCCTTGAATGTCACAAGTGAAGAGCTGGATTATACACAAAGTGTCCAGTGTTAAATCCTATTTACATGCAAAAGTTGTGCCAGCTTACCCTGAGGTTAAATCAGTGCAAACCCCTTCTGTGAGGACTCTTCTAAACTAATGAGAATGACCTCCTATAATTTCTTTAATTAAAGAACAACAACCACCTAAATCAAGATAAAACATGCTTCATATTAAATAAGGTTGGCCAAGCAAATGGGTTTGCCTTGCTTGAAGTGCTGACTCCACTTTTTGCACAGACTGAATTATCCAAGTGCTTTGGACAGAGCAAATCTCAGCTCTGGTTTCTGGCTTTCTGCAGCAGGGAGGGAGGGGGTGTCACACCTGCCCCCACCAAAGGCAACAGAGGATTTGCCCCTGCCTGTGAGGTGGCCAAGGTCTCTGTCCAACACACACGTTTTGTGTTAAATCCCTTGCACCACATTTGATATTCCACAAATCTTTCCCAAGTGTCTGGTTGAAAGTGTTATTTTTTCATTAAAGTTACTCCCCCGTCCAGGGCTCCATGTTTGTCAGGAAGGAATAAAACTGCACCATATAAAAACAGAGAGAAAAATCCTTTATTTCTGAAATTTTATCTTTCAGAGTCAGGTTTGTTTGGTTTTGTTTTGGTTTTTTTTTTGCATAAGGCTCTTCATAAATCTAAGGTCTTGTAACTTTGATCTATTCACCCTCTGCCTACAACATAGACTCCAATTGCACCTCTTACTTAATGGATTATTAGGAATTGAGGAATCCTCATGTAAAAAGAACCCAAACAATACTGGTTTCTTATTTCTCTGATCATTTCTTAAAAAAAAAAAAAGACTCTTAAAAGCTATTAAGATGACATTTTCAGTTGTGAAGGCAATAGCTTTTGCTGTTTTCACTATTTCACTCCTTCCTTTCACTGCTGATTCAGGGAACTGCTGAGCACAGAATTGGTGTTGTTTCCATTCCAACAGCAACAATCTCATCTCAGATCTTGTGAGCGTTGTTTATCTCAAGGTATCCCTTCTAATCCAGCTGTTTTCTAACTCTGTCCCGAGAGCTGGTTATTCAATGACTTTTCACAGACCTAAACCCTTCACTTGCTCAAATCACCTGCTCACGTAGGGATTGTGCTGCTCTTCCCATCAGTGCTCAGACCCTCCTGGAAGGGGCAAAGCCAACAGAACAGTTGCCCTGTAAGGCTTTGGGACAGCAGTGGTGTTCACCGTGTCCATATCTTGCTGCAACCGGAACCTTATGAACAAAATCACCACAATTAACTCCAGCAGAAAATGTGCTGGAACCACTGGAATGTGATTTCTTTGCAATCAATATCATGGAGCTCCCACCAATCTTTTAATAATGTTTTATTCGTGGATGAAAAGATGCTGGTGTCCCAATGCATTCTATCTATCCATCCATTCATGTTAAGACCTGTAAATGAACCCCAAAATAATGGTAATGTTTGGTTGCCTGCTACATGTACACACTGGGCTTACTTGTATATAAATTAAACTGCATTTAATCCTGTTAAGCATTAAAACGTAAGCAAACAAACTGACTAACAAAATACAGTGGGGTGGCAGAAAAAGAAAATAAGCTCAGAAAATAATTGGTTCTAAGGAAGTTAATGAAAGTTTGTAGCATGCTTTTTATATGAATAGAGTTCAGAAGAGATTATTTTTTTGAAGTGTTACTCACAAATCTCCCGTATCCACAATAGATCTTTTGTTAACTGTACCTGCACATTTATTGTGTACGACAGTCTAATAAAATGAAGTCGTTTTAATAAACATTGTATCAGAATATCCTATCTGCTGTGTGGCACTGCGAATTTCCACTACTGAAGGAAACATTTAACATTCTCACCATTTTAATACTTTTAATAAATATTTGCAATTCCTCTGATAATGCATAATGGCAGAAAAATGCATTGCCTCCAAAATTTATGTGGCTGCTGGCAGGTGGCCATTTTCCAATTTTCTGTCTCGCTAATATACATTTATTATGTATTTCTGAGGGCTTTTTTTCCCAGCTTTTGGCTTGCCATAAAATTACTATTTCTTTTACAAGAGGAAGCGCTCGTGACAAAGAAATTTCAATCGAACCTAAACCTGACAAATGGACATCTGCTGGCCAAACTGGAGAAGAAAAACATTTGCCCATCGTAGCTCTCAGTTTGATCCCTTCCCATCAGCTGAAGCCACAATATGTTTGGATCAGAGACTCATATTCTGAACTGATAACAAGAATCAGTTCTCACTTAGTAATATTTTCTGAAGTGTGACACTGCATTGCATCATGTTATGCATGACATGACACGAAATAACAGAACATTACATGATGGGTTATGACATAGGGAAGTAAGATGCAAGTTAATATTATGCATTACATTTTATTTTTTTTTCTAAATTGTTGGATCAGAGCGCATGATGAGCTGTGAGTGGTCTCTTCTATGCTGGCTTTATACAACAGCCATCGATAGAGTACCTGAGCACCACCAGCAGATAATTAAGCCTCTATTGATAGCTGAAATCCTTGAATCTCTCAATGAGCACATATCGTTCTCTGTATTTAAGTAGCAGCATTCATTTGAAGAGCAAGGGAGCAGTGACTAAGTATGAAGCCTAAACAGGCAGTAAGAAGTGGTAACACTACAAAGATGATACATTCTTATCCTCGAAATGGAAGGAAGCTGATTTTGTGAAACTCTTTATGGCATTCACAACAAAGCAGAGGATATCCTGTGTCACAGAGCATGTGCTTCTTGAAGATCCTTTCTGGTAGCAAATGATGCTCAGAGAGTGTGATTTGTTATCAGGGAGCTATTTACGATGGCCAAGATAGAAGGGCACTGAATAAATATCTATAGCTCTCAGAAACTGAGACATGATGGTGCAATAGATGGAAAGAAATATCTCAAATAAGCAGAGGAACAGAACCTCCCTACCAAAGGTGACTGCAAATGCAATAGCTTTTTCTCTTGTTTTATTTTTTCAAAGCTGTGAAGCAACAGGATAATCCACATTAATAATATACTGTATGTTATGTTTTACAATAATATGCTTTGATTAAACTAATTCCTGGAATGATAAATGCAAAGGAGACAGACTGCCCTGTGTCTGTGCTCACAACAACAGGAGAGGTAGATTTGCCTCATCAGATATTGTTAAATATTCTCAAAAAAAAGAACTTCTTGGCCATAAAGAAGGAAGTAGCAAAAATATGGTTCACTTTACACCTTCCACACACTTCATAAAATCAGGGAGCATCAGTGCATTGTCAGCACCTCAAAGAAGGCACTGATGAGAGGGTCTTTGACCTAAAAAGGGACAAGACCACAGTTAACTGAGCAACTGGACTGGCTAATGTGCAAAAGATTTAATCTCTAATTTGCTGGGGAATTATGGGCACATTGCTTCATTATCTGCATTTTTGGTTTTCCCTTTACTTGGCCTATCTTGGCCCCAGCTCAGGAAAGAATCACTATTTGCAAAAGGTGCTTACTGGACCTAGTGGGAATGTTTCAGTGTTTTCCTGAACCAGTCCTGGAGATCCTGCAGAACTGGATATGGAGAAGGCAAAGGCACATTTTTCACTGATGATCATGTCAGGACTAAAATTGTAGTTTGGAAGTGATCAGGTAGAAATTTTTTTATGAAAATTAACGTGTCTAATTCTTTTTCAAGAAAAGCACCCATTTATCTATTTTGAAACTAATTCAACTGAATTGGGTGCAAATTTGCAAATTCTCACCAGAATTTCTCAGAAATTATGGGAACCTTCAATATCTGCCAAAAAATATAATAAATTTTATTAAATAGTATTATATAATTATTTAAGATATAAATTTATACATTTATTTTATAGATAGTAAACAATTGATAATATATATTAATAAATATTCTATACATATACCTATCAATAGATTGTGAACTGTTAAATATTAATTAATTGCTAATTAATAATCAACAATATGTTAGCTGTTAATTGTTAATTAATAATCAATAATTTGTTAGCTATTAATAAATATTATGACTATTTTATGCAAATGTGTAGTAATACTTTTTACCAATTATTTACTATCTATAAAATAAAATTATGGACAAATATTTGTACAGATAATTTATTATAGGGTGATCTCTTATAGGGATCATACATTATAGAATATTACATAATACAATCTCCTCTCTGTTTATTACATAAAACAAATAGAAATATATAATTAGTATTAGGGATTCAAGAGAAAAAAAGTCATGATTTTTCTTGGCAAAGGATAATATTCAAATATTGGGGTGAACAGATGAAGGGTCCTTTTAACCCTCCTCCTGCCACTTAGACTCCTGCAAAGTGTAGACTTTCTACATACTTTTTCATTGTGTTTTTTTGGGGGGGGTCTAATTGATTTCTTCCTGAATTTACAGCTATGCTGCCTCTTTAGAACTGCTTTGCAGACTTGCTCCCATGTAATATTTGGTTGTGATTAATCCATCTCACACTAGAGAACTGCCCGTGCTTTGTTTGCATTTGTTTTATTAAGTGGAGGACACGTCATTAAGTTTTTGTGTGGCTCATGTTCAATGTGGGTTGATAAGAACCAGATATTTGAAGAAATGGAGATTAAAGATTTCCTGTCCCCTCATGGCCAGCTTTCTCTTAGATGAAATGAAGGATACAAGAGAGTGATACAATCATTTCTTTACCAGTATCTACTGTATCAGTGGGCTGAATCTTAGCATTTTTGATAATGATTGTCTTCCAAGAAGAATTCATGCATAAGTATTTCTTACTCTTGCTGCTGATTTCATCCATGTCAGTGAGTTTGGTTTGCCTGCAAAAGATTTCTCAGAAGTAACTTTTCCTTGCAAAGGGTGGCCATTAAAAAAAGGAAAGAAACCAAATGCAACAAAAACAAGCAAAGAAAACCACCTGACAACAGGGTGGCACTTCTCCATGAATCTTCTTAAGCTCATACATTTTATAAGTATTTAATGTGATACCTTGTAGGAACAGACAGCAGCAGGTGACTGCAATAACTTTAAAGAACAGCTTTTTCCTGTCACTTCTCTTACAGTGTGGCCCAACATGTTCCTAACAGATACCGCTTGCACAGCATCCCCATTTCTCTTAGGAAAATCAGTATAGATTGGTAATAAAGCATGGCAACATACAATTAAAAATTAATAGCAAAATGATTACATTATTCTCTTCTAGCAGCAAAAAAACCCCCTCCAACCTACAACAAAGGCCTTTAAAGCACTTTGGCTGTTTTCCAAAAGAGTTGATTAATACTCCATGCAGAACGACTGCTGTGATGCTATTGCCAGGCAGGAATTGCTGACTGTCCGTCGAGGAACCGGGCAGGTGGCAGGGAAGGAAGGCTCTGCTCCACATCCCGGTGCCCTCGGCACAGGAAAAGCTGTTCAAATGGCAGCAGCATGGCAAGGCAGTCCTTTAGATGATTGGAATAATCTGTGACATTCAAAACCGAGACACAGCGCGTCGGGAAGCCTAGAGAGAGTGGAGTTGCTTTCCTCAAGCCCAAAACAAAGGCTTTGCAATGTTACATATATTATTCTGATCACAAAAGTCTCTTGCATTAGGGCTTTCAGTGTGAGATAATTGACCTTGACATTGCTTTCAGCTGAGGGCACATAACTCTTAGTGCAGTGACTTACCTTGAAGAAAACTGTGCAACTGCAAAGAATATTTACTTACTATCTTCTCCTTTTTTTTTTTTCTTTTAATTCTTGAAAACTGTGCTCTGCAAGGACAAGTAGGCAGAAGTGTAGTGAGGGATGGAAGGTATTTTATGTGGATGAACACATGAAGAGGTGATTATGTATTGCTAAAAGTCTAATCCCTGGATAAACTACAGTTTGCTATTAATTCTTTGGACTTGCTTAGCTGCTACTTAACATTTCCACGACTTAACAATTATATTCTTGAGCTAAGAGTAACTTTTCAACAAAATGTGTAGGGATTAGAAACATTGATAATTATATTAATTAATATTAATGGGAGTGACAATATTTGTAGTCATATGACAAACATAAGGAAAGCAGGGCTTTAATTTTATCAATTAATTCTGTTTCTAATTGCTTTCACTATTCAATTGTCAGAACGTGTTCTACTTGCAAGAAGGAATGTGTTAAGCAGGCAAAACACAGACCAAAATTGAGGGGAAAGAGGGCTGTGTGTTTGTATATGGTATCATCTGTTATCCAGAAACATACTGAGCCTTCTCTCTGGGCTTTGGATTTTCTCCCCTCCATTTATAATAAATGCCAATCATCTGGAGTAATGGGCTCAGTCTCATTGAGATGGGTTAGTAGGCAGAGAGGCCATGAGGAGCAGGAAATGCCACTGATTGAAGAGCTCTCCAAATTATCAGCTATCCTTCTTCCCACACCTTCCCAGAGTTGTGGGATGAGCACAGGACAGCAAGACAAGCAGACCTTGGAAAAGAGAGCCCAGTGCATATGTCTATACTGACTCCTCAGATTTAATACACTGGATTCCATCAAAGTCGTCTCTAGAGGAAGTCAGAGAGCTGCAGTCCATTGGCCTTAATCCTTCCCTGTGCTCCCGTATCTTTATACTGCTCCACCAGCTCCACACCGCCGTAAAACCAACACAATCCACCCTCCACGCTCCCTGGTGTGAGGGAAATCCCTCACCAGGTCCCTTGCTGAGCACTGCAGCTGCCACAGAGGCTTCCTGGCAGCAGGAGGAAGGCAAACCCCTCCCTGCAGATGTGTCCAGTGCGGTGGGATGATGCTCTTGCTTGGTGTCCCGACAGGCTGGGGACGTGCAAACCCCACTAAGGGTAGAGGTGTGAAAGTCTTCACGTCCTGAAACCAAGATTTCAGCCCAGAAGGAAATCTTAATGTGCTCAAGTTTCCCTCTGCACAAAGCCTCCACCACACAGCAATCCAAGAGGCCAATAAAACAAATAATGACTATCTCCTGGGGCAGCTGCAATAAAAAAATGCTGCCAGCTAAGAATGGTGCCTTTGATGGCTCTGCAGGCGAGATATCAACAATCTCTCCAGCTGCTAATCCCCTCGCGTGGTTTTACACTCGCTGCCCTTACAGCCCGTGCCCAGATGCTCTGTGCAACATTTTGGGGTCTGCTCTTCTTCTCAGCTCATCCCTCCTCTGGTCCTCCTCAGGATTACACCCCTGTAAGGCAGTGAGTTTCTCACCAAGCACTGCATGTACAGGAGAAGGAAGCTGTCACCCAGCACATGCTGCTCTAGTGGCCTGTGGCTGCTACCAGCTAACCTGGGAGCAGTTGCTGCCTGCTTTCCTTAGCTCTGTGGATGTTGAGCTCTGGAGTGGGAGAGAAAGTGGTCTGGGGAGTCCTCACCAAAGTACCAATGAATAAAGGGGGACTCACTGATGAGGATGAGGGAATACCCCAAAATCTCTTGCTTTTTGTGGGCTGGAGACTTTGCCCATCCCATTCCCCCTCCTTGAGTTAAGCCAATGCTGATCCCAAGCATATTTGCATCTATGCTTATTTTCAGGATAAAATCAGGGAGCACAATTCCATCTTGTTGTGCCAGCCACATCATTGTCAAAAGGCATTCAGGAGATTCAGATCTTTTGTGCTGCTATAAAGGTTGCTTCTTCCCCATGTCCTCATCAGGGGACAGAGTTCAGAATTAGTCCTTTTGTGTTTATTTCCACTACTCCGGGATGGACCTGGAAGCCTTTGCTTTTCCCCATCAGGAAGCAGAGATTTAATGTATCGAACACACCAGAATTGCTTAATGAGTGCTCAGTGAATATTAATAAAAGTTTGGACGTGACTCAGGCTACAATGGCTGAGAAGTTTGAAAGCTTTGGTTCAAGATTACAGGAGGCTGTGAGAAAATATGGTATCCAGCAGCTAGCATATAGTGCAGATATTTCACTATCCAGGGATCTCTAATTACTAATAATGTACAGGAACAGTATGATATGTCCTTACAATTGCAGAATCCTTTTCAAAGATAATCTTTAATAGTTTATTTGACAACCTGTAAAATTATAGAAAATTATTAGTCTTGGGAATTACAAAAATCCCCGTAGTACAGTCAAACAATAAAATTATAATTACCTGTGGGTAATTGAAATTTAACTGTTTTTTTATTGTATATTACACATCAATAGCAACATAAGTTCAAGAGTGTCCCCCTCCCCTCCCTTTTCTTTTCCCTACAGAAATGGGGAAAATGGACAACCCTGCTGGTAGCTTGTGAGCCCTTGTCACAGAACAGAGTTTGAACAATTTCGATTAAAGCAGTATGTTCGAGACTGTCATTAGACCTGCATTAAATTACATATCTGGAATGTTAAAAATAAAGAGTACTGAAGCTTATTCACAGCTGCCTGTCGTAAAGTATGCAGTCAAGGTTTTTATTATCTTTGAAGTTCTTATTTTTCTCTTTTCTAAAACTTATTGTTTCATCAAACAAATATCTAGCACATTTAAGAACAGTATGAGCACACGAGCAGAATTGCTCGAGATGGATAAAGCATTAGCGTGTTTCCATTCTGTGCTCAGTAGTATTGTTTAGTACTAACAATGGTAATTTATCAATTATACACGAGGGAACAAAGCCCTTCACCATCTCACAGCTCCAGAACTACCTATTACAAGGCCCAAAGCTTGAGACCCCTCCCAGACCTTGTGAGGCACCATTTAGCGTTAGAATTTGCAGTACCAGGTTTTGCCTTGTCCTCTCTCAGTGACCCCACGGAGGCTGCTCAGTACTCAGCTCCATGGCACATCAAGACTTTCCTAAACCAGGAAAATTATAACCTTTTTTTTTTCTATTTTCCTTCTGAACCAGGGCTTTTGATACAGGCACAAAGGTTCACAGCCTGCTCGTCTAGTTGGTGAGACCGTCCAGTCCCTCTTGTGTCATTTGTGGTGGCATTGCAGACTTTGAGAACAATCTGAAGGACAAACCCCAAGCTGTTTGGATGCTGCTCAGCCCCAAATACGGTATGTTTGACAATTGTCTGTGGAGCAGCTTTGTTATACACTACTGAGATGCACAAAATCTTCTGCAGAAGGATCAGACTGGCTACTTTTATTTGATTCTGTAAAGTGCTTTGTGATCATTATGTGACTATAACTGCACAAGTGAAAATACCTCTGTTTTATTAAGAGTTTCAATTAAAGTGTTTAATACACAGATTTTATCGTGAGAGAGGCATCACAAAGACTGAGTACAACATAATGGCAAGCCAGGTATTGTTATGATTATCATTACTATTATTTATGTATAATCATTGAAGTATTAACTGAAAACTGGGAAATGGAGTTCCTGAGCCCCAAAGAGCTCATAGTAACAGCTTCTTGTGGAGAAGACAACAATAGCAAACCAACTCTGCTTCATGGCACAATTAATGGTGCATGCAGCCCAGGCTGGAAATTCCTGATCCTGCATGAGTTTTCCTGTTTTCAAAGATCAGAGAAGGTAAAAAAATGCAGTTGGATCCCACCTTTTTTATTTTGGTGCCTCTTACTCTTCCCAGCACCTCTTTTTTCTGCCTGTTGGTGAAGGGCATCCCTGCACGTCAGGACTGTGATGTGTCTGTTTACCCAGCAAAGCAGCTGGAAACTTCTCATCAAAGTGGGTTTATTTGGATGCCTTTACAAGGGAGAGATATTTTGCCTCCCTCACTTGTCCTTCCCATTGGAGATTTTTAAGTGTCTTGGCCTCCTAAAAGCTAAAGTGGAGCTTTCGATTTAGATTTAAACCGAGTATAAATCTTTCAAAAGGGGAAACCCCAAGAGGGACTGTATCCTCAGGGCTGTTAATGGGCTGAGCTGCAGCGGAGGAGAGACAGGGCTGGCCCAAAATCATGGTCCTTGTGCCAAATAGCTGTGACCTCATGCAACACACCAAGGAGATGCAGCTGAGAGGTTGGTTTGGCTTTGGCTGTTTCCTAATCTTGACCCTTGACCAACACCTGAAATCTAGGGGAAAGTTTTTCTCCATCCTTACCTCGACCCTTATTTCCTGGCAGATTCCAGCTGCTGAGCTGAACTGCCCTAAAAAAAGAAGCCAGAGAGCTGTTGTCCAGTAGGATTTATATAGATGGGATGCTTGGAAGCTAAATCTTCCAACCACTACAGTGCACCATACTGTAAGACAAAGAGCGGGAGATAAATTTTCCTGCCTTTGAAATTTCTGCTCATGTCACTCTCTGGGGCTAATTTTTACCATTTTGTCTCCAGTGAGAAGAGCTATTCCGACGTGAGTGTCTTCTCTGCACTGCAATGCAGGGATGGAGCTAAGGATGAGCAATGGAAACACTGTCAGGATTACAACCAGGTCAGATTTTTCATTTTGCTAAAAGTCACTTCTTTGACACAGGAATCAGGAAAATACATTGATGCAACATGTTGAAAAGAATGAAAAGGTTGTTATTTGCTCCTACCAATATGATTCAAATAGAGAGACCCAAGCCTTATGGAAAAGGGAGAAAATGTCTTCCAACAAAAACACAAACTTTGACACTGAGTACAATATAATGGGAGGGCCCAAGAGGGGTTTTGGGGAGCTCCTCATGGAAAGGGAGCTTTCCATGGGCTTTTTTCTCCTGTCTGTAGGGTGAGCACATGCATGTTTATGTAAAGAAGGATGCAAGCTTCCAAATTAAAAAAAAAGGGGTGGTGGTGGCTATTTTTCTTTCTCATGGATGAGGTTAGAAGGTTAATAAAAGAGTTAATCCCAGCCTGCTCTGCAAGAGGGAACAGCTCACATTCGTGAGACTTTAAAAGGCTTGGAGTGTCTGTGTATGGATGTTGTTATTTCCTGTCAGGGCTATCCCAAGAAGAGGGGGGGGCCAGGACCTGTTTTTTTGGAAGAGGAGTTTGTCCATTAACTAAATCAGCTGGAGTGGAAATAAAAAGGTTTGTATAAAATGGTTTTGAGAGTAAACTCCAATTCAGTAAAGCTCTGGGGTTTTGGGGTTTTTTTTGCCTGTGAGAACATAAAATTAAAACTTAGTTCAGAGCAGTGGAGGCCAACCAGAACATCTCAACCAAATGACCCAGAGAATCTGGTTGGCTTTTTTTAAATTAAAATAAAAATCCATTAACATGAATTTAACTTTTAAATATGTGAATGGTTTGAAAGATAAAAAAAAATAGTCAACTTAGGAAACATTCAGCAGATTACAGCACCAGGCAGTGATTTACAAGGAGATCTGCATGTCCATTTGCTTTGCAACATTGAGGGAATGCTTACTGCACAGCATAGAAAATTACCTCAGGCCTTGTTGGGCTTTTCTGGAGAAATATATACCACAGTCCGGGTTACTGATATCCCTCCATGCCTTGGTGTCCCCCTGCACAGCTGAGGGTCTGTACTGAGACACACTGTAAATGTTATAGTCGATATCCCTTGGTAGAGAAACTGCACTGCAATTTCTTTTTTCCTACTTTCCTTCCTTTTGCACAAGGCTCCTGCGCCACCAGCTAACCATTTCCTATAAGAAAATGGCATTGTGTTAAAGTTATATAGTGTATCATATTAAATTTTATAACAGTGCTTTGTGTTTTGAAAAGACTTTGGGGGGAAACAGCATCAATCAGGGAACCACATTTGATAGACTTGGAAGGGGCCTCCTGGGTCATTTTGTCCAAGACCTCTATGAAACAGGAAGGCTTCTGCAAAATACCTTTCCCATAAATGTATCTAACCTTTCCTTAAAGACACTGAGTGATTGTGCCATAAATACCTCAAGCAGCTAAACTAGTCTGATTGACCTTACGATCAGTAAGTGTCTCCTAATACTGTACAGAAGGTACAATTTTCCATTCTTTCAGCCGTGGCTAAGCAAGAAAAAAGGGCAAATACACAGTAATGGGCAACAATACAGACTGTGCAAACAGTTTTGCTTTCACTTTACTGCCATCACCTACCATAAATCTGGATGTACCATTGATACTTGGTTTCCCAGTGTAGTGTCTGTGATCCCTGTAGTATCTATCTCACTTTGACTCTGACTTTTGGAGAGCCACCATTACAGGGTGCAGAAATAAGGAAGACGTACGAGCAGCACTCTCCGATTCAGGAAACCATTCCAACCTGATGCCAGTAGTTAAAGTATTTATTTCTATCTTCTATTTATTAGAATTTGTGAGTTGTTTCTTGTCAGGACCATGGGAGTGAGGGGAAGCACAGGGCTTTCTATGGTTCCATCAGAGTGTCAAGGAATAATTTTCATTCTCCAATTCCAACAACTGTGCATATTGAAAAATAAATACATGGTAGTTTAGCTGTTTGTTGTGTGCAGCAGAGCCTTGTGTGCTGGTTCTGCCCCACACTGCTCTGCCTTCTTTCTCTCAGTGAATATTAGAAGTGTCATTTTGGGTAGATGTGTTATTAAATCACAGACACAGTCATTGCTGAGAGCTTCCTGAGCTGCACATAAACCATCTTTGGCTTGGGTTTTTTTGTCTTATTTTCTTTTCTGCAAGCATTGAAAGATGGTGAGAGAGCTGAAGGCCAGTTCTCAAACACCTATTTTCATCAAGTATACACTTACTTGTGGAGAGGGGTTGTCTGATGGTGTCCCTCCCACCTGACTGACCACTACCTGGGCACAGGAGAAATTCAGATACCCTTCAGTGTCCTCGTGCAGCTCCCAGGGAAAAGCATGTCTTTAAAAGCTGAATATGCCACCTTGATGTCTGTGAGACATTGATACACAAAGGAACAACCATCTCAGAGTCATACAGGTTTTATTGTGGTCACCAGCCACTGCCTGAACACACAGAATCATTCCCAAAAGAGACACTGGGAGCTCCAGTAGAAGCTGGGACAAAGACTGTCTTATCTGATGCCCAGCAGAAAAAAAAAAAGGCTCATAAGAATATTTCACTCCTGACCAGCAGAAGTGTATTTCAGACTAACTGAGGAAGACTCCAGAGGAATTTCTTCTTCAGAAGATGAGAGAAAAAGGTTTTACAAGGTTGAGGCATCCTCAGCTTGGTTTCAATGTCCATTCACTGTTCTGGGTTAGATCAGGCTGCCTTTTTTATTTTATTTTTTGTTTGTTTGTTTGTTCCAGAGTTGTAGTTCTTGTACACAAAAGACTGCTGCAAAATGGGCCAGGAAAACTGGAGTTTAGTCCTAAAAGCAAAAGATACAGAAAAGATAATTTAGAAAGAATATGGTGATCCTGCGTTTGAAGACATGTTGGTAGCTCTGTATGTCCCTGCCCACATTTTTTTGCTGTGTCCTCTTTATGTCTCGTGCTTTTGTGCAGGCTGGCACTCACTTTGTAGTTCTCAGCTCAGGGCTCATCATTTCCTGAAGGTCTTAAATCAGCCCTGAAAAACACAGATTTTTTTTTTTTAACGCTATCTCTATACAAATAACTAAATGCCATCCTTTCTCTGATGTGTAAAGTTGTAAAATATTTGTTTAGTATTTAATCACATAGAAATATGTGAAATTACACTAGAAATACACCTCACCCTGGTGTTTAAGGGCAGAGGCTTGTGAGATTGTGACAAGTCAATCTGATATTATAAAATTGCAAAATATCTGTGCCGAGAAAAATACAAATACTAACAGACCTTCTTTTATTGCTTATATTCTCTTCACTTTTTCTCACTGAATCACCAGATTAGGCTTGCCTCATCACAATAGAGTTGAGCCAACCCCAAGCCCAGCTCACCCCTCACTCCTCTTCTGTCTTAAATTCCAGCTCTAAAGAGCAGCTCTTCTCTGCTGGGGTGATCTGAACCCCACATCTGCTTAAATGGTATCCTGGGTACTCAACTCCATGACAAAAAATAAGATCCTCCTGCTTCAGTCCCTCATATTCCCCATTTTCCACTCAGTGCCCCTCCATTCCCTATATTGTAAATACTTGCTGTGGGGAAAGAAACATATTTAATTTTGTTATGTTAGAAGGGGGGAATGAAGGCAAACAGGGCTTTTTGTGTTGTTTTACTGTTGTTGTTATTATTATTGAGGGAGGGTTTGTTTGGTTTTTTTTCAGTAGAGGCAAGTTCTGACCCATAACTGTGCTCTTAGGTACTCCTGAAAATAAAAAGTACGTTTGCATCAGGTGCGCCTAAAAAACAGAAAGAAATTATATATGATAGAGGTTTTCTGATCCTGTTCAGTGCACAAATGCCAATCAGAAGCAAATATGGGGCTGTATCTTGCAATCCATTTTGATATTTACAACAGAACATGGCATATCATTTAATTTAAATTTGCAGCATGCTCAGTGTAATTAATGCTGTGCAGTGCCTAGAAAATCGTGATTTCTTAATGTGATACAATGCCTGCATGCTGAGAGCATTTTTTTTTTAAACTACTGTATCATTTTGGAGCATTAATGGGGAGGCACTGCCATTAAACAGGAAAAAGAGCCATGCTCACTTGCTCTTTATGAAACTTCCATGCAGCTCCCCAAAATATGATGCAAAGTACAGGTTTGTTTTAAAAGAGAGGGGAGAGTCAGAGATTTAATTTTCCCTTGACACAGCATGATGCCTGAATAGCCAGATAGCTATTCCTAAATTATGTGCATTTCATTCCTAGGAGCTGTGAGCATTTTGAATGGGCTGTTGTTAAATACAGTACACAAGCATAAATACTCCAGGGAACAGCAAGCTGAAATTTTGGCATGAGCAGAAATCTGATGTAGTATCTGAGCACGTAATAATAGTGCATATTGATTTGTCAGGAGTGCTAAAAGAGGGGGGGTTGGTATTCTGGGATGAGAACTGGTAAACTTGGGAACATCCTGTGTGATTAGAATAAGCTGTGGTATTTGTGTGCTGCAGTTCTGGCAAGGTTCACCTTTAGACCTGGAGAGTGGTTGGGGTCTCAGTTTTGGGACTGAACCCAAGAAGCTGAATGCATGATAAAGACATTTATATATTATCCATAAGTGATGCACAGGGAATTTGCATCTTCACCTAGAAAATTGGGCAATGAAAAGGTAATGTGTTTGGCAAGAAGGGTTGGGACCAAAAGCCCTTCAAGGTCAGGAGCTTAACTGCCTTGACTACAATGAGCTTGAGTTTACCTGCTTTGTGATTGAACTGTGCAAAAAGAAGAGGAAAGAAAAAAACCCAAACCAACACTCCTCCTATTAATTCGTAAGGAAACAGTTTCTGCCAGATGTGCTCTAAAAGCTCTCTTTATAGACCTGTTGATAGCAAAGCAAGTTCTTCAGGTCCTCTAAATAAATCTGCTCCTAAATATAATGCTTCAACTTCTGTATTCTCATCTGACACCTGACAATTCAACCTTAAGAGTAATTGGTCCTGTCTTTGAACCTCTGCAAATGCTGCATGAGGAGAGTGGACAATTTATTGATTTAGATTGATTTTTATAAGAAGCATCTGAGACGGACGCGGTGTCCAGTGTCAGACGCTGTGTATATCACACTCCTCAGGACACTGTGTATATCACACTCCTCGGGCACATCCACAGGCAACCAGGAGGGTTCAGGAGTATGTGGAGGTGCTCAGTGAGCACCTGCAAACCATGCTGTGTGGGACCTCTCTGAGTGATCACCTTGGAGAGAGACACCAGTTAATTGGCCAAGTTTGAATTTCAGAAGGTTGATGACACAGCTCTTCTGTTGGGAAGCCATCCCAAGCCATGCGGTATCTCCACAGGCAGGAACCAAAGGGTTATTCTAGTGCAGGTTACCCAATGTGTTGATCTCCTCATACTGTAGCTGTTGGGAATCATTGCTTGGATATTTCCACGCCTGTAACTGTATTTTTCCAGTGCTGTGGTTATTCGAGAACATTACAGGACAGGGCAGTGGATTTGTCGGGAGTGAAAGGATTTGTGAACTGGTTGTTTAGTTTGTGACAAAAAAAAAAATGTCATTGATATTAATAGCTCTGAGCCCCAGAAAAGACCTAAAAAACCCCAGGGAAACAGCAGAACAAAAGAAGACAGAAACAAGATGGCACGAGGGTCTCATCACCAGGGATGGTGATTAAGACGTGAGGGGAAGGGCTGCCCCGCTCGTGTGCGAGTTTGGCTGGGGAAATCACCCTCCTCCCGCTGCCTCGCCTCCCTCATCCGTAATGAGGGAAGGACTAACTTTGCAGCACACTTTGCATTGGCACTGCATGCTAACTTCATTACTGTTTGCAACAGCCTGTGCAATCCTCAGAGGAAAGGAATAATAACAAAGAAAAAAAAAATGATAATTACCAAGCGCATAGTTTTCATCTGTAATCTTCATTTCAGGATTCACTCTTCCCCATGTCAATATTTTATAATGGAAGAATGAGATATGCTAAGTTTCCGTTTGATGGAAGTAAATTCAGATTTAATATTGCCAAGGAGCTGAATTTTTAATACGGCAGAGCAGAATGCAGCCATTCCAGCCCCTGTTTGCGGCTCCTGCCGCTCCTTTGTACCGGCTCAGCGATGTTCCCATGACCAGGCGGAAAAACGGGAAGAAGCCGCTCGGAATTTCCAGTGGGGTGACAGTACTTTGTCATTTAGCTCTGTCACGATAATTGGGAGTGTCACACAATGAAGCAACATGACACACCCCTGGTAAATGAAGAGTTTTCAAAGTGATGTACAACCCCTGTCAACTGCCAAAGCTTTTGTTTGTTCTTGGAGCGAGGCAGCATTTCCAGAAGGAAAACCTCACTGGAGAGGCACACTTGGAAAGTTTGCTGTAAATTGATTTCCTCTGTGTTTTTATAAAATGGGATAGATCCTATGAACAGTAGGAGAATACCTTCTTTTATCACACACTCCAACCTGCTGAGGACTTTCCACAAACTCTTTAGGAATTTACCTCTTTTTGTTAAATTGGGTTGGATCTCATTAATAAAAGAATGGTATAATGGAAAAGAGTTTCTAAAATTATACTGTAACCTAGAATTGCAGGATTCAGCTTTCTCTGCCTGAAGAAAAAAATTCTGAAGCATTAAACTTACTTTATCAAGCATTGCACCTGACATGCTCTCATAAATTTTACATACATTTTAACTTATTTTAATATTATGCAGGCTTGGTTTAAAATATTCCCATGAAGTAACTAAAATGAAGCTGCTCAGCCATAAATTAGAGCTAAAAAAATACTTGTTCCCCCCGCCCCATCAATATTTCTTTACTTAAAATCATGTGTTGTATGTAAGTTAAATTTTCCCTTGCTGAGATACTTTGTATATCTTAATAGGAACTACCACAGGCCCAGTGAGCTGTATTTCTGTAGGGTTAAATGTACTTTCTTTGCTTTTTTTAGAGGTGTCTTGCCTAAAAGCAGATATCAGTAACCCTTTGCATGCCAAAGTGCAGCAGGGCCCACAGCTAAACATGTGGTCACATATATTTATACACACATACATATTTATTTATATATTTTTAAACATCTATTTTTATGCTTATACATACACACATATATGTATATTTATAAAATGTATATATAAAATATATAAAATTATTATTTATAACTATATTTTCTACATTTATAGATAGGTATTTATATCTATACATATACACACATATATAGATATGTATATGTATATATATAGATAGATAGATATACATATCTATATATGTATATATACACACATGTATGTCATAGAATCACAGAATGGCCTGGGTTGGAAGGGACCTTAAAGCCCATCCAGTTCCACCCCCTGCCATGGGCAGGGACACCTTCCATTATCCCAGGTTGTTGAAAGCCCTGTCCAACCTGGCCTCGGACACTTCCAGGGATGGGGCAGCCACAGCTTCTCTGGGCAAGCTGTGCCAGTTCCTCACTACCTTCACAGTAAAGATTTTTTCCTCATATCTAATCTAATCCTACTCTCTCTCTGAAGCCATTCCCCCTTGTCCTGTCCCTCCAGGTCCTTGCAAATAGTCTCTGTCCATGTCTCTCGTGGGCTCCCTTCAGTTACTGGGAGGCCACAGTTAGGTCACCCTAAAGCCTTCTCTTTTCCAGGCTGAACAATCCGAGTTGTCTCAGCCTGTCCTTGTAGGAGAGGTGCTCCACCCCTCTTGTCATCATGGTGGCCTTCTCATGTATATTATCTAAAAACATATACATATTTTTCCAGGAGCAGCCCTGCTGGTTGGATGGGCAGATGATGGCACCAACAGAGGCTTCCATGTGTGACACCCCAAGGCTGCCCCTTCCTTGGGCCAACGTCCTCATCCCGCAGGTACGACATCACCCACAACTCATCACAAAGCTCCGTTTGTGTCCCGAGCCCTGAACCTATTTCAAAGCCCAAGCTAAATTACACAAACACTTGCCTATAGACATAACAGGACTGTTATGAAATACTGTCAGCTCGTTGCCATTTAGCCCGAGCACACCCTGCATGTGTCTGTCAGGCCATACTTGGGCAGCTCTGCCGCGTGCGACGTGTCCCAGACACTGGGGTGATTATGTCTGAATGCTCCTTATCTGATGGGGCAGCCGACAGTGCTGCACATCTGTGCTCCGAGGCTCTGCTGCGGCGCTGCCACGCCACTATTTATTTTGCTTCTGCAAGTTAGTTTGCCTTGAGAAGCAGCAGGGGCCTTCTTCAATGAACTGAAAAATGTGTATTGTATGAAGGTCTGCAGAGGGTTTGTACCGTAGTTCAGTGGGCAAACGCGAACTCAGGGGATGACATTTCATTTAAACATTTGGTTTACATCTTTACATGCCAAAAATATTAATATCCTGACTTCAGCAAACTGAATTCAGCACTTTTTTTTCCCCCCTCCCCTTAAATGAAGTAATTATAGCCAAAACACTCTGTGGGTATTTATTCTTCCTTCTCAGAGGTGGAGTTTCGCACACGAACATTTGGTTTCAGGGCTGGAATTGTCAGTAGCTGCTCACTTGACACTTTCCCCTTCGTTTGCATTGGAAACCACCAGTAGTTTCTTTTCTCGTGTTTATTGTATTACTCTCCGCCCTTTGATCAGGACATCTTGGATAGCAGCAAAGTCTAGCTTAGTGCCGCCTGTTTGCTAGTTAGAAAAAAAAAGGTGAAGAATATGGTTTCTGTCAAAGGATCTACAAAGACAGTTAATGTAATTGAGAAGCAGAAGGGCATTTATGGAAGTGCATCTGAATGTCCTCTTCACATGTAATTGCATCAGGAATTCTACATTAACATGCAAGTGCTGTCCAAAGGGAAAAAAAAAAAGAAAAAAGCTTATTTTTAGGTAGAAGCCCTCAGTGGGCAGTAAATTACCCATAATATCCCCCAAACTAGCAATTAGCCCTGTTTGCTGACTACCTGAATTGTTTCACAGTAGTTCAGCACAGTCTTACCAGTTATCACCATACTTATAATCAGAGATTCCGTGTATGATTCCCGCAGCTCCACATACTGCCTGCCTAAGGTCAGCAGGAATAACAAATACATTTTATTTGCTTCTTTTGGCCCTTTAAAGCTGTTTTCTCAGGCTACAATATGTGAGGAAAGCTGATGCTGCTGTGCTGCTTAACTGGCAAGAATTTGAAAAGAGGAAGCAATTCGCAAGTGTAGGTGTACTTTGGTATTAGTTAATATTTATTTGTTTGTGTTATTCTGTATTTATTCCCTTATTAGCAGACAGTCCTGCCTGGAGACTGAGCTTTCTACCAATTTCTGAGGTTTGCTCTTCAGAAGTTCTAACACTGGAAGACATTTTTCGACACGAACCTGTAACTGAGGAGTGGAAAACAGGAAAATATGGAATCAAAACCCTATGGAATTTTTTCTCTTAAAGTGGTGGAGCAGTTTTCATATCTCCAAATATCCATGCTTTGCCAAAATAGTAATTCAGCTCAGAAAACAGTAGCTATATTGCCTGTTTCAGCAGTAGAAACAATCATGGGCCTCCACATGCACACAAGCACACACATCCTAACAGCAGCACTGAGCTTAAAGAAAGACAACTAAGTAAAAATGAGACTAATGAGGCATTTGAAAAAGAATATAGAAATGTTTGGACTCTGAGCATTAAAGGTGTTTTTTTAAGTGCTGCACATGCCTTTCTGAGTAATGCTTTAATTGACATTATTTCTCAGGCAAAATCTCACTGAATTAACTTAGTGCCACCATTTAAACCCCATTTTCCATGCTGGTTCTGTGTCACATTACACTGACATGGACCTGTATTCCTGTCTCTGATCTGATGGACTAGATCTGGGTAATGAAGGAGATGGAACAGGAATTCATGTTCAAGAGGGAAAACTAAAGACCAGCTCTCCTTTGCAGAGGCACTCTGAGAAGCAGAGAAAACAAAGGCCAATGGCACAGAGAGGACTGTAACTAAAAGAATTACTTCCCTCTCTGTTGGGTTTTAAGCCAGGACAAGGAGGTAAGAGTCATATGACCAACTTTACAATCCCAAGAATCTCCCAAAATGGCCCCAAACCTTTGCTATTCCAGCAGTAGATTCTCAGGTAGGGAGTCCATGACTCCCAGTTAATGGCTTAGTGAGGCAGTGACCAGTTTGGCACTCAAGGGGAAAAGGGAAGACTTGGTGGTGACAATGCCAGCAGACTCGTTTTTCAGAAGAAGAACTTGTTTTCCAGAAAAAAAAATAAAGACCTTTGGGTTGAATGCTGTTTCCATCCTTACTAATCAGGCCTTGAATAAGAAAAGTCCAAATAAACTGATCATAAATTAAGTCATCCCCATTGTGAGCATGAACACACATACCTGGCCAAGGCAGGCAAAAGCAAATTGATGAAACAACAAAGTTCACCTTGTTTTCTGAGCTGAAAGCTCACGCTGTTTCTTGGCAGAACAGGCATGTCAGGCCTGTAATAACCACTTGCTACCTTGCTTCAATCAGCATTGAAACCAGCACAATATTAACATCTTGGGGAAAATCCATCTGGAAACTGCTTTCTGGAGGAAAAAAATGAAAGGGAGATAACTGAATACCACACCCCCTGATTATTTATTTGTTGATTTCACAGTAACTTTAAGGAACTGAAAATTTCTCTCCCCATCACCTGAAAATTTCATATTTCAAACATTTTCTGTCCATTCAGCTGAATTCCTGTTCAGAAAGAAGTGGCAAAGAACAGCCATTCTTCACCTGAAGGAAAACCACTTGTCTGGCAGAGGCAGAGGTCGGTATTTGCTGTTTGGTTTTACTTTGGAGGAGTTTCTGTGGGCACATCTTCCCATGCCCAGTACAGCGGGGTGGCATCACTGGGACAAAGCCAAGCTGGCAGAGCCAGGCAGAGCATCCCCAAGCTGGGATTCAGAGCAACCCCACTGACTTAGATGTGGGCATCTGTTGCATTGACACCTCAGGGGGTTGAGGTTGGAACACAAGAGCTGAACTTGAAAAATACTTCCAAAAATGTTACTTTTTGCTGACAAGATAATACTCAAATTGACTTTTCCTTTTGCCTCCTGATGGCCTTGGCATTATTCTGCATCACTTCTTTCTGTTGGATCAACTAACATGATGATAGTTTCAGGATGCAGAGGATACTTATGTTTGGCATTAAAAAAAATACATTATGTAAATCCTGTTGGAAAATTAATACAAAGTCAACTGGGTAAGTGAGCCAAAGAAAGCCTTTCCTTTATATTTTTCTGTGATTTTTTTCCCTCTTTTTCCTGAAGCATTGCTGAAGTTTGAAGACAGTAGTGAAGATGCACAGCACACATGCTCTAAAATGCATCTACCCTATGTGAATGTACCCTGTACTGCTGGTGCAGCTTGGAAGCTCACTGGGCATGTTTTGGAGACTTTTAGCATCTCCCAGTATATTTCTGGAAAGGAAACAAACAATCCAGGGCCTAGACATTGGACTTTTAAATTAACAAAATATGTATTGCTTACTCTGAAAAACACTTTGCCAAAAAAACTGGGCTAAGGAGATGTCATTTGGCACTGGAATTATTTTAGATGAAGTTTTAGGACCAGCCTAGGCTGTAGGTTTGTATTCAATGGTGTTTAAAAGTAATGCCCTGGCCAGTAACTGCTGGGATCAGGCTCTGCCAAATTTCTGTCACCTTGGGCATCATTAGCATTTGAAAACAGACCTCTCTTGGCTTTGTGTCTCACTGAAAAACAAACCACCGGGGCTGGTCCGCAGCCCTCTCGTTTGGCCAGGGGTGTAGAGCTGCCTCATGCACTCAACTTTAATTTTAAAGTTCATTTTTTCACTGCAGCTCTTCAAAAGTTACCAGCGTGAGGGTTCCTGTTTACAACGGTGAAGAGTAACTCACATAAACTCCTGAAGGACCCACAAGCATTGGCTGACTAACTATTTAGCAGAATGAGTAAATATTTTGTAATTAAGTCCTTAATTAAAATTGTGGTTTTGATGAGAATAAAATCCTGCACTGCCATATGAAATATTTCCTGTGCACTTAAGGGGACCGTGGGTTGCAATCACTATCTCCAACCATTCTAAAAGTGAGTGAACCAGACCAATTAAAATATTTGCAGAAAGAAATTCTGAATGAATAACACAGATAACTAAAATATCATTTTTCTTAAATGAAGAAACTTCCCTAAGTCATATCCATCAATCAGGGAAAAGAAACAGCCCCAACCAACCTGTGTGCACAGCACAAACACCATATTTTGAAATTGCTAGAGAGGCAGGGAAAATTATCCTCCCTCCACAAATTATTTTGGGAATAACCAACATCTAATAGAAAAAAAAATTAAAAATCATAGTCTGTTCACAGACAATGTGAAAGGGATGTGATATTTATGAAGGTATTAATTTGTAAAGAAATTATTCCTTGGTTTGGTTGGCAAAAGTCTTTGAACACAAATTCTATTAAGGGCAGTAAGAGTCCAGGGTAGATAGAAAAGAGCAAGGCAGTCAAACTTTTGGGAAGACAATCAGGGAAGTCCAGACCATGCTGGGATCTTGTCAGCACTGGTGAAAAGAGCACTGCAAATGTTTATTTACTTTTTGTACTTATTGGCTTCTTAAATTAAAGAACTGATATCATTTAAAAGCCCTGACTGTGTTGTACTTTCCCCTTCCTTCCAGGAAGAATGAGCATCAGGTAACGGGATACAAGTGGAAAACTCTCTGTGACGCCCATGGATATCAGTACAAACCCCTTCTTTCAATGCCAAGGTTATGGGTAAGGTTTTACAACAGCATCATTTCATAAGGCTAAAGTACCTTTAATTTTTTTCAAGCCACACAATGATTAATACATGTAATTTTGAAATTTCTGAATCACACATCAGTGAAAATCCATGCTAATCCATGTTAAACTCCAAGTTCAGTGGAGTAACACTAGGAGTAAAATGGCTTCAGCTGGGATCAGAGACAGAGTGCATTTCAATTGAGGCTCCATGAAGGATTTTTAGACTCATCCCAGTTTTACATACCCAAAGCAGCTTGCTTCCTTGGCTTGCATGAGGAGGATTTCATCTCCTTTGGAATTCTGGGGTAAACTGTCCTTGTACAAAATTTGTTCAGGGTCAAGTTTTAGGCAGTATTTTGTGCTGCAATAACCACACCATGACAGACAACCTTTTCATCAGATAAGAAAAAAAATCCTCTTCTTCAGGTCAGTACAAGAAAGGAACATGACAGAGCTATAAATACAGAGCCCAGAGGTGCAAAATCTCCTGCATTAAATGCGGTCATTGGCCACGTTTAAATTTTTTCCCAAACATTTCAGGTGTTACGGCAGAGAAGCAAATGTACACATGGGGGAATATCTGCAATGAAAGCAGCTTCATTGTTAAATGAGCCTCATAATTTCTGTGCATATTTTTTCAGACAATTATTTAAGATATATATAACTGATTAGAGGGAACTGAGTTGGGTAAATCAGGTACATGTGCAACCTGAGATTCAGAGGTGGGAGAAGCTGGGAACTGAGGGAAAAGGCTGCCTGACCACGTTTCCATTTGCCAGGTATGGGCCAAGGAGACTCAGTGGGGCTAAAGGAAGATTTTCAGATGACAATTGGAACATTTACATGTAGATTATGCAACTGGTTTCCAGAGGTGTGCAAATACACTACAGTGCCCAGTAAAGTCAGTGAGAGGTGAAGGGGGGAAGGAAAAAAGATTTAAAAAACCCCATTTGATGGTCTCAGGAGTGTAAGACAAAGTTGAATCACTTAAGTAGTGATATTTTAAATCTTGTCTCCAAGGGTGCCTTGGACAAGCCTTGCTCTGAGGGTGGTGAGGTCTATTGTGATGGTTGGGTGCAAAAATTGTAAATGGCTGTCAGAAAGTGCCATCTGCGTTGGTTAAAAAAATAACCTGTACCCACACTCAGAAATTATAAGGATTTGCCAAAGGTTACCATTGACCAGAAAGAGTTTTGAGACTCTCTCTTTAAAGCTGTGCTTAAAGCCAGAGATTTGTTTGTGTGAATGTAAGTGGCAAGTCTCTGGAGACTCATCCAGCACTGGCTTAAATGAAGCCATGCCCAGGTCAGTGCAGGCAGAAGGATGGTCCAGATAAGGTAAGAAAGGAATGGATGTGAAATGGGAGGGGAGGTACCAGTGATTCATTGCTAATCTGAAGTTTGCTTACTCACCTTGCCAAAAACCCAACACCAAGTGGCACAAAATTTTGAAAAAAAAAAATAAAAAAATTAAAAGATACTCTTCTCCTAATGAAAATGAACTCATTAAAATTAACTCATTGGTTATTTTTTTCAACTCAAGAAACAAAATTACTTAAAAACTTTTACTTTTTTTTCTGAGCATCACTTTGGAGTTGTACTTTTTGAGGGGTTGGAACTAGATGATCTTCAAGGATCTCCTTCCAACCCAAGCTATTCTATGATTCTGTGAAGACAAGTTCTCAGTTTAGCAGTTTCCCAAGCCCTTCACTCTGGGGGGGCTCTCTAGGGCTTTCCTCAGGCATCCTGTGCTAAATGAGCTTCCAGGTTTCAGTGAAAAAATGGCACCACTACAATTTTAAGATGACAGCACTATGGCAAACCAGTTGTCATCTGCTTGAGTTACCAGCCCAAGAGGTAGATTTAGAGTATTATGAAAATATATGCATTTTGAAGTGCTGTGAATTATACCAAATAATCCTGAATATCTCTTTTGCTATATTAATGAATCATAGCAGAGCTTTCCACATTATCTGCAATCACCATGGAGAAAATGGGTTTCAGTGTACATAGTTTCTGTATAAATAGTGCATCTCCAGCACATTCTGTAAGTAAGTAGTGTCTGATTGCATAATAATAACAATAATAAAGAGAGAGCTGTCCAGCGTGCACATGGGCCAATTAAAGGATCAAGTGCACGAGGCTGCAGCATTCCTGGCAGGGGAGCCAGGGTGCCTGGCTTACCAGTGCCCTCCCCTCCATGCCTGAGCCTCCCACCAGCCCTCTGGCCACAAACCATGGAGCCTGGAGACCTTTTTCCCTGAATCCTTGCATGGAAGCAGGTCATGGGGACAGCACGGCATCCAGAGTTTTAGAGGCTCCTGGCAGAAACCATGGGAAACGTGCCTGCAGCACGAAGGCACAGCTTACTGGTTTGGGTGAAGCTTCAGCACTTGAGCAATTCCCAGTGTGCCTCACAGCTTTGCTGGGCAGGATTTTCTCTGGCTGGAGGGACCAGACCTAAGCTCCCCTGCGTGCCATAGGTATACTTGAGAATTCACGGAAAGCTGGAGGAATGTACTTTATGGGGTGGCTGGATCATATGTTTATGGCCTGAAATAGGAGATCCCAACCCAAACCACTTTGTTGGTTTCTAATGGTGAGAAGCAGAATATGAACATCATATAAATTCATGCTGGGGAGTGGATATGAAAAGAGAATGTGGGCAAAACCTGGGACAACCCACGGCCTCGGTAGCTGCCTTGCCATTAATTATGGCTAATGGGCTAATAAACACCTTCACATTTAATGCACTGCACATCCAGCCTGTGGAAACTCCCTTACAGAGATGACCCAGAAGAATTAGACAAATTAAACCCCAGGATGGTGGAATTATGCATTGCTAACAACATTGGCATAAAAGTAGTAGAGGACTGAGCGCTCTGGATTCCTACAGACAATCATTTACCACCCAAAAGGAACTTCTGGCAGTTGATAAGATTCATAAAATACTTTTTGTACCCTCAGGAGAAGTGGGTGGTCACAACTATTCTGGTGTGGGTGGAAGGGCTCTTCCATGTGAGTGCTGGAGTGGGCCAGGTGGCTGGAAACACAACACCTGGGCTGTGATTTCCCGGGCACATCCCAGCCCAGACACACGCATACTAATGCACTGCTCAGCTCATACTAATGCCCTTTCCAGAGGATAATTGCATGCACTGCCCCGAGCATAACGGGCCACTTCAGGGAATGAGTCTGCTCCTCAAGAAACAGCCACTTACTCCCCTCTCAGCTCTGCAGAAGGGCAAATGTCCCCGGTTCAGGCCTTGGAAATAATGAGGTAAAATGGACTTGGCACCGTTAAAACCTCCCCAAAGACAGGCCGGGATATTTGAATGTCTGATTGGGAAAAACCTATGGGCAAACACAGCCTGCCTGGACAGGACCCCTCCTCCCACAGAGCCATGGAAAAGGCTCCCAGGTCACAGAAGGAGAGCTGGGAATTAAACATCAAGTAGCCTGCAGGGATGCTAGAAAAAACCCAGGAGCCAAAACACAGCTGAAGACACTGAAAAGGGGGTTCTGCAGGCAGTTTGCAGCACTGCAGTTGGAAACCACGGTTTTCCTTGTTCTCCCAACAAAACCAGGCCAACAGTAGGACAACCAGGCCCACCATGCTGGCTTTCCCAAACGGTGGAGCATCTGGGCACTGCTAGGAAAACAGGCAGCTCTTTATTTTGGAATCCTAAATACAGAACCAGTGCCTAACTTCAGATAATCAGAATTTTATCGTCTCTACAAAGACCTTCCAAAACACAAATGATCACCGTGAAACCAGGGGTTGCTTTTTATGTTTTAGCCTAACTTACTGAATCCAGACTCAAAAATTTCTCAGTACCCTTGCCATTAATTAAAATTAAAAAAATATATCTTGTGACCCTTTTCTAAGGAAAAACAGAGCGGATGTAGCTCTGCTGCCCTGGACACACTTACATTTAACTTGGTTCACTCCCAAAGGCCATGATCCAACCAGATACTCAAACACCTGTATAACTTAAATACACTTCTAAGTACTGCTCTGAACTTTGGTAAAAGTAGGGAAAATAAATTCTGTTAAAACACCACTTTATTTCTTTCAAATCTGATTTTTTTGAGAATCTTGACTGCAATGCATCACGTAAAGTATTTCCTTCCTCTTGCAGAATATTTTAATATTAAGCCAGATATTTTTATATTTCCACAAATTAAATGCACCATGGCTGAAGGTTTGACAGAAGCTCTAATTTGCACATAAAAAGGTAGAATGATTTCAGTTTTGACAGCATGAGCTTTTGATTTGTTAATAAAGGCAATTCTTTCTCTATTGTGAACATACTCCCCAAATAAGACAATGTAGTTTGTAACAAATAAAAAAACCCAACATCTTCCTGGCATGGAGACTAAACTTTTGATCCAAAGTTATTACAGAAATTCAGATTTTATAAAAATAAAAGAATGAAACTTTTGCATTCAAGATTTAGTAGCAACAGAGCAGGAATCAGAGGAAGAGATGTTCCTGCCACATTCTCTGTACCTGTTGTTAGTAACCTACCTTCAACATATTTGGATACAGTTCATTGCCAGAAAGTACCTGTGAAAGTTGAAGTAGTTTTGGAGGCTGGGGGTGAGAAAGCCATGTGGAAATAGTTTTGGTAAAAATTAACACAGATTTTCCTGCGATGTTCTAATCAAACTGCAATCTAAGAACACCAGGATTTCAGACTCTCGTGACGAAACTCAAGTTTATAAACCAAGATACAATCAAGGCCAAAGCCAAGGCCAATTTACAAGAGGCCAAGCCTTCAGAGTGACCCTTGGAGCCCATGTCAGAGCTCTCCTTTTCCCCTTAGAGACCACAGAGGAGGAGAGAGCACAGAGCTCCAAAACACTCTGGGCAGAGCCAGCTTAAGCATGGAAAAAAAAATAAAATTTGGATTTCTGATCTCAGATCAAATTATTCTAAACTTTTCCCTGTGTGACAGCCAAAAGCTTCAGCATGGAAGCAAAGCTCAAAGAACCCAGGATCCATTTCAGGATATAAAAGGGTAATGAAGGACTCACCCACGGTCCTGCCAAGGCTTTTACGGTCTCGGCACATACTTTGCCCTGGCATCAAAAGTTGATTAAAGCTTCTCAACGAGGTGAGCAACGTGTCCAAACAGCCTGAGGCACAAACCAGCCTGTGGTGTTACTAAAAGCCCCCACTTTTGAGAGCTGACACTACCCCAGACTGCAACCCAGGGCTGCTGGGTACCACTTGTGTGGGCACAGGCAAAGCGATGAGCACACGCCGTGAACGTGCCTGAGGTGAGATCCAGCACCTCCCACGTGTTACTGGAAAACCCTTCCTGGACATCTGCAGCCATGGCACGGAGCTGGGGACTGTCACAGTCCTGGGGACAGTGGTTACTTACTGGTGATTGGCAGCAGCACATCCTGCTCTAATGCAAACTGAGCCCGTGACACAGCCTGCGAGCAACCTTTCACTGTACTGCATGTGGTGCTTTGCACTGACACCAGACACAGTGCTCTACTGGCCCACAGTCCTTCCATTTAATGCAAAAACTCTTGATTTTTGTAAACTTCTAAGTTTGTGCTGGAGGAAGTAAAGCAGTTCATTATTTAAAGGCATTTTTGTTTTCCAAACAGTGTCCCCTCCTGCTTTTCTTTGCTTGCATCTCACCACAGTTGCCTCCTAATCCAGTGTTGGTGAAACAAGGCTGAAGGTATTTTGGTCATGTTTTCACACTTGTGATGTACAGTTGCCTTGTCTCCTTCCACTTTCCTTCTGACTACACTCTGCTTCACAAATGCAGCCATCTAGCACAACATCTCAGTTTTTTCTATCGACACCTGAGTAATCAGAGCCCTTTTTTTCTCTCTTTTTTGTTTTTATTTTTAAATAAAGCAAGTGTTTCCAGTGCCAGTGCCCAGGGTTGTATTAGGCAAACCACACCCCATTAATGAAAAGCAGCAGAAGTGAGAGGTCACTGGTATTAATGCTAGCAAACATTTAAGGTGAGATGAGATGGGGGGAAAAAGCACCCAGCATTTTCAAAGAGACTATCACAAGTCATCTCCAGCACTTTGTTGCCTTCACATCGGTTTACAGCCTCAGGAATGGTTATTTTAAAACTTAACCTCCTTCAGGTTTGTGCAGTAGTGGCACCCTGGCACAAAATCTGTTGGGCACCAGGGATGGCACGTGTGGCACAAGCCAGAGCAAATCCAGCTTGGAGTGGTAGGAGGGCATTTAAAGAGCACTGAGCACTCATGAGGTATTTCCATATATTGTCAGTGTGAAATATATTTATGAAAACATTGATGGCGAAGTTGTGGCCCCAAAAATATTACCACACATTGCTGTATGGTCAAAATTGCATTCCAAGAGATTTTTTTTCCCAGCCTTGTCTCAAAGGACATCTCTCAGACTTACTCTGTCTTGCTAACACTCACCTTTCCCATGCCAGAAATAAATTTGACAATGCTGACTTGATCTCCATCTGGCTGCCATCCCCTCCACACATCTGATCCTACCCCTGAACTCTGTCCCTCTTGAAATAAAAGACGGGCACCACCCCACGGACCAACTGACCTGGAAACCCTGCACAGAGATACATGGGCAGTGGAGCAGCTGTGCCAAAGGACACTCACAAATCACACCCTCTGGGCACTGGGACAACTGGCAGAGAGACAGAACACAAGGGCTGCCTCTCCACCTCCCTCAGGCTCACTGCGGTCTGTGCTGAGGCACCTCTGCACCACCTAAACCTGCTGCTCCTCTCACAGGCCTCTCGCTGCAACCCTTCCAAGCAGGAGGAGTTGGGGCACTCAGGAGCCAGGAGAACCATCTCCCACCAGCTCAAAAGAGCCTGAGCAGGGGCAGAGGAGCAGAAGAAGGATGGGGGATGAGGGGCAGAGTTCCTGTATGCACCCACCTGGCCAGTCCCTTGGAGCAGTGCAGCACGGTCGGGCAGGAAGCAACCACAGCAGCACCTGAAATACAGACACAAGGCCTCAGGCACGAGAGCTGGTGCCCCATCCTCCAAACTGTCCCAAAACACAGGCATCAGCAGAGTGATTTTTGCTGTCAATATCAGTGTGGAAAGTGCCATCAATAATGTGCCAGTACAGTTCAGTAATGACTCTACAGACTGAACCTGCACTGGAATCCCTGCTTTTTCTTCCCATTTGTTTTAAACAGAATTTTCCAACAAGTGCTCTGGGCATCTATGCCACATCAGCTCAGGGACTGTCTGCTTTGGTGGGTTAAAAAGGATTTTTTGATGCTATGAGCTTCCTCCCTCTGTGAGTGGTCAGCAGGGGCCACAGCATCCTTTTTGGGTGGATTTACAACTCACGGAGATGCCAAAGGGGAGGGAAGACCTTTGACATAAAAATTTCAGTCTAGACCCCTTCAGAACCTGAATGCAAACTCAGAACCAGACTAGGACAATCTGGACTTGGGTTTGTGAGAAATACCTGGTTTTCAAGACACAGCCACCTGGAAGATTCCCTTCTTCTCTTCAACCTGAAAAGAGAGATGGAGCAGTTAATGGGGGAAAAGAAAGGCTGTGAGAATGACAAGCTCCGTGAAAAGTTTCTTTGCAAATAACAGTTTAACACTAAGAAGTTAGGTTAAAATGGTTTCAAAGCCTAAAATTAGTTACGTTTTAAACTAACAGCATATGCTTTTATTGTCTCTGATCTAAAATATAATCCCAGGAGGCTGTGAAAAGCATGCAAATTACGGAAAGCTAATTTGCTCCAACAGCGACACCTCCCATGTAGTTGGGAGGTCTATTAGACCTAGTGTACTCTCCATTATTTGCATATTAATAGCACCTGCTGAAATACTTTGGGATTTACTTTTCCTGCCAGCAGAGGGACAAAACAAACAAAAAATTGATATAAAATTCCTTTCCTACAGATTTGATGAACAATAAACTATTTAGACCATGTGAAGAATGCCAAATTAGTGAGAGGCAATGGGGTGGGACTGTGACACCATCTGGGATTTTCAGAGAAACTGGACTGCAAGTCTCCTTAAAAAAATAAAAAATATCCCAAACCAAAAAAACAAACAACAAAAAAGGCCTCTCTGGAAAGTGCTGGGTAATTTGAAATCGCTCACTTGGCTCAAGTCTGAAGAATGGAAAAGTTGAACTAAAGAAATCCAGACACTGCAGCAAGTAAAAAAAAAAAAAAAAAAGACAAAAAAAATCCTACACATCCACAAGTCCTGAAAGCAGAACCCCCCAAAGTGGACCTTGATTAAAAATCTACAAACCCCCAGGCTTTGATATTAGCCAGGCCTGCAAGGCCTAGTCTCCTGCACATAAAACAAAAAATAAATTAAAACCAGCTACAGCCTGAGATTTAGTTAACAAGCCAACTTCCAGTCTCTGCTCATGACCACTGCTTCCCCTTCTGGCCCCTGAGCTATAAAAAAAGCCCCTTGTATATTCCTATAGCTCATCTTCCTCAGGGTGAGGGTGAGAGCAGCTTCCTTTCCACAGTAGCACATGGAAAAAGCTCCCTTTGCAGCGCCAGGCTGAGCCAGAGCCGCAGGCTGGATGTGTAACGTGTGCCTCTCTCTGCAGAGCGGAGTCAGGAAGCTGACCAGGGAGACAGGGACATTCCCCAGCACCTCTTTTTCCAAACAGGCAATTGGTATTCCTAAAGAAGCGCCAGCCATGTGCTCATATTCCCTGCAAGAGTTACAAGGGGCCTGTATTTCTCCATATTCCCTCTGCTTTAATTCCCATTATGCACCCTCTTTTACATAGGCACGGAAAGGCCCACCAGAGTTAACTTACTGCTGGTGTGCCAAATTTCTGTAGCATTTTAACTACCTTCATATTCCCAAATGAAGGAAGCAATTGACTTTAAGTTAAAATGATTAAATTGTTCTGTACATATTCAAAAAGTAGTGAAAGGGAGTTTAATGCGGGACAACAAAGCACCAAAACCTGCGGCAGCAAAGCTGACTCCGTCCCTTGGCACCGTGTGACCCACGTGAGGGAAGTGGGGAGAAGAAGGGATGTTACTGAAAAATATATTATTATTGGCCTCTTCTCTCTTCAGTACAAACAGAGCCCAACATGTCTTTGAGCTCTGCACAGCCAAGTGAGACCTATGAAAAACGTGCTCAGTGTCAATGGTAATTACCGGAGGAGGCAATCAAACATTACAGCAACGGGGACCCCTGAAATGCTGCACACAGACAACTCCCACCATGGCTGTCAACAAATGCTCATTCTCATTAATGTGTGTGTAACTCCGAAATGCTGCAGCACTGGTAGCTATTAGTATTAGCTGGTAGCTAATTAGTAGTAAGTAGTAGAACTAGTTAAAGTTGCAGGATGGCAAGTGGATGCAAACCGGAGGGACTCGGCTCTGAGCTTGTGTTCACTGTTGGTGATAATTTTCAGCACATTTTTCCAGAGTCAAGAACCTCTAAATAGCTGGAAGGGAAAGGGGTGACCAGAACAGTTGTTGGGAGGCCTCAGTGGGTCAGGGCACTGAGAAGCAGAGCTCCCTCCTTGTGTTTAAGGTACCAGCTCGAAACTGTTAAGAACTGAGTGTTGCTGTCATTCTAATGCCCTGTAAAATGGGTTTGTACTCCATTTCTAGAAGAGGATCTGCCTCCTTTAACTTTCCTATGTACCTGCTGTGGGCTGGTCGTGGATCCTGTGCTTCAAGGATGGCAGGAGCAGGCACAGAGCCTCAGAAGGGGAACCTGGGATACAGCAGGGCCTGGAGACATGCCTGTTACTGCTGCCATGTCCATGGCTAAAAACATCCTGTGCTGCCTCACAGCACTGCCCCAGTCTCTCTGTAAAGTGTTCTTCCAGTCACAGAGAGCCCTGTATTTGTAATGACAGCAATAAAAATAATAACAGTAATAATAATAAAAAAGCCACCCTAGAAAGCAAAACCCTATTATAATATTACCTATTATAACAAATTGGATGTTCCTTACCTGAAATTTCATGAGCAATTAGCAAACAGAATTATCCACAAACCTGTGTATGCCCTGTTATCCTTGCAGTGGTTTCAGCAGCCACATTCCCAGCCTGCAGTTTGCTATCCAGCAGCTTCCAAACCACAGCTTTTTCTTCTTTTTTTTGTTTTGCATCATGAAGTTCAAGGCAGACAATGTTTTACCACCTGCACACTGGGGGAGAAAAAAAAGCAAGGGGGAGAGGATCAATATATACAGTATGTTTATATTCAGCAAGAGCATGTTGCAGAGTGGGGAGCTGTGATGTGTGTGTTGGCATTGTGTGGGAAAGGATCCTTAGTGGCACTGCAGCTGGAAAAATTAGTGGAAGATCAGGGAACTGTCCTCAGTGACAAACTTTCATCTGGCAAGTTACAATTCTGTCGTAGGAAATGATACCTTAGACTGCAGTTAATTTGTGAATCCCAGAAAAGGCAGATCACTGATTCTTCATCAGGACTGCAGAACCCGATCTATAAAAATTTGGGCCTCAGCAGGAGGTTGTGTCTAAGTGTGATTTGCATTTCAATTCTTAGTGCACCACAACCTTCCTGCAGCACTATCACAATGGAAGTTTTTGGTCTCAGCGTGCTCAAAATACATATCAAAAAAACAAAAAATCCTGGTACAATGGCAGCCAGTTGTTAATGGGAAGGGAAGTGGCATTTATGTTTGAATTGTTTCACGAAACACCATTACATCAGAGTCTTTCATCATTTTGTGGGGGATCGAGTCCCCTGACACCATCTTCAGGGACCTCACGTGGTGCTCATCACTATCATTCCACTTGCACAAACACCCCAGCCCTTTCAATTTTTATCTGCCCAGAACCCAGAATATGTTACAGTATTTAGTTTTTGTTCTATGTGAAGAATTCACAACAAATAAAAGCCATTTCCCTGAAAAAACAAGGCTGTGAGTGACGGTTTAGGGAATTTCAGGCAGAGCCCCTTTGCAGGAGGGGCAGCAGCTCTGCCGTCCCTCCCGCTGACTGATGGCACAGCTCCAACTCATCCTACATGGAGCAGCCACCAGCACTGGCAATGATGCTCACTTGTTTCCCTAAAAAACTGTCTGGGTCAAGCTCTGAACCCTGTGTATGTGCTGGAGATGAATTATTCATAGGAACAGGAGGGTTTCCCTTCACTGCCGCTGAATCAGGGAGAGGAGTTTGCAGAGAGAGGTAAAAAAATCCACTCCTGACTCCTTTAGCCAAGGAAATGTTCCACGTCAAACCCTCACAGCCTCTTAACCCAGTGTCAACACAGACAGGTCTTCATGCCCTTCCTGTGTGCTTGGGAAGCCAACTAAGCCAAGCTCTCTGAGAGGAATTCAGTGTGCAGAGCTGTCCACGGGCCAAGGAAGAGGGTTATTAATGTTCTGGCACAGCCCTGCTCCCTCTCCTTGCTGCTCATGGAGCCAGCTTTTGTCCTGAAGAGCTACACATGACCACAAATTCAAATTTACATTTATTTTTGCCATTTGATCCCTGTTTTCCTATGTGTAGAATATTACTGCCACTTACTCAGATATGGCTAAACTCAACGACCCTTTCCAGGGACACATTCTCTAGCTGATTAAATTTCCAGGCTCCAAACCTCAAAGCCCAAGTAAAGGGTGCAGGAGTGTGTCTGCCACATCAACATCCCAAGTGTGTTTCCAAGTTTCTTTCTGCTTTTGCTGTTGACAGGAGTTTTTAGTGACTTGAGCAGGTAGAGGCTGAATGCAGGGCATTTTTTTCTACCCATTTCAATCCCTCTCTCATTAGAGTGTTGCCATGTTGGGGCCCAGTGATTTGTTTCCCTGCACAGTGCTGCGAGCTGGCATTTGCAAGATTGCAGCACTTTGACTGTGAACTTTCATACCAGCTGCTCCCCTGTGACAAATGGAAATCAAAGCTCCACACTGAAGGTTGTGGCTCTTCTTGGAACACACTGAGTGAAGTGAGTTGTCCCATAAAGGAAAGGCCAAGCTTTGGGGAACTCCCTCCTGTATCCCAGTGCCTCTATTCAGAGACATTTATGGGGAGTGATTCTGCAATAAGACACTGACCCTCTGGGATTTCTGGCCTGGGACAATCACTTACTTTTCAAAATGTTTGCTTTCACTCCCCTGAGTGTCTGAGAGCCCAACAGGAATATTTCAGGCTGAAAAAGAAGTCTGGTCCTGAACTTCGTGCTAAAAATAAATAAACAAAAAAACCTTCACACAAATGCAGGATAAATAATTTTTTCTTTTCTTTAAGGACACTTGTTAAGAGCACAGAAAGGAGTCAGAAGTACGGCTTTTACTGACTGCTCTGCAGCTCAACATCTCTGGCATTCAAAACATACAACTTCTGTGTTTGTACTACATTTCCCTAACAGCTTACATCGAGGCCAAACACACAGCGTTCTGCAAAGGTCCTCTAAAATAAGCTTATTTAAAAGAGCAAGGTCAATGCCCAACACATGTCAGATTCTGTGAGCAGAAATCAAAGAGTTCGGAGCAAATGGAATATGTCAGAACTCGGTGGATTTCCATGCCAGGCTCTTTTACCAAGTTCACTTTGCTGCTGCCAAAACCAGTAACAATCTCATCATATGGACTTCAGCTTTGGAAAAGTGTCTGAAAAAACCCCCAGTCTCTGTACATGGGCCACTTAGCTCAATAAATAAAACTAAGGCATAAATGTGTTTATCTGGACATGCTATTTATTGTCCCTGTAACTGTATTTTTCCTTTAATGGGACACACGCTGATTCCATGCTTCAGCCCTAGGCTCTATTAAAATCAAATTAAAAGCATTAGTAATGTAGTTAATTCCATTTATAACATGGCCATCAAGAGTAAAGAGAATATTAAAATAGGAAAAAAAATATAAATGGGATTTAATTTATTTTTTTTTTAAACATAGTTCCATTTTGATCTCTGCATTTTTTTTAATAAAAAAGAGAAAACTTTTTCCTCTGTTCAGATAAAGTAACTCTGCCCTGGTCTTTTAAACCATATCTTGCAGACTGATATTTGTGATTTCAATTAAAATATGCTATTGTCACTTTAGCCTTCCTCTTTGGTATTTTAAATTGATCCTAATGGCTTTGCCTTAAGTGATTTGCGTCCCATAGTGAATCCCTGTCACTTACAGCACCTCCCACTACTGCCCTCCCGAATAATCACTACCAGATAATCGCTCCTTCCCCCTTCTCCCAGCGTTATTCCCGCTTCCCCCCGACTCCACATGCTGGTACTGGCTGCGAAGTATTTGCTCTTTACCATCTTTAACATATGGCTTGTTGCTCTGGCACACAACAGTCAAGGATTTAAAAGAAGGATAAAAGCTGCATGAAAAAGCCAAACTGGTGGCTCTGGAGTTAGGTTTGTGTGTCTCTGGCCTGTTTTCCAGAGGGTGAGGAGGAAGGGAATTGGGTTGGGATTACCACGCCTCCAGCACTGTACTCACAGTGTAGATCCTGGCAGGTGCTCACACGGCCCAGGTCCACTTGCTGCTTCCTAACAGAGCTCTGTGAGATGGACACCATCAGAGGAGAACCTGTTTAGGAAAGCAAAATTCCCATTGGGGACTTCCCACCATCAGCAGAGCCCCTCAGGTTTTGGCTGGGAGCTGCCCCTGCCCTGTCCCTCCACATCCCAACCCTTGCACACCCTGGTGTGCACAGGGAATCATGAGCCTTCTCCTCCTCACAGGAGGGTCCTTCTCCTTTGCCTTTCATGGATCTCATTATTAATTGAAGAATCATTTAGTTTGCATAACTGTCCTCTGGCATACATAATTCCAACCTTTCCCTTTAAATTGGCTTATTCAACTAAATACAGTCTTCTGTTTTTGTGGCTCCAGCTATCAAAGCTTCTAGATGGACAGTCAGGGTGATGTGGAGAAAAAAACAAACTAATATTAGGAAGCATCTTTTTATGTACATTTATGAGATCTACCAGCAGGTGACTCCATTCTAAAATATCTGTTTTTTCATAGAATAAAATGCTTTCTTTCCTACACCCTGATCATCATCATAATGCCCCACTCTGAAAAAAACCAGTGTTAAATAAATAGCACTTTCACTTAAGCTATGAACTATTTCTTTCTGAATAACACATGAAATTGAATTAGAGAGATTCGGTGATTTCCAGAGCAGCCTGATCTGTTCCTGTCTAATCAGACCTGATTAATTCAAATCAAACTGCAAACCTCAGTTTTATTTTGCTTTAAAAACTTGAGATCAACAACAAGTCAGCAGTATGTAGATATCACAGAAGCAGTTAACACAGAAAGCCTACAGACACCGACTCTCATAGAGTCAAATGGATGTGATTAAACATTTGGCATCATTTATTAATATTTTATATATTCAAATATATACAGAGCACATAGGACCAGTCAGAGAAATGCTCTTCACCGGGGACAATTATATTTATGCCTAAGAACAGGAGATCCAGCTTAGGTGTCAAAGGGTGTTTCTTCAAAACAGAAAAGTTATTAACAAATCATAGGGTTATGTGGGAGGGTTTGTAACACAGAACTGCACTAAACCATGCAATGATCTACACACACAGTCAAAGTGTTCGTGTGGTACTGAGCACAGCAGAATAAATTAAGTAAGATAAAACGAAACAAAACAACCTCACAAATGCAAGGCTGCAAATGCAGAACAGGCAGCCGTGCAAGGGGTATTTCAGAGACGTACTGAGCCATTATTCCTGTGGCACGTGGGCTCAGAGAGGCTCCCAGACCTGACCAGTCTAATCCACATCAGCCGGGCAGACGCGGGGTCGGGAGGCTGACTGTGGACTTGGGCGCTTGGCACAGCTGTTTTCCTTAGGTGCAATCCGCTTGTCACTAGTGGTGGCACTCTGCCTTTGCTGTATGGCAGCATATGTGCTGGCCACGTTTGGGACCCATTATATCTCCTTCCCCTGCAGCCACTTCCCTTCCCTTCTCGTTAGCTGCATGTCCATATATTCTTCCCTGCTCTCCCGCCACATCGCAGTGCCAGCTCTTTGCCCCCTCTGCTTGCTCTGCTGACTGCACACACTGCCTGTGCCAGGGACAAGCTTCCCATATTCCAGCCATCTGGAGATGGGGCAGAATTTTGATATACACTGCCAAATTTGCATATACATATGCACGTGTGTGTGTGTGTATCTCTACACGTACATACAGACATGTTCTATAAGAAATCATATCTATTCCATCTCTGAAACACTCACCTGTTCAGAAATAGTTTTGCTACCAGGGAGAGCACACAGAGACAGAGAAAAATTGAAGAACAGCCAAGGAAATCTTTTAAACGTGGTGAAAACCCAAACTAAAAGCAAAGGTGGAAAAAAGGGAGGGGATGGGCTATACGTTCACGTTTCAGCCTCTGCAATTAAAAGCCTAGTTACTGCACTAGCACATACCCATTAGTAAATGCTGATATATTGGCTTGCAGATGAAGCAGTACCTGACTGCCTGCCCAAAGAGGCACTTAAATGTTTCCGCTTGCTTTGTACACACAGGACTGACTGCAGGACTCATTTTTGCTCAGTGTTGGGTCACCGCATACGACAACAACAGTTAAGAAGAAATTTGGTTGATGTCTCATTTTGAAGGGCTCTACTACTGCCAGCCTCCTGACTCCAGGTACACACAGTTTCCTACCAGGATGCTGGGACACAGGTACAAGGGAAAACATCTCCAGTGTGGAGAGATGAGCTTGCCCAGGCGAGTTCCCACTAAGCAGTGGGAATCCCATGGAGAGTCTTCCTTGGGCTCCCTGCAGGTGTGGGTGTGCAGCCAGTAAAGGAACATTGAGCTTCAGGATAAAGGAGCTTTTCACTCTTTTAAAGAATATTAAAAATGCAGCAGGCTCTGATTCCCATTTATACAGCTATAAAGATGTCCTTGATTACTGAAATTCAGATAAGGTCAGATTTCCTTCTCATCCCCCTCCAAACCAGAGCGTCCCAGGGTTTGGGAGCTTCACACCTGAAGCCAGTCCAGTGGAGATGCCTCTGGGAAATGCAGACCCACATTCAGCTTTTCATTTCCACATACATGAGCAAGTTAAAATCAAATTTCCACTCATAATAAACCTCCAACCTCCAAACTCTAATTAAACAGGTTTTAAAAAACGACAACAAAACAGCAAACAACTACTCAGCTTTGATCTGCTTCTTTTTTCATTAAATTTATCTTTAAGTATTTTCTAAACCTCTCATCCCAAGGAAGCAATCACAAAAACCCATTAGGGTTATTTTTATACAATGGCAAGAACACTGAATTACCTCCCTGATGTAGTTCCTGTCTAGGTAAGCGACACAGCCAAACCTGGATCTGCATGTCCTATACACCTGCTGGTTTAAATGCTACTCCAAGGCAGCAGTTGGGCAAACAATGTTCCAGCTGTGGCCTGGGTGGGCTCATCTCAGGGAATGCCGTTCCTCCCGGCAGCTGCTCTCAGCAGTTCTATCCCTCACCTCATGATTGCCTTGTTCAGCAACAGGTCAGCCCAGCACAATCCCTCACCTACTCCCAGGCTCCCTAAGTACCAGTGACAGAGGATGAACCATCTCTGGCTTTCTCTGCAGCCCCACTACATTAATGAACAGCATTGCACAAAAAATTGCTGCTGACAACTAAATCTTTTCATAAATCGTGATCCTTTTGGACATGTTCCTCCATTCTCCCACCCTCTTACACATAAACAGGGAGAAGGTTTAGGAAAACCAAAAAAACCAGGGTAATTTTGGTCTTTTCTTTGAGGCAACTATTCGTGAATCAGCTCAGGAAATCAGTCTGCTCACTTTGGGATGCACTTTTGAGGCAGGTGACTGAACAGAAAGAGAGAGAGAGACCATCCAGAGATAAACCAGAGACAGGTTTTCCATTGGTACCTGTTGCTGCAGGAAAACTCACAGCTGGGTCAGCAGAGGTGAAAGGATGGAAAATGCCTGTCCATTTAACATAAATAGTTACACCATGCACATACATTTCGTGCCATCTCACTGCCCTCAGAACCCTCAGGAATGTTAAGTAGGTAGGAGGCCCCTCTGAGCAGAGAGATGTCCATAGCTCAGGGCAACACTCCCAAAAAACAGCCTGTGGGGCTAAGAAGGTTTTGCAAGCAACAAACGTGATGGACTTTTTATTCACAGCCACCCCTGACAGAGCAGTTGATCCTCAGCACGGCAGCGGGGACAAGGTACCTGGAGGCTGTGCAAGTCCCACCCAAGGGGGAATTAGGTGAGGATGCTCCACCTTGCTTTGCTTTGCTCCACCTTCTGAACAGAAAGGTTCTGCTTCTTGGGTGAATTTTTGTTCAGCAGCCCCCAGCCACACCATGGGAGCAAAAACTTTGAAACCTCCTGGCTGAGGAGCCTGGCAGCAAAGCTCCAACCTGTGACCCAGGTCGAGGTTTTATCAGCCATCAAGGAACAGCTCTTGTAGTACATGAATGGCCAACTCAACTGCTTGGAGAAAGGAGCTGATTCAGGCTGCCAGTATTGGCTCTTACACAGATAATAAACTAGACTGGCCTTTCTCCTGACATCACACTTCAATCAAAAACTTTCTCGCAAAATGTCACTTTCAAAGTTGCAGCTTTAAAAAAAAAAAAAAAAAGAAAAAAACTCTTTATAAAAAATTCATGGCCACAATGATCTGATAATGCAGCTTTCTGATACCAGCAGATGTTTTGTCTAACATGTTCCCTGAAGCTGTACTCTGTGCCTTCATATCTTTCATTTCCAGTTGCTATCTGCTGACTGTGGGATGTCATGTACGTACCCTATAGCGATGCACAGCAATTCGCATCTCACACCGCCGTGCGTAATGAGCTTCACAAGATGCTTGTCGCAATAACTACGCACTTCCCCAACCATATGGAACACAACACTCCAAAGCCCACAGACACTTTTTTTTATTACAGTTCAGATCCTTAAAACATAATCTGTGTGATGTCTAGTGAATGTACGTGAAGAGCTGCTGAAAACAAAGTTAACACTTGTTCACATCATCTGTTACAAATGTCCAATTTGGGACAATAAATTTCCTCGGAACCTGTTCTTTTGCTGACTCGTTGCTTTATCTTTTTTCTCTTTCTCTCACGTCGGTTTTTTTATGAACTATGCATATGTATTAAATGGGATTTGTTGTCCCTAGATACCAATTTGCATAAAGTGCAAGCCATCATTGGTTGGAGAGAAGCAAATTACTTCTCCAGCAAGATCACACTTCTTTTTTTTTTTTTCTTTTTCCTTTTTTTTTTTTTTTTAATTTTAACAAACCGCAGGCAGAGGCTGTTAACAGCACTTAGCCAGATATGCAAAGTATCACTTTTCTCAAAAGCAGCTTGATCAATGAGCAAAAAAAAAAAAAGAAGAAAGGGAAGGTATTATTCAGTTAAGTACAATGCAGAAATGTCCCAAGACTGAAGCTGTTCACCTGTAACTTGAGCTACCTGATTCCCAGTTAAATACAATCCCAGTATGGCTTAGCACTTGGGACACAAAGCAAAACAGCCTGACTGAGCAAAGCCTCTCAGGATCACCATTCCCATTGTCCCCAGTGTGTTCCTGTAAGTCCCAAGTGGTTATTCCACATGTTGCTCAGCTCCCTCACTCATTCCTTGCTTGCTCATTCCTGTCCCCACACATTTATTCACCTTGGGCACTCCTGAAGGGCCTGAAATGCCTGTACAAGTGCAGGGAGGCTCTCTGATGCCCTCCCCTAATTTTCCTGGCTCCCTGGCACAGGGATGCTCCATAGGATGGCAGCTGCCATCCTAGCAGGCTTTGGACAAGTACAATCTCGTTTTCCTTGTGCTCCTCATTGTGCACACCTGGGACACGTTGGCAAGAGCCTCGGCTGGAAGACTGTGACAGATTCCCAGGTTCAGAGCAGCCCTGCACGAGCCCTCTGCTTCTGGGGAGGAGGAGAGACAGAGCAGGGGATTTTACAGATTCCTCAAGAATCAGATTATCTGAGCAGAGCTGTGATGCACAGGCTGATGTACAAGTGCACCAGCCCACCACTAAAAGGATTTGCAAGCCATGAGCCAGGCTCAGTTAAGAAGTGTGAGATAGCAAAATCACTGAAGGGGACAAATCAGCAAGGATGCTGAGCTGCAAAGTTTCCAAGCAGATCTGAACTTCCCAAGAATTTAGTGCTGGGACATTGATGGGGGTGCTGGGGAGGAGTCTTCTTTAAAGATAATCTTTTCTTCTGTTGAGCTCTCTAAAAATGACTGCAGGATCTGCCTCTCCCCAAACATTCTCTCAGAATTCAATCTCAAATCCACCAGTATGATGTGTTTGGATTATTTTACTTCTGAATTTAATGGACAGATGATGCTTTCTTAAGCATGGTTTCTGGGATCACACATAACATTAGTAACTGATTGCAGACCCAGGACAGTTAATCTGGGCAGAGGTGAGGACTTGATGCTGAGGTGTCTTTCAGGGAGCTGCGGGTGCCAAAAGAACAAGGAAGGGCCCAGAGTGAGTCAGTTCTCAAGAGACAGTCTGTATTTTCCTGCATCTGTCCAAAGACACAGAAATACCCACAGATTTTACGCCGTGTGATGATTCGAAGGTGGAAAAAATAGTTTCCGTCTGCAGAAATATTGGCAACTTCCTGCGGCTTTTGCAAAAAAGGCAAAAATGCCCCAATTTCACACATCTCTCCTATTAACGTTTGCTGCTTTGTTTCCCTATTTGTATTTGTCACATTTAAAAGGAGTAAAATAGAATTTAAAAGAAGATCCTGACTCCCAGATGAGCACGGAAGCACAAAGAAGTCATGCAAAGATTATGAGAAAAACTCACATGAGGGAATTAAGTGGAGGCTTTGAAAATGGGGTTTTTTTTTTGTAACCAAGGGCACTGTCACTGTTAACCAACAGAACTGCTGTGGGACTGGGTGAGTCCTGTTTGGGACACCCTCCCTCAGACAGGGAGAAGCGCATGGAGCTCGTCTGCCTAAATCTGCAGCTTTGAAAGGCGGGAAGGATCAACAACGTTCTCTCTGAGGCTTCTCTCGCTTGAAATGCCTGGCACGCTCACCTGGCAGTGCAGAGAGGCCGTGCCTGGGTGCCTTGGTACAGGTGCATCTGCAGCCCCATCCCTCTGGAGACAGACATACCCAAAGAAATCCACTGCTGAGCTCATCCCAACGCCGCGGATGAGACCCAGCTGTACAGTAGGCGCCAGATAACATGCAATCATGGTCTCCCACTGCAGCAAATTCTACATAAACCCAGGCCTTTGAAAGAGCAGTAGTAAAAAAAAAAAACAAATGTGTTTTTCTCATTCCTTATCTGTACCTACTCCATTTTACCTGAGGCTCACTATTAGCTCAGCTGGTGATGTCACTTACTTCACTGGAACCTGTTATCAGGAAAGATTTCTCCCAGGATTTTCTGTTTTGCCGGCGTTGCTCTTTGTGCAACGTTGTATTTCATTCCATTAGATAAAGGGTTAAGTAATTCACGTTTTACCCATATAGACTAAGTTATACTCCCTGTGGGTTGCTGGCTTCCTATTGGCTGGAACAATGACCTTGGAAACAGACAAAAATGATGCATTGTTGCAATAAATATTATAGCTTGCACCTGTTTCTAATTAAGTCTGCCAAACAATTTCAGAGATACTGAAAAGAGAAATGTGTTGGCTTCTAATCGGGTGTTCTTTGCTGTTTGATCTGGATTTTTCAGCCCCCCACATGACCTCGCCTTCTTGGTTCTTGTTTTTCTTTTTCTTTTCAGACTTGCAGAAAGCAGTAGATTGAAAGGTGGCTTCTGAAAGAGGGGCATCTCTGCCTAAAATCAATTGTAACTAAAAACCTGAAAATTGATGGATTTACACCAAGGCTGAAAGTAGTTTATGGCAGGAGACCTCAGAAATCTCCAGTATGGATTACTGCTTTTATAGGTCTGTTCTGGTCTTCTCCTTTTCCTTCACCTCCTCCTTCTCCTTGCTTTTAAACTTGGGAGCTCAAAACAATCTCTAGCTGTTTTCAGTCAGGATCAGGCTGACTGGGAAGCAGGAGGTTTTTGCAACTGGACTTCAACATGTTGGAGAAATAACTGAGGAAAAGTTTTCCTGCTACCGCTCACCAAAGAAATGTGAAGGGAGCAGTGGTCACCTTCCTCTTCCAGAGTTAACAATACCCTGGGAAGACTCTGGCAGTTGTTGCTGTCAGAGCAGGGGCTTTAGGACAGGTACAGATTCAGGAAGAGAGCACTGAGGCTTCACAGGTCGTGGTTTGCAGTTCAGCATCACACTTTCCACTCACTGTATCAATTCTGAAGTTCATCTCCCACTGAAAGTGTTCCTTGGTGCCTCATTCCTTGCACACTGACCTCCCCAGGCAGTGCAGCCTGCATGGATTTAATGCCTGCTCTGTGATCCAGCTCCACGGACAAATGCAAACATATGTGGCAAATGCTGACAGTTTTCCCCACCATAAGAAGTCAAGAAATAAGGAATTACTGTTATCTCCATTTCCTAAATGGGGACTGGAAGCCACAGCTCAGCCAACACTTCTGGCTGTCAATGACAGAAGCAGCCCAGTCCCTTCGGTCCCTGTGGGGTCCCTTTTCTCACGCTGGGATAAGCATTTGTGCATCTGTATTTTGGAACTGATTGAGGAACTTATCCATCTGAAAACTAATCCAGGGAGGGAAAAAAAAAAAAGAGTTTTTATTTCAGCCACATCAACTTCCTGATTTTGGTTTGAATGCAACCCAGCAGGACGGGACTGAGCAGCTACGACGGTGGGAGTGGAATGCAAGGATTTTGGATGGAATTACATGAAATCACAGAAGAAATATGACATCAAGAAGACAATGTAGGTCTCCAGAATGCACAGGTGCCTTTCTCTGTTGCACATGCCATACCCTCACAACCTAGCAGAGGGGTTTGCTGGCTGTCTACAACTGCTCTGAGCCACCCAAGGTTTATTCTGTGTAGACAACATATCTCAGGAGTGTCGTGTTTGGTGGAATTAAATGACCCTCTGCCCAGTCAAAAGTTAATTATTTGGGGGTGGAGGTTGCAGGGGGATTATTTCAGCAGCCACATTAATGAAGGTGGGATCAGACAGGTTAAAAATAAGCGTAGACACAAGGAAGATATGGGAAGGGAAAGGAACAGCTTAACCTGTGCAGTGGGACGATGCCCTGCATCACTACTATGGCAAGAGTTTTGTTCAGGAGGAGAGACAGAACTACAGAGATATTTTGCAGGGTTAGCACGTCTTCCTCTGTCTGATACACTCCCTCTTCCCCACTTTTCCCTCGATAGCAGGTAATAAAAGGCCTGCTGGTACCCCCCATGACTGGAGGTACCCGGAGTGGTTCAGCCCATCGTGAGTGCTGTGCCAATCATTTAACAATTCCCACAGCTGCCTTTGTGAGAAGCCTCTCTCTTAAGCCTCTGGTTTAAGAATTTAGAGTAATCATGTAAAAATGATACCCCTGTGCTCTATGATCCGCTGAATCTCACTAATGCCGGATCCCAGAAGAGGGCTTATTAATGAAAAGATGCAATGCCTCTCTCTCTGCTCATGTTTCACATGAATATCTCTCATGGATTCGGCAGTAAACCGTACTGCTGATAAAGTGGGTATAATGAACCTCCGTGCTCCACGAGAAGGAAATCTCGGACTGATGGAATAGGTACCTGCTCCACTTCCCAGCACAATGGCAGGCTCGGCAGGGACGAGGAGAAGCACTTGGCTGCCACGGGAATAGCGGTGCAGGCTCCCAAATCCTGGGCCTGCTTTGCAAGCGATGCCTTCGGCTGTGTGAAAAGATCAAGAGTTTGGAAGGGAGCGGTTCGTAATTAGCTGAGAGAAATGAAATTATGCTTTGTTGTAAATCACCGAGTCAACAGACGGAAGGAGGTTTTTAAAGGGACAGCAGCACCTTGAGGCTACTCTGTGTCCTTTCAACATCACACAGTAGTCAAAAACCCGGCTGGCTCTCGCCAGTTGGCCAGATTTTCAGCAAGGACGAGCACCAAGTGTTCTGCAAACAGCAGGATCCTGCCACTTCCAGCCCCTGACATCTAATTTTCAAATACTTTCAAGTACTGCCTCTGTCCTCAAGATCCCCTGCTAACGGCAGCAGGTTTTGTCATCAAGAATTTCAAATTGTTATAAATCCTTCTGCTGGAGCAAAAACAAACAAATGATGGAAAATCTCCACACTAACAAGAAGAAAGGCAGCTTCCATGTCTATCCACAGGAAGAGAAAGCAAGTGACTACCCAGAAAGCACTGTGAGGCAAAGAAAAGGAACAGGTAAAGTGCTGTAGGCAGCAGTGCAGTCAGGCTCTATATTTCTCTGAGGCCCTCTGTGATTTATGATTTCCATTAAAAGAAACACATGCCTTACAAATTACCCCTAATCTCAGCATCAGTAGGATGGCACAGGGCAAGCAACAAGAGCCTGGAAGGTGTCACTCTGGAGTATCCCAAAACGACCAGAGAGACCAGTTTTAAGTCCAACAACCAGACTGTATCTGCTCGGTTTATCTCTGATACCTGGATCACCTTTACAGAGTCAGCCCCACGTGGCCAAGTCCAAACCTTTGTGAGGCTCCAATCTGAATACAGAAAATTATCACAGAGATGACAGCACTGCAGGGTGACTGTAATCCCATCTCAAACACTGGTTGTTATCCTCTGCATGTCTGTTCACTGATTTACCAATCTGTGGAAAAGTTAGCACTGTCCCTCACTTCCAGGGGATTCTCTGGTTAGAGGGAATTCAAACACCCTGAAACTCCGTGAAACCTTAAACCTTCGTGTGAGCAGCTTGGGTATAACTCCCCGTGTTATTAATACCTAAATGCCCCATATGTTGTCTTTAGAGAGGAAGGCAGTCCCATCACCTTTATGTGTGTGCTTTCTTCCCTTGGCTTTTACATTTCTTCCACACGCAGAATGTACTTAACTCGCTGCCTATTGAATGAAGGATTAGTATTATTTTCCTTCCTCCGGTGAACTTTGTTTCACTTCATCCTGCATATATTTTGCTAGGCTGTGTTTTCCTGCCAGCACACCACTGTTCAGCAAACCACCGTACTTAAGGCCAGCCAGCTAACACAGTGATCCCTTTTTACTCACGAGGAGTGTTTCCATAATAATGGCTGTGCTCGTGGGATGAATGACAGCTTACACCGAGGAGCACGGGAACGCACTTCCAGAAGCTCTGCCGAGCTGGGACGCGACTAAAGCAGCTTCAAACTGCCAAGACACTTGAAACATGCAGGGGAAGACACGGTTTGAAATGGAGCCTGCTACTTAGCTCCTCTGCTGGCATGAATGTTGACCAGGGACTTCCCCGTCCTCCCTTTTCTGTGCTGCTCTATCTCATGCTGAGCTGGACTGGGAGCGCTTGGAAAAATGCCCAGCTTTGGGTCCCGTAAAAATTAGTATAAAACAAACAGGTAACAAATTTGCAGTGGCTCTGTAGGAGGTTTACAGTCTCTTTTCTTTTGTTGGGAAGATTGGTTATGTTGCCCAGTAGGAAAGCAAGTGGAAAAGAAGGGTTTCTTTACAACTCACTGTGCTCTTGGAAAAACGGATTGGGAGTTCCTGTTCGCATCAGTGCAGCAATGCAGACCTCTCTGGTGGAAGTATTTTCTTTTTCTGGTGGAATTATACCTCAAGTCCTGCTAGGTAGTTACTCTCTTTGTTCCTGTGAGCCAAGCTAGTTGCAAGATCATGCTATGCCATGCTTATAACCTCGCACTAAAGAGGAGATTACAAAGGGGGCAAAATACCCTAGAGGGTTCCCCTTTATCAGAACCTTCCCTGTCAGTTTGCCTTCTCATTTCCTGAGCTCTTGTCTGATTATTAGTGTACTGACAGAATAAAAATAACCTCATATTCCTACATGAATCATAAATAAAACCCTTTTATTTCATCAAAGAGGTTGGCAGGTTTATAGTCCTTTGCAATGCATGCACGATGTGAATGACATACCTTTAATTTTGCTGACAAGCTTGTCGGGGTCCTAATGAAAAAGAGTGAAAAGTGGGTGACTTCTCTAAAGGTTTAGCAGTTGCTTTTTGGTGAGGATATATATTTCACCTTGCCACTGTAATCAAGGAGCCAACTGATCTTGGTAATGAACTCTTCAATTACAGTCCACTCCTAACTCTTCAAGAATGCCAAGGCAACAATGCCACAGTGATTATTGCTGATATTACAGATTAAAGCAACCTGGGGGAAAAAAGGAGGGGGAAAATATAAAAGAAAACCTGAGCAGTGTCCTTGCTAGAGCTCCAGGTATCAGGGTGCATCAGCAATGATCCAAAGAGCGATCAAATTCCAGATTTTGGACAGCTAGATTTTATATCCCTGTTGTACACCAGGCAGCAATAAAACCACCATTCCCACCTGGGTTTTGACAGCATGTGTTCATCCCCATTTGTTCAACCCGACTCTTTGCTGTTAGAAACCAGTATCCAGAATGGTAGAGGTTATCTTGGGACAGCCCCACGGAAAGGAAAAGAATAGTGCAGAGTATTTCTTTTGGTGTCTCTGACAAGCAAGCTCCCTGATAAAGGTCTCAAAAAGGAACACAGAAAACAGGCACGGGACAAACAATCAGAAAATCTCTCCTATTTCCACTCTATGAGAGAGCAGAAAGGTTAACTGCTTGCACAGAGGGAGGCAAACAGTTAAAAATACATATTTTTAGCAGTATTGGCAGTTCCTTCCCCTTCTCCAACACAACCTTTCTTATTTCCACTTTCATTTTACTGTCTAATTTGCTCATGTAAAAGTCATGAAGAACACTGGCCCCTTAGTTTGCTTATTGACCACAAACAAATCATCAAAGCCACGAGCCTTTTCCCTTTCCTAAAAGGATTCCTGCTTTTTTTTGAAAATGTCCCAGGTCTTCACTTAATAATTCTGAAAGAAATTAAGGGAACAGGACAACTTTATTTGATCTCTTGGAGCTTAACCTTCTTTTTTGGTGGCAATTCCTCTCTTTAGCGACACCTCATCAGGGAAAGTTTGGGATTTGGTGAGTTATCCCAGCCTGTTTGCTGGGGGCTTTTTTTTGCCTTTATTTTTTCTTTTTCTTTTTGTTTTTTTTTGGTTGGTTGGTTTGGGTTTTTTTGTTTTGTTTTGGCTTTGGTGGGGGTTTAGAGGTGGAACTTCAGAGAGGGAAAATGAGAGGGACATAACTAAGGTCATCTGACTGGAGAAAAAAGCAGAGGTAGTGTGTGCAGGATTGTGTGTACGTGGGGATATGGGGCAGAAAAAGGGAAAATAAACCATGGACACTGGATTCCAGATTGCTATCTTGTCAGGACTTTACAAGATTCCAGAGCTGCACTTTTAATTTTCATTACTTTCCATCTTCCTTTGATAAGCTCAGAAGCAGTATCTAATTTTATTAGGAGCTTTTCATCAAACGTGGATATCTTCCTTCCTCCAGGGATTCCCCAGCCACAAAAACATCAGGTTCTGTGAAACATTAGCTAATCCCAGTTAGAGTTACTTGACCCTATCAAGCTAAGAAATAAATTTTACTCTTCATGAGAGTCCTACTGTTTACACTCCAGACAAAATTCTTAGATCTCAACGTTTTCAGAGGAAAAACATATTTCATAATGCCAGAAAACTGGCCTTAAGGACCTGGGCCATACAAGCCTGAAACTGTTTCTCGTTTCAAATTAAATACGTTGACAGACTTCCTCCTGACTGTGGTTGACACCAGGGCCTGGTTTTCTTGGCATGAGATCCAAAGGGGTGACAGGAGGAGCCCTCACTGGCAGCACCCAGTCCCATCCACGAGGCTCCCTCCTCCCCCCGTGGCTGCACATGGAGTGACTGCCCAGAGCCAGAGCACTTCTCCTGCTCAGTGCAGTGCTCAGAGGGGAGAAGGAATGTGGTTTGTACTTCCTTAGTGCCTTGCTCAACCAGCACAACCCCAGTGCTTTGGAAAACAGGGGACCAGGCACTCTGGCTGTAGTGCTGTCACTCGTTCAGCTGTTTGCAATGTAAGGGCTTGCTAGAAGAGGTTAAGAAAAGACTCATATGCTCCAAAATTATCAGTTTGTTATCACTATTAATAATACTTTATAGTACTTAACATGCTACTTTTAATCTTCAAAGCACTTTGCAAATATTAATTAATCCTCACAATCTGCCTGGGGGTAAGCAAATGCTGCTGCTCCCATCAGCTGAGTCACAGGGTTCACTGACTTGCCCCTTCACATCCTGCTCTGATGCTCAAAATATCTAAAGATGCTGTTTCCCATCCTCTTAGATGGGATGGTGGATGTGCACCACTTTCATACATCAGATACTTTCTTACAGGCCTGACTTGATCCAATAACTGCAGCTCCAGCTGCTTGGACAAGGCTGCAGTTTGCTCCCTTCCCTTGTGTTTCTGCATTGATGGAAGAGGTGGGCAATTACCACTGGGTAATTAAAGGACTGGGTTCATGGAGGAGCTCCTGGCTGATTCCTAAAACTACCTCCCAAACTCTGCTTTGCAGTGGAGGGCTGTGCCTGTGTGCACAGAAGTGATCAGAGAGCCACAGCTTAAAGAAGCAGCAGATTTCTTTAAAGATTTTAACAGACCACCATCACTGGAGACATAACCAGAAGGAAGTGTTTCACTGAAAGCAGCCTGTGTTTGTGAGGACTGATTAGCCTAATGTTTGTTTTTTCTTCACTTGTGGGCTGGGCTTGTTTTGTTTTCAAACAACTTGCAACACTTCCAGTGCCAACAACCAAATGAAGGTTTAAAGGAAAGGAGGACAGGCCCATGATGTGGCTTTATTTGTCCATGCTTCTTTGAGTTGGTAAATCACACTGCATTGCTTTATTGAGTGTCCCTTTAGGAGTATATTGGAAAAAATTCTATCTGCCACAATTAATACAGTGCCTAGTGCATCACACGGCACAGCCCTGGCGTCCAAACTCAGCATTCCCTGGGAGTCCTTTGGTCCCACACTGGATGCCAGAAAGGATAGTGGCTGTGACATGTGATACAACTGCTGATAAATGATGGTGATAATGCAGAACAAAAAGGCTAATGAGTTCTCCCCAACACCACGCTACTTTCATGAAATGAATGTGATGATGACCCTATTTGCTTGTTTTTCTTTTTTTTTTTGGCCAGTGAGTTACTTATCCCTTTACCTGCATGTTAGTTTTATCTTCTCCGCACGACACTATGGAGAGACAGCCAAAATTAATGTCAGCATCTCCCTTCACTTTTAAACTATAAAAGAGCCTTTGAAGGTAGGGTAAACCAAAGAGGCCAGTAACTAATTATAACCCATTGTACTGGACTTTGGGAATAATGAATAGAAGCTATTCCCCGTGCGCCTACCAGAGACAGTGGTGTCTTTGTGGGCGAGGGAGATCCCTTCACTGGACCAGAGAGAGCAGAAATGGGATTGTTAATGTATGTAAGAGGCAGGAGGATTTCTATGGTACTATTTCATTGCAGAGGCAGAAGGTAGCAGAGCCAATCATGAAAAGCGTAAAGGTGTGAAGGCACAAAGATGGAGAGTTGATTAAAAGCTCCGTGGGGAGCGGGAGCGAACAAATCAGTGGTAATGATGGGATTATGCCTGAGCGGAACCCAATGGTCTACGGTGTCCTGGTGACTTGGTGCTGGGATTAAACACTGCAAGGAGCAGAGCCCAGCCCTTGTCCTGCCTGTCAGCACCTGGAGATGGGCTGATGGATGGGATTGGTTGTGCTACAAAACTGGGTGAGGTCTCTTGAGGAAAGACCCAGCTCAACACGAGCACCTCTGCACCCCTGTGAGATGTGAGGGCTGAGTCCTGCCCGGCCACGAGCCAGGGGAGGAGCAGTGGTGTCACAGTGTCTGTCACGGCTGTCACACCCAGGCAGTGGGACAGGGCTCATCTGGGGAAGTAAGGAAAGGTAGAGGATGAGAGAAGGGGCCTGAGGGTGCTCGTTGAGGTTGGAGGCAGAGGAGCGGGGCCGTGGAACTCACGGTCGTGGGAAGGGACAAGCAGAGGCACCGGGGGCTGAGTGGGGCAGCAGGGCAGGGGCTCGGAGGCACCGGCAGGAGCTGAGGGAGCACAGATCAGAGCTGGCTGCAAAGGCACTGAGAGAAAGGCCTGGAGCAGCTGGAGGGAGGGAAAAGAGGACTGGAGCAGCCAGAGAGATCAGTGCAGGACTGGCTCCAGCTGGGGCAGCAGGTGCCTGGCCTCACCGAGGGCCCTGTTGCCAGCGACTCTTCCACGAGCAGTCTTACAGTAACACAGTCTGATTTCCCCTCTCCTGTACTATTTTAGGGGTTCCTCTGTTGGTCTGAGGCACATATCTTTATGTACGTGTGTATCCCAGAAGCCCCTATCACAGCAGCAGGATCTGTGGTTATTGACCTCAGGAGGAGGGACCTGGGGGACCTTTTGCCTGCCCCAACTTGGTCACACAGTGTTGCCACGAGGGCAATTCCAATGGATGCAGGATGAGTCAGTGAATAGAGCCTGTCAGGATAGACAGCGAGCTCTGAGGTCTATCCCTGAGGGATAAAATCATGAGCATGACTAAGCCATAACAATGAGCAACCCAAAAATTTTCTCTCTAATGGCATCAAACACATCACCTCAGAGCCAACTGTCAAGGCAGCACTGAGGAATGCAAGGGGACAGTTTGACCTCAGGTTTTGCATGACAGGAGATCCTCCCACGCCACACTGCCAGAGCCAGACCTTTAGCAAATACAAGGGCATGCCTGGGCTTTTGGCATGAACACATGGTGAAATAAGTGAAAGCTTATTTGCTTTCACTTCAATATTCGCCCAGGGGTGAAACAGGCCACTGAAGCCACAGGGAAGCTGTTCCTAGGTGGCCTCAGCCAGATCCTGCAGGACTACTGTGTTAAGAGACCTTCAGATTGCTGGAGTCCACTTGTGCTCAGGCCAGCTGGGTAGGACAGAGCCAGCTGGACTCATCCAGACTCTCCAGAAATAAAATTCTTGAAAGAGGAAGACAAAGACTCACCAGTAGAAAATGCACAGATTCTTTCCAAATGGTCTTAACAAAGATGACTTAAATATGGAGAGTTAAAATATCCCATATGTCACCCTTCTTATGTATCTTTTATACAGGGTCAAGCCTGAGCACAAACTAATAAACCCCTGATCGAGAGAGGAGCTCGATATCAAAAAGGACAATCTGGTGTTTGGCTACTTCTTTGCTTTTTCCTAGTAATAGCAGGTGAAAAGCCTAAAAGGAAAGTATTAAGGCTCAGAATTGGGCCTGGGCACGTGTCCCTGGATGGGCCCATTCTCCAGATATGTTTTCTTCACTCTTGAAAGCACCAAGCACCAGAAACTGGAGAGGGAGATCCAGACACAGCACAAATATTAAATGTAAATACAACACATTCCAGCACAGACCCTTCACTGAAACAAGCCCTAGAGCAAAGCTATCTCTTCCTGTTGATGACAATGCAAAGGACTTCAGCATAATAATATTTACTCAGTTAAATGAGAGCTGTAATGCACTTCAGCCTTAGAAACAAAACTTGAGCTATTGAAGTGTCCCGTTTTCAAACCCGAGGGTTTATTTGCAGGTGGCTGTTGACTTCAGGGGGAGTCACTGCTGCCACCAAAGGCTCTGCTTTGAAAGCCTCCTCAGCAGGAGGAAAGGTTGTGCTACATGGCATGGAAAATGATGCCCTTCTGCTTTAACTCAGGCAGAACCCAGAGCAAGGAAGTGCAGACTTTGTTCAGACACACACAGAAGTAAAAATACATCTTAACTTTAGGAGTTTCTACTTTACAGAGTCAAACTAACCCTAGAAACACAGGGACAGTTCGACTTGGCCTCTTGACCAGTCAAAACCTGTACCTCAGAGACATCCCCATCAAAAATTCCACGACATTTCCAGTTCAGCACTACCTAGGACTCAGGAGCTGAGCTTCCACACCCATTTGTCCATTACTCTGCCCAGTTACCTTCTGCAAGTCACTTCACCATCTTTTATTTCACTTTTCCTCAGTAAATTTGGAATAAAAATATTCAATCTCTCGGAGATCTCTGGGTGAGAATTAAGTATTATGATTATTATGAGGCACACTTATACTAAAAGGGTGATGCCAGCGTGGTAAATAAGGTGTCTTGTCTAGTACAGAGTATTTTTTGGCAGGATGTGGTAATTCTCTTTCTAATAAAGACCACAACTGTCCTCATCTTTGCCCATGTATGCGAAGCACTCGAAAAAACCCTTTGCTTTTGTAGATCCAGCAACTTTAGAAGACAGGAATGAGTAAACAGCAGACTAATCATTCTGTCTCCATTGACAAGCAGTGAAGGAGTTAATTATCTGCTTCTTTTCACTAATTCTGTTGCAGAGCTCAGTTGTGCATATTAAATGTCCAAGTTACCAGATTTAAAGAAAAACTTGATCTCAATTTGGCTACATATTAGAAGTGCCGTTCCCTGTTGTCCTACCTAGCACTGTTAATTGCATACATTTAGCCCTCTATTGGAGAATAATTTAGCTTCAGATTGAAAAGAAGCAGCCCTGGCCTTGGTTATTTTGGCATACAAGACTCCAGTATGACTCTGTTTTCTAAGCAGACATTAATGATTCTAAAACTAATATTCATTGTTTGAAGAGGCATAGCAGCCTTGGCATTTACTTAACCTTTTGTCTCATGTATGAGACTGAGTCAGCCTAAATCCTTTCCTTAATTAATATCTATTCTTCTTTTTTTCTGTCCAACATTATTTATTAAACAATTTGCATGCAACAATTAGAGTTGAGAGATTAGAAAAAACCCCACTGCACGAGCAAGCTCACTTCATACAACAACCACCATGAAACTGGTCTTCCAGCTCAAACAAAGCTCTGAGCAGGAATGAGATGGGAACAGGGAGTAAGGAAGGTCAGGGAAAAAAAAATGGAAAACCAAGTCTCACCATTCACCTCTTAGCCCTAACATTAAGCTATTCCCTACTAAAAAAGTAATAATTCTAGAGGGAAAGAGATAAAATACTACTGTAAAAGCACAAAACCCAGGGATCTGACACCTCTAGTCAGTGATGATAGTTATGATTGTGAATAAAGTGCAATCACTGAAACTGTTTGCTTATTGCTGTGGTGGAAAGAAATTATCATTTCAGATTCCTGTCGTGCCTCACAGGACAGCACTGGCTGCTCCCAGGAACTGTCTCAACTGGAGCTCACCACTTTTCCAGCCTGTTTGTTTCCATGCACTTCTCTGCATGGAATCTTCTGTGATCACATCTACTTTGGACATAATGCTGAGTGTGCAACAAGAGACCCTTGGGAACGTTGAGATCGACGTGGAAGATGGCAAGGACACCTCTGGCAATGAAGGAAAAGCTCCTGACCCACATCTTTCACATGAACCAAGGGACAATGAACCCTCAGGGTCCTCAGGGTCACATGCATGACTTGCTTCTTTGCAGGGGGAAAGGACAGTGAGGAAACAAAGCAGGGCCATTGCTTAGAAACCTTCCTGAGAGCTGAACTGGACCACTGCCACTGCTCCAGAGCTGATGCTCCCAAAAGAAACAGTCCAGGGATCCAGACATGTCATCGTATCCACAACTACCTCTCCAGTGTGACACTGCTTTAAATATTATTTCAGACATATAGTTCAGCAGGTAATTCCAGGGCATGAACTTAGACAGCAGGTTTTAAAATCCAAATGCACGTCTATAAACCCAACATATTAATAACTTAACAGTTTTCAATAAGACATCAACATTTGCATGCATCTTCCTACTTGTTATGTGCAGTACTACATTTTTTAATGTTTCTTGGATGGCAGCCAGAGAGTCTGAGTCCCTAGTTAGTTCATCTATTACTTTCTTGCCACAATAGATCTGGGTCTTGGCCAAGTACTGGACTCATACTGCATACAAAACCACAAAATTCTCTCCCTTATCTATTGGTAGTCTTCCCTTCCCAGGGAAGGGGGGAAAAATAGCATAAATTAAGATAAATAAGTAAATACATAAAAATTCAGAACTAACTGTAATAGAAGTATTTTTAGCATTTTTAACACTATGTGTAATCAAAAGATTTCCTTATGTATTTATACAGCTTTAGTCTCCCAAGAGTCTAATTCATGACTATTCACCTGAACAGGAGAGGAAGATCTCTTCTTTAAATCCCTCCTGGAGCTCCTCATGCTTTCCACAAGAGTGAGCAAGGTTACCTGACCTGAAATAAAACAGGGGAGGAAGAGGCTTCAGTGCCATCCTTCCTCTTTCAGTGTTTCTCAGCCTATGGACTATGGAAGGGTTTAGAGAGGCCAGGAAGGGTTAGAGCCGGCCTCTGTTTTACATTTGACCTTTTTATCCGTTACTCGGGGCCTCTGGTGTCTGCAGAGGAAGACAGATGAACACAGAGGAGATGCCTTTTGAAAGAGTCCTGAAAACATTGTCCAGTGCAGCTCTGATGGCAGGGCAATGAATGTTGTCTTTTATTGTGGGTTTAAGGTAGCCAAGTAATACTTAGGTTAACAAAGAGCAAGGAAAAAAGGACGAGGTGACGCGACGATCCCGGCCGCGGGTTCACAGCCACATTAATCCACCAGAAGTCTGAGCTGCCCCTGAAAGGGCTGGTCCTGCCCACCCAGCCCTGGTGGGAATGTTTTTCTCACTTGTAGATACATATTGGATCAGAGAATGAGGTGGGCTAAAACATCACCTGACCCTAAGAACGCCCCTTGGTGCTGCTGAGCACAGGGAAACACAGAACTCCTTGGAGCAGGGCGGGCAGGGATGGGATGGGAAGGTGTGTTGTGTCCTTGCTGACCACGCAACCACCACAAAACCCGAGCCAAGGACGTGTGGGGCAAAGCCAGGAGCAGCAGGGAAGGCACCTCCTTTTCCCCTGGGCTGCAGCTAAAATCCCAGCCCAGTCCACACGGAGCACTCTGCTGTCAGTGGAGCACTAATCACAGCAGTGAGCTGGGCTGACTTGTAAAATTTTGCTAATAATACCAAGGTAGCTGACAAGTTAATAGAACACGTGATTCCTGCACCTTCTGCCTGAGCTGTGTGAGTATTTTTTTCTGCTTAATTTGCCCAAACAAAGCATCAGTGCCTTAAGTTCCGTTGTTTCAGAAATTAGATCCTCTTGAAGAATGAAAGGATGCTGTGTTTGAGAAGGGCAGCTTTTTTATGAAGACACGTAATTAATGGAAGCCATTAAAGATACTTGTAAAAATGATTCAGATTTTTATATATGATGACTAACTAACTTAGTATTGCTCTTCTTGGTCAGAGATTAACGGGAATTTCTTAAAGGATAAAGAATTATTTAACAAGCTGCAGGATATGTATGGGCTTGGAATACACTCTGTAATAGTGTGAATAATAAGAAATGTGGCTATTTATTTCCTTTACTAATGAACCAAAGCTGAATTCAGAGATAGCAAGATGTCAAAAAAAACCAACTCCCCCAAAAAACCTCAACCAAAACCTAACAAGGTAAGTGGATGTTTTTTTACATGAATCTAAACATAGAGTTTCGCAAAAAATCCCTACCATTAAAAAAATCAGGTTGCCATGTGCTCAAACTCCAGGTGGTAGAACAACACACCAGCACTATCTCTGAAATGACTGAGAGGCACCAAAGACTTTAAAGAAAGAGTTTAAAATCATGTGATGCTGAATATTCAGCAGCTCCTTGTGAGGGGAGAGAGACAGCAAGGCAGAGAGAACAAACCACTGCTGCTTGCAAGAGCTTCCCACGAAGAAATTTTCTTCACAAAGCAACAACAACAACACGCTTGGTCAAAGATTTTTATGCAAGGAAAGCTGACTTCTAAGATCACAAGTAGCAGAGTCACTTGATGGTTTCCCTTGATGATGGCACACGTGGACAGCTTTCATTTTCCCAGCTCTTTCAGATTTTAAGTGACCTCAGTGTGTATTGAAGTGTCGTGTCCCCTCTGGCTTGAAAAACACGTGCAAAGAGGGAGTAGAGCAGCTCTAGGCTGACATTGGCTCCAAGGGAAGGGAGCAGATAACACTTCAGGAGAGAAGGAAGTGGAAAGCAAACCAGTTTCTCAGGCAGCTGAACAGAGTGTTTGGTTCTCTTCACAAGTGATTTGACAAGTATTTTCTGCAGTAACTGTTCAGAGCTACAAACTGCAGTGTTCCTGTAACCAGGTGAAGCAGCAATAGTTCCCTCTCTCTGGCTGAAAAAAATAAACACAAACTAGCTGTTTTCCAAAGCAGATCCCAACCAAGCCAGGCAGTAGCAGTGAGCCTTCTGCAGCTTGACACCCAATTATTTTAATATCCACTGTATCTTCCCCCTCTCAGGGCTCATTGGGCTTTCTTCTTTAACTTTTTGAAGGCACACAAAGAATTGAATAACCTTTTCTCTCCATACCTGGCTGCAGCCACATCACTGAGGGGGGTCCTTTCGACATTTTAAAGGACCTGAAGTGTGTGACAACATGGCACTGCAGTCAAGAATCTTGCCGGGGAACAGAATAAGAAGATTTATTTTATTTTTAATATTTGAAAGATTTCAAAAAGCATTCAACTGGATTTCTCACTAAGAGGATGAGTGAAGAGAATCCTTTGTAACTAAGCTGGGAGGCCCAAGTCTTTTATCCATTGTTACACAGTTTTTCCCCAGGGCAGAGTTAGGAAGGCCTGCAAGCCCCAGAAGCTTAACAAGACGAGTAGACTGGGTGGGCTTTCCTGCCGTTGCCTAAGCTGCTCCCGAGGTAGGAGCCGGCAGAGCCGAGCGGGTCCCGCGCTCCATCTCAGAATATTTGGGAAGATCCTCACGGCAGCCCTGCTCTCACAGCAGTGAATCTGCCCAGCAAGGCACACACCCCCTCAGTACCCAGCCACCTGCAAGCCTGCTTCCCTAATAAACCAGGAGCAAAACCATTCCACAGCAGATTAGCAGCGAATTGGCACTTGGATTAATCACTGTGAGTAGGACTTCGCCAAGCTGCCTTTTCCTGTCGGCTTTTCCAACTGGTTAGTCCAAGATACCTTATCTCTTCCAGGATAGACGGTGTGAAGGGAGGAAACCGGTGTAACTGTGCTGCTAACACCTTTTTTTTCCCCCCCTTTTGAACTTTTAACATTTGTATGTGAAAACCCATCAACGTTGATGCAAATGAACTGGTTGGTTTTGATCACATGGACTTGGATACATATTCCCTGAGCTTGGTTTAGAGCAGTGATGGACTCATCCCTCTTTCCCAAGGTTGTTTGTATGTGGGTGAAAGTGAGAACTTTGAGTGATTCCCACATGCCAATAATGTGAACAGGAGCTCAGGTCCTGAAGCAGGGCACCCAGGACATGTTCTAACCTCACAACTCGTGTTCTAGGACTTGACCCACTCCAGTTAACCACTCCTGTCCATTTGTGCCTCAATCAACCTGTCAGAGTTCACCACCCAAAGGTGCACTCAAATAAAAGGTGAAATAAAAGAGCTTTTAAGTAATTAAGCACCTCTTTCCAGACTCACTAACCCTAATATAGCAGAAATTTTAAAGGCAAATATCTTATGTCCGAGTCCCTCTCCCAGCAGCAGGAGAATGTGGAGTTTGTAAATAACAACAGCAATACAAGGAATGCCTCTTTGCTTACCCGATCCCACTGAAATTAATGGTCTGTGGTTTAGGTCTGTGTCAGTGCCATAAAGCAGGATATGCCTGGAGACCAGGAAGTGTCTGCTTCGTGTGTTAATGATGGAGTTATGGAGTGGCAGCAGCCATTTCATGGTCAAAGTTGCAGAAGGGTTTTTACTACATGCTTGACTCTCCCTCTTTATATGCCAACAAAAAGCTGAAGAAATTCCTAGGTCAGGCCTGGAGCTGAGGTTGAAAATTTTCTATAAAATTTGAAAGGGATCCAGCTAAAGATTTTCCAGTGATGCCACCCCTGAAAAAACACAGCTCACAAGCACAGGCTGTGCCTCTCCTACCACTCAGGTGTAAACTCACACAGGGGTGAGAACCTGGGTATGAGCAAAAACTGTTCAGCAAAATTACTGCCCCCTCAAGCCTCTTCTCCACTGAAGCCCCAGCTCTCCTTCTCCAGCCCCACCATCCACATGCTCCAATCACCCAAGAAAAAAGCATCATACTTGTGTGTTATATTTTAATGTTTATGCTGTGGCTTTTTGTATAATAGGAATAATCGCTGTTGCTTTGTAGTACACTTACAACAAATAGCTTTGGAGATTGCTCAAACACTTTAGCTCCACTTCAGCTCTTAATCAAACTCAGCAGCTGTTTATTGCAATTACACCATAAAGCAATAGACATTATCCCTTAACTAACTGTCTTATTAATATAGGTAGTTACACAGCTATTTCATAGTTAGTCTTAAATAACTGCTTTTAATTATTTTATTAACATAAATAACCATCTCAATAAATTTAAATTAAACGCATATGTGAGAAAACGCAATTTAAAGCATTGCACAAAATTGCATCTGTTTACTAATGTTCAAATCGATGTCACTGTGTAATTCAATTAAAGTGCAACTTTAATTTATTTCAATTTTTGATGGCCAGGAAACACCTAAGACGCTAGAACTTCCTAAATATTGAAATGGGCACTGTCTGATCCTCTTCTGCTGCTGTATTTTCCTTGCAATATTAGTTTCCTGCCAGGGGAATGAGATTCCTTTTTTACCCACAAAACTTACAATTTAATATCCCCATTTAATTTTGTTTTCTTCCCATTCCGAAAGCAACAGATGACTGGATTGCATTTTGCCTTCTAGTTCAGTTGTGCAACTCTGCTTTCAAGGGAGAAAAAGGATTTTATTTTCCTGTGCAGCACTGGATCCTCCATGTCTTATGCCATTTGTTCTGGTAGGATCAAGCTCTTTGCCTTCAGCTAAGGGGAAGGGAGACGTTGCCTGACCTGGCCTGAAATCCCCTTTTTCTTCCTCGGGGTGGGGGGCTGGTTTATTGTTCAGGGGGCTCATTCTACCCAAAAATCCTCCACTGCAGAGCAGGCAGCACTTGCACAGCAGCTTTTATCCCACAGTGCCAGCACGGAGCGTGTCCCTGGAAAGGGAGCACAGCCCACCCCTCATCTCACACAAGGGTCTGCCTTATTCAGATGCTCTTTGGGGATGAAACGAAAATCTCCTATCCTTTCTCAGTTTGAGATTCTTCCCCTGAAGGAAAAAGAGGAAAACTTGCTGAAGAGCAAGGAGAAAAGGAGAGGGACTCCCTTCACAACTTGCCACAGAGAGGAGAACAGAAGATCTTAGGAAGCGCTGGGAGAAAATCAAAGTGGTAAATAAAAGCCAAGGATGGGGTGAAAATAAGGCTGGAAAATAAAAAGGTGCAAAAGGAGGCGAAGGGGCCTCACATATTTTCCTGCCAGCCATTTTCTTCTGCCACTCAAAGCTTTTTGATTTAGTTCTATAGTTGGTGCAGGGACCTGCAAATGTGAACTGGTACCTCCCTGAGATCAAATAACAACAAACCCCCTCGAAAGTAACTGGGATGTATTGAGAAAAAGTGCTGAAGGCAGGAAGATGCAAAGCAAAATTTCTCAGAGGGTCTTGGTTGGGATCTCAGCAGCTTTTTAAGGTTCAAAACTGTGGATATCGAGCCATGTTTGGCTCTTGGATATCAGTCAATGTCAAAGATGTCATGGGAGAACAATGAAAAAAAGATTTTGGTCCCTGAAATCCAAACTACTAAGGGTGAATTTTGTTAACTGGCAAAGTCCATCCCACCCTCTGGCTGCTCATGAGAGGACACGATCTCCCTACAAAGAATCATTTAAGGAAGGCATTTCCAGGCAGGTACAACACTGTATGAGGAGGAAGGTGCCTATGGAAAAGCGGAGCTGGAGACAGCAAAGATGAAAACAGTGATTTATTTATTTTAATTCTTCTATCCCAGTGTACCAGGTAACATGAAGGGATAATTACAGGCTCTGTCAGAGAGGGGTTGCTGATGCTGTGATCTGGCAGACACTCTAAGCTCCTCAGGAGACGAGCTCTTAAAAGTTTACAGACTCTGCTGGGCAAAGACAGAGGTGACTCAGTACAAAGGGTTTTTACAGAAAAATGTGGAAATCAAGAGTGAAGGAAGACATGCTTAAACTTCAGGTAACTGAGAGTGATCAGGGGTTGGATAATTGAAGTTCCAATGTATATTTGCCTACACTGTCGCTCACCTTTGAGCCCTACCTAGGCATCTTGACATTTATGTAGTCTGAAATCCTGAAAGCTCTGAGTTTAGACAACTAAATTGTTGCTTGTCAATTTAGTCTTGACTGAAAGACAGGTGTTTTGTTTCAGAGTAACACTCCTTTCAGACTCCTCTATTCCCAAGCTCAGATTACTGAGCTAAGGAACTATCAAAAATGAAATAACTTACAAGCAGGCGAAGACATTTACATACCTTGAACAAAGGAATTCTTTTGGCAAAATCGGGATTTTTAATTATTGCTTGTTTTCTGCCATGTGGGACTCTCATCTCGAGCTCTCTGGTGGGAGCTAGAGGAGCTTGGAGGCTTTGAAAGTTCCTACAGTTTTGGTAGGGCTGCAGGTCCTCTGCTGCTGCTCTGCAGTTTTACAAGCCTGTTCTGCTGAATGCAAAATGCTCTCTGAGCAAAGATCCAGCCGAGAATATGAACCAAAATTCTCCAAAGATGCAATTCTGAGAGCAGGCCTGCTACGCACAGACCCCAAATTCTGCTGCCTTTGAGCTGCTGCTGCCCCTGAGCAGCAGGTGAGCCCATTTCCACCAAGTGCCTCCCTGCAGAAAGCACTGACCCAACCCTGCCCACGTTCCTGCCCTTGGAGAATTCGGGTGCTCCTTTTTCCATGTCTCTGTGCCTGGGTGCTGGTGCTCACACACTTCAGGCAGGGTTTGGGCCTTAATTCCTTTATTTATGCCATTAAGGGGGCTGAAGGCAATGGAACACAGGCTTAATCACACTGACCTGCCAATAACCTCGGCTCTGACCTGGAGGGATCCCATGTTTTGGCATAGGTTAAGGTCTTATTTAATTTAGAACCTTAAGCTGGATTTGAACTGTAGCCCCAGAAGTAAAAAGCCAGCCTTTTTATCTGGGAAGCCACATGGCTCTGGCTTCCTGACTGGTACTTGTGACATCCCAGTATTGGCAAACCAGGGACATATTAGCTGTGTGCTCTATTTTCTGCCCTTAATTATGGCCAGCTAGTCTGAGTTTTCTTTCCTTCTTTTTTTTTTTTTTTTTTAAGGATTTGAGTGACAAAGTGACTATGCATATCATTCCACATTTGAACTGTAAGACTTCAGTATTTCTACCTCTAGTGTGTAATTGGATCAGCTGCCAGTTACAGAAAGGAGCTGGGTGAGTATTAAGTGTGTGGAAAATGAAGAAGAGTCCAAGTGTGAAGGGGAGGAATAATTTGACAAAGCCTGCAGTGAGCTGTACGTGGTTTTCTCGTTCCAAAATGGAGTAGGTTTTGAAGCACATGAGGAAAAACTGGCTTTGATTTATTAGCTTTGGTTCACAGAATGCTGGCCACAATCTTGGAGAGTCTCAAGACACAGGGAAAGCCACAGGCCCTGCCCTGAGGAGCTCACAATGCCGACATTATCATAACGAGGATGGACGGGTGCCAAGCTGAAAAACACTCTGCTTTCATCTGACTCCTAAAGCTGTGCCTTCAACAACCTTGTCAGGCAGTGCACAAAGCTCCTGCCACGGGCTTGGCACCACAGCAGGACTGGGGTCTCATGTTATCGTGATGTGGTGGTTCTCAAACCATCACACCCAATGCTCTTCTGCAGGTCCCCACTGTAGCACCTCCTTACCTGACCTGGAGCTTCTCATTACATTACAAAGCTAATGTAAGCATGAAACAGTTTAAAATCTACAACAAAAATCCACAGTAAACCTCAGCCCTTTCAAAAGGTGAGAAATAGAGGGGGTCTGTGTCCAGTCAGAGAGTGAGAGTGTTGGCCTCGGGACAAGAAAGTTGAGTTCCAACAGTAAGTACATGAAGTTATGGCAGGATCATACAGTCAGAAAGACAGCTCTTTATCCAGTAAATGTTCAACTGTTTATCCTGTTACAAAGTGCAAGCAAATCCCCTCAGATATGAACCGGCAGTCTGCATTGGTGGGACAGGAGAGCTGCATTCTGAGTGGGTAACCAGAACTTCCTTCACTTTGCATCTCAAAGCAACTCTAAGATGCAACCCAGGGCAACAGTCTGATCATGAGGTGCCCAGTTTAGGGCATTAGGAGAGAGGATTGCAGCCTAAAATCAAAGAAAAGGTCACAACATCCAGGGCAGCTCATGAAAGAAGCAGAAGAAATGCCAATTACCTGGGAATTCACAGTTATTCCTCAGCTGTAGAAATCCTCCATAAAATCCACCATGCTGATCTGTAAAGAGAAAGCAAGAAACTTTTATTAGTGGCACAAACAAACTCAGAGAATCACAAATACTCCAAGTGACTGACTGCCTGGTGGCAGCCAGGATATGGATAGTACTGCCAAGAAGGTGGAGAAAGCAAAGAGCAACTGAGATTTGCTACTTCCCAACTCTAGGTTGCTCTAGGCTACACTTGGTGGCTTGCTGACCATAGGACCAAACTGATATTTTGGGATTTGGAAATTCTTCTGCTATGCCTTCAACAGCAGCCACTAATTGAGAGGAGCAGTGTCCTAAAGGGCCCCTGGGTTACTGCCACAGAGCCACATCCTCTCTGGCTGGTATAAAAGCCCTGCAGACAAGTCTATCAGGCAAAAGCACAACAAAAAACCATCTCAAAATCATTTCTCTCTGGCTCTCCAAGGGCGTTAGGGCATTAAGACAGAATGTCCTACCTCAAAGGAAGTCAAGATTGGATCAGAACATCTCAGAGAGATAGAGAAGGAGAGATGGCAAGAGGCAGCAGTGTAAAGGTTTTATCAGCATGACTTGGGGATGACCACATTACTCATAGGTCACTGTGCTTTCCAGCTGACTAGCAACAGATGAAATAAGGAAAACAACAGCCTCTGGATTTCCAGGTAGCAGCTGCAGCCAAGTCTGCCTTTTCAGATGCCCTTTTAGTGTGGAATATGCACGGTGCTGCTCAGAAACCTGACTTCCCATGCAGAAGGGAACCCACTGTGAGATCCCACTGTCACCAGGCAAGTCCAGGAGAGCATCAAGACCATATTTGTGTTGTTAGAGGGAGGAAAACTTCAAATGCAAGGCACTTGGTTCTTTGTGGATCTCAGCCCATCTCCAGCAGAAAGGCACCAGGAGTGGGTTATCCTGCTGTGAATCCTCAACCTGTATGGCAGCAAACAGGCACAGCTGCTCATGTCCCATCACAGCAGCCACAATACCGAGATTTTGTTACGTAACAAAGACTAAAATATCATTTATTTATACTGAAGGGGTGCCCTTCTGCCAAGCATTGTACAAAGGCTTTACCAAGGACTGCTTGTGTTTTTCGGAAGGTGCCATTTGATCAGATACACACACACAGATCCCAACAGCTGAGTGGAAAATAATACTGCCATTCCTGACAGTTCTCAAATTAGCAAGAGCTTATAATGAAGCTTTTGTAAGACATCCCTTTCAAGGATTTGCTGGATACCTCCCTTGCTGGGGGTGGGTGCACACGGGGTAACTGCCCTCCTGCTCTGTGCTTAATTCTCTCACCTCGTGCTACGTTGCTTGTTTCCTGCACTCAGAGATCTCCTACTTGTGTTTGAACTCTCTGAATACTCTCTTCAGCTACACACAAGGAGATAGAGGCCTTGGTAACCTCCTACCCCAGCAGTTCTTTTCCTGCAGTCAGGAAATTATCTCCCTTTTTTTTGTTTTCTTTTCTTTTTTTTTTTTTTCCCCATTGCACAGAACTAGGGGAATTCCCCCTTCCACTGCCTGGGCTCTGATGGCAGTGATTGGTGACAGCAGCAAAAAACCCCAAGCCACACCACTCACAGACAACAGTGTCTCGTTTTGCATCGGGTTTTATGTCAATATTTTGATAATTTAGGCAATTCCACATTCATGTTGGTACTGAGATATCTAGGAAACAATGTATCCTTCAAATAATTCAGTAAGTGTCATGATAGGCCTGTGTGAATGCTTGTGCTTCTCTCCACAAAGAACTCAAATCACGTAAAACTCTGAGACCTGATTTTCAGCTGATATAAATCCAAAAAGATACTGTAATTATTGGTAGGACAGTTTACACACTGAAATATCTTGGCCCCTCTCTCCTTCATGCAAGCAGAGGGAACAGGTACCAGGAGGGGAAGGTTTCATGTCTCTGCCTCCCAGAAGTGAGTTTGCACAGGGAGCTGGAGGCTGTAGATGCCTTCTGCCCTGGCAGGTTTTCTTTTTCCTTCATTCAGGAAATTGTCTTTCTCTCTCTTTTTTTTTCTTTTAATGCAATTAACAAGAGAATTCCCCTTTCTTTTGTTTCTGAGGGCCGTGGAGCGGGATCAGAGAGGAAAAGTAAGTGGCACCTCTAATATATTTTGCCAGAATATGGGAAGAAGATAAGTATGAGACAGACAAACAAAACATAAAACTGGTTTAGGAAAGAAGGGGGAAAATGCCTGGGAAATGTAGTAATAAAGGAACCTCACCAGTAGCAACAACTCGAGGAGAAAAGGGACTGATGGATAGCTGTGCTGGCACGAGTGAGGAAGGGTAAACCAAATCTTTTCAAAGCATAAGAAAAGAAAACCAAATTGCATTTAAAAAAACTATTGAGAAAAAATAAAAAAGCCAGAGGACAAATAAAACAGAGAGAGGGAGGATTTCTATGAGCACAAAAGCAGAGGTCAGTACCCCGTGGTCATTTCCTAAGAAAGGAGGAAGCAGAAGTGAAGGAAAATCCCTAAATATAAAAGACTACTTATAAACAAAGGACACATTGACTGCTACTCCATGATTTTTTGAAGGTTTGCTATCAGCATATCTCCAGTGATAAATGCCTTCACATGATGCCAGCTTTCTGCAGGCACAACTGCAGCAAATCACTTCTGCCAGGCAGAACATGAAGAAACAAGGAATCATCTCCTCCCCTCCACGTGGCACTGCTCTGGTCCGTGCACATCCTCTCCACACCAGCCCTCAGGAGAGGAGCACATCAGGGCAGCAGGGCAGGAGGATGTCCTGCAGAACACAGGATGAGAACACAAATCTAGGTTGGCAGCCTGGAGCTTATTTCAAACAATGGTTACACAGGTCCATCTCTGACCAAGGCTCCTCATTGCACATCCTGCTCCAGTGACTCTTTTGTCACTTGGAAACCAGTTTGTCTAGGCACAAAAAAAATACTTCTAGATCATTCTTGCCATGACCATAAAACCAGAAAATTGCCAGGTGCCTCCTCTGAATGGCAATGATATCCACAAAAAGACTGGGCTGGTAAGAACATGTCCAGGAGCTCTTTGGTCCACTGCCATTCATTAAAGCCCCCCAGCTCAAGTTACTGTCTCAAAGCCCCTGCCAGGTGCCCTGGAGCACACCTCCAAGCTCACCTTTCCATGGAGAGAGGAGCCCCTGAGCCACCCCACTGACCTGAAGCCACAGCAGGACGTGTAGGCCCAAGGCTGGGCAGGGATGGGGCTCCATGGAAGAAGGGAAGGCTCAGTTTTAAAAGTCATGGGTGACTTTCAGAATTTATTCAGAAGCTTGATGGGGTCAAAAGTTGTGCCCACTGACACGTTTTCAAGCAGAGAAATACTTGCAACTAAACCCTCAGGCATTAAACTGCATATGGGCAAATACTGTTCTCCCTTCCACCCCATCAGTGGGGTTCTACAATTAACATTAATCATTTCAAGGGCAATATTCTGCCTATTGACCAGAGCCCCTTTCTGGAAGGGAGAGATTCACACTGACACTGAAAGGTGAATTTGCAATGTCTGCATGTACATTCTCTTGCAACAAAAGAGTCACATAAAGTCCTCTGTTTATCAGGAAGACCCAGCAAGCTCCTGTGGTATCACACCAACATAAGTGAGATGAGAGCCTGGCCCCAAATCCTCAATCCCACAAACTCCCACATCGTGCTGCCACAAAGAGGAGGCTGCTCCCAAGGCTGAGATCATGCCCAGATCCTGCAGTCTTTACTCAGACCTCAACTGTAATGGAAGTACTGCCTTCCCTCACCACAGCAACTTCACTACGAGTGCTCCTGTACACAGCTTTTTTTGCCAAAATAAATACTGCTGGGTTATGGGGTTTTGGGGTGGGTTTGTGGGGTTTTTTTTTTTGTTTGTGTGGTTTTGGCTGGGGTGGGAAAAAACATGCAGAATTATTTTTTAAATAGAAAAAATAAATCCACTTTTTTTTTTTTCTTTCTGGAACAGACAGCTTAGAAACACAGAACAGCCTTTTTTTGTCCCCCCAAGCCCTTGCTCTGTACACCACCCCAGTGCCACCCTTGCTTTAAGAATAACCGTCAATCTGTGCCATCCTTAAGGCCAGACATTCTTTGGATTTGGTTATTACATCAAGGTGCATTTGTGCTCCTAAATGGGCAGCTGTACTGGAAATGGAGCACAAAGGAGCAGAATTCAGGCTGTTCCAGCGTGGGTCCAAAGCCCGGCGTGTCTGCGGTGCTGTGAGTCTTTTGTTTCAGATGCAGAGAGATAAACTACAGCCTTTTTTTCCACGGCGGTTATAATGCAGAATATGAAAAACTCTTGGGATGGTTTAAGCTGCAGGGTATTCTCCCAGAGTTCTGTCCAAAAATAATCTAGTAAAAATGTGGACAGAGAACCATCGACCTCTGCTTTCCCCCGAACATATGCAGCTCTGATCAGTCTGGTATTTCAAGAAAAACAAGGTCCTGAACCCTAATCCTCAGACACATAACAAAGCGCACTTCACAGCTGTGATGCACAGCTACTATCAGCTCCGAGGCCTGAGTGGGTCCCAAGACAATGCCTCCTTTATCACCCAGAGGACAAATATCTAGACAGCAATATTTTCTGCTTGAATGCTTCAAGCATCTCTCGCAACTCCTGACTGAAAGAGAAAACTGAGCTGAGAGTGTTTGCTGAGTGATTATTTTAATTTACTACTTGATGTAAATCTAAATGAACTGACATCCAGCTTGAGATGGACAGAAAACAATCATTGTGAAAAAAGAAAGAAGGCTAATATTACAATATCATTTGAGTAGCACAGGTTTAGGCAACTTTAGCAGTGGCAATGTAATAGATAGTGAGGCAGGGTTTGCATTTCCTTTTCTTCACTCAATTACCATAATAAGTTCTGTAATTTTAGGGCTGTTTATTTATCAGGCGACGATAACAAAGACGCTCAGAACACGGTGTCTGAATGCAATAGTACAAAGCACCCCAGTGTCAGCCCTCACATGCAGAGGGCTTGCTGACTCTCACACACCTGATTATCCGTGGGTACCTGAGCCCAGAACCCACAACACCCCCCTTTTTGTTAATGGCTAAAATGGCACAAGCTCTGCATCTGACTCGAGGCAGAGCGAGGGGCAGGAAAGGCAGAAAACTTCCTGCTGAAGTTCTCCAGTGCTTTAAAAACCTGTCAAGTCACTCTGCTGAGCTTTCTGGTATGAACAATAGATTTGGGACCTGGCCTGCCTGCACCAGGGAGTCTGTCACTGCTGCTCTCTGATCCGGGTTTGCAGCGTTTGATGGCTGCGCGGTGTCACCGAACAGCTGGAGGAGAGGAGCCCCGGCTGAGCGCCTGAGATGGAGGGGAAAAAAACAACAAACACAAAGCAAAAGAAGAGATTCCTTTGTGAGGCAGACACACAAATCTGGGCTCTGCCAGAGCGAGACGCGTCACCTTGCGGGGTGGCCTGTGGTGCCCTGCGTGGAGACGAACAGACACCACGGCCCCACAGGCCCCCCTCGTGCCCCAGTGAGGACCAGGGAGAAGGGGAACCACGTGCAACAGCAGCCCAGGTGGAGGTCCAGCAACAGCTCCCTGCCACGGGGGCTCAGCAGTGGGTTCACCACCTCCTGCAGCTCCTCAAGGCAATTTTCCAGCGGGAAACCACCTCCTTGGGCCCATCCAACCGCATGGATGAGTGGGTAGGAGGCACCATTAGCCCATCACTCCATGCCCCTCTCAGCACATCAAAGACCATGTTGCACCCCCTCAAGGCCAACTGAACCCACCTGGGGCAACTTCTCACTACACTGAGATCCTTATGTTGGTTTTTGGGGTATTTGTGGTTGGAAAGGCTGATCTACATGCATAATTTCTTGCACATTGCCTTAGAAGAACGTACCTAACGTGAAACAAAACTCACCATTTTGTGTACACCAAAGATCGATGGAAAAGCTCATAACTGAATAGGAATAGAAAGAGCTGAATAAAAGTGAAACTCAGTGGGTTTCTGAGAATGCCACTCAAGAGCCTCGAGGTTTTGGAAGAATACCAGGCCTTCCTATACAATGGTTTGAACCACTACCTTAAAGAAATCTCTGCAGTTCCCTCTTAAATTCTACAGGAGGCTCAGAAGCACGTCGGAAATATTTTTACTCTGTACCATAAGATGTTTTTCATCAGAGTAACATGCCTCTTAACCCATAGCCATATATTCAATTAAATTGCATGGGCATATGTGTGTTTATTTACATAATGTGTAAATGTATAGCTGGGTATGTATAAACAAAAGGCTTTCATAACACAGAGGAACACACATGGCGGTGTAATTTGTGTATTACACACTGCGGAACTGCAGCCGTTCACGTCAACACCATTCATCACCTGGGCTCACCAAAATCGTGGCACTCCTGCTCCACACGCTGCCTGCAACTTCACCATGATGGCAATCTCCTTCCTCAATTAATTAAGGACAATTTAAATATTTTAAGTGAATTACATTAACATGACAAAACAGGAGAAATTTAAATTGTGGAGCTGTGAAGAGAAAACCTGTGACAAAGTCCCTCTTTCAACACAGTCACAGGGAAAGATTTTACAAATTGACAGTGTACATTATGCACAGCCTAACTGTGGACATTTTCTGTCAAGCACTTAAACAGAGAGACACAACAACGGCTCCAGTGTGAAAACAAGATTGTCTGTAGGGGACTGGTCCTCACTAAGGGCAACCTTGACAAGTCCAAGCATGCACCTAGATCAGCATTTGAAATAACTCTGCCATACCGAAGCTGTTCATCAGGAAGCCCTGTCTAAATTATTATGGGTTTGCAAAGGATCTTCATTAACTGCCCTTACGAAAAAAACACTATCAGAGTATTTTTTAACTGCCCCTGTCAAATATTGCTTCAGTAACAGGGTTACAAACACGTGGCATGAAACGTCACAGATGGAAATCATTATTATGGTTTTTTTTGTTAGTTCTAATCCAAAATTTTACATTCAGGACTCAGACAGCAGTGAAATAATGTCCTCCCTTCTAGGGACAAAATTCTGCAAGGAAGTTTTCAAGAAACCTAGCTTGTATTTATAGCCCTACCATGCAGCTACTACAGATCTAGCACTCCCTTCACTGATTAACACACACCGTTACTGGGATGTGCAAATTAAAGGCTGGGTCTTGCCACACTTTGAGTCAGCCTGAGTGGCATGAGCAGCCTCGAGCAGGAGCAAACATTGTGGGATCAGGCCCTTCCAAAATGAGCAAAGCTCCATGAGCCCCTTCATGTGATTTTATAAACATGAATGTTCTAACAGGGTTGTAGGAACACACAAACTCATGTTACTCGTGTGGCTACTGCCAGAGGCCTCAAAGGGACTGGGGACTTCCATGAGTAAAACTGGGTTATGGGAAGATGGGCTTATGCCACAGAAAAAATAAGAGAGAGCAATGAGTGCTCTCTCCATTTCCCTCAGATTACAAACACCATAGAACACACTACAAATATCAGTGCAGCGGGGTAGGTCTGGCTTTGTTGCTTCATGAAAAACACAACTGACGTTTAGCTGTGAAAAAGTGCCTCCCTGACACGGCACTGGAGGCTGAGGGCACTGTGCCCCTACCCAAGACAGGTGTAAATGGGGTTCTCAGCAGGGTAAGGGACCTCCCTGGTGGCTCTGGGCCACCAGGCTTGGCCACCCCACCTTCTGCAGGTGCCTCGGCAAGACCTGAGGGTGCTCAGGGCTCCTCGTCCGTCACCAAGCCCAGCAGAAAGGATTACAGTGTCACAAAGCATGAGCTGAACCTGCCTGAAACCCCAAAGAACTGATGGAATCCCCCCGGGGCAGTTTTCCTGCCCCTACCCCTTGTCATGAGAAGTGGGGGACCGAGTACCCTTTCCCTGGAAAACACACCTGCCTAGCCAGGAAAAGAAACCTGAGGTGTCAACATTTCCACTGCATTTCCTGTGGGCCATTCTTAGCCGTAATCATGAAAACCATTGCAATTAGGTTATTCTAATTATGAAAATCTATTTCCTTTTAAAGATTTCAGAGCAACCTTTTTTTTTCCTTATGAAAAAGAACACATAAAAACACTGAAATCCTTTGAATTCCTTCTCGTGCCACGGAATCTGAGCACAATTTATCTAGATAAGTTTTAATTATAGCCTTTCCAGAAAGACAGTGCTCTGTATAAATAAAAAGAAATATAATTGATAAATGTAGTCAGATGGTACCAGGTTGTTTAAATAGACCATTAAGCTCAAAATGTCTAAAGTTAAATTAGATTGTATTCTCTTTCACCTAGGGCTTTTGTAAGGCACAACTGGCATGTATAGTCTTGTCCACATTAATTTTTACTGCCACGGTCAAAAAGCAGCATAAGTCTGCAGCTTGTGTAGAATATTCTGTCTTTATTTGACGTGATCACAGTAGATGAATTAGCTCCCTTGGTGCAGAGAGTGAAAGAAGGTTAGTTGAGGGAAATAAGGAATTTTCAGAGGAAAGAAAAAGTTTGAGGGAAACATATGGTTTAAATGCTCTTGCCTATTTCAGATCAAGCTGAGAGAGTTGAGATCTGTTGGTTCAGAGATCCAGTTCACTGCACATTCCTACTGTGCCTGCCTACTAATTGCATCCCATGTTTGTCAATCAAATATTTGCAATTAACAAAAATATTCCCTTAAGAGACATATAACAGAGGCTGCTAAGGATCCATTGCTTTGCTATTAGAGTCAGCTCCAAATAAAAAAACCAGAAAGGTCTTTAAAAATATTCTGCTGCTGATGACACTGCCAGACACTTCCAGTCAAAACATTAACAAGCAGAATAGGTGGCATGGGGGCTTTTCAAAGAGATTTCTTTCAAAGAAGAAAAACTTTGATCTTAGTGTTTCTGACCCATCCTCCACCTCTGATTCTTCAATCTACAAGTACATATAGTGGTTTAATTTCACTCAGTGCATAACTTGCCTAAGGATAAACGTTGATCTAGATTTTTTTTTATTTAACTCCAATTTAACTGATGCTCTAAAGCTGCCCTATCACTGCACAATACACACTCACACAAGGTTTCTGAGTAGAAACTGAAGAAAGCAGACTGGAATAATAAGAAATGCACAAGGTTCAGAGGAAACATTAATTTGTAAATAGGTAGAAACGCCAGTAATTTGTTGGGAATTGAAGACCTTCTGTCTGAAACAGTGAAGCTTAGCAGCTGTGCACTGCTGTTTTATAAATCAATATTACATCTGAAGGTGGTGTTTGAATGCTTGTATCATTGTGGTTTGAGTCAAACAAAGTTCTGTGATAAGAAATGATCAAACAAAACAAACAAAATCCCTTCCCCTGTCTCGCCGGATAAATTCCAAACATAATTCCACAAGAGGGATAGAACATTCAAATCATCCACTTTTTTATAATTGCATAAACCCCTCAGTCACAGAAAGATGATTGGATTGGTGATGGACTATTGTATTCTCAAAGACATGGATCATGCCAACGGAGAGCTCCTGCAAGACGATAACAGCGCGTGCATTTTCTGTGTGACCTGTGGTGAGATCTAAACCCCATCCAAGCCAAAATGCCGCGGTCTGGTGTGAACATGACTGGGACCAGGGGACTCCAGCCTCCACTGCCACCTCTAAAACTAATTCCTTCAGTGCCATGAGCAACCACTTATCCCCACTGCTGCAGCTTCTCCAGCTAAACGCGGCGCTAAGGAGAAGAGCTCACGCTTGGGCCGAGTCTACCCAAGATAAAATTTGCCAGCGTGGCTCGGCAGGTACAGCTCGATTAGCAGATCTGCCTCGTGTTGACACGGCCTGCACCTGCAAACAGAATGTTTTCCCTGCCATCTACCCATTCTGCCATGCAAAATGAAGCAGAATCCCAGCAATGTTGATGATTTTCCCAATCAAAAGTCATCTAAAATGTCGTATGCCCCCATGAGTGACATTGCTTCCTTTTCTCAGAGGCTGTAAATAATCACGAAATGTTCTGAAGACACAGAGGAGCTGCCTTCCCTTGCCAGTTTTTTTTTAATCTTTATAAACCATTTCCATAATTTAGGCTGTGGTTTAAAAAGCCTCAGTATCACAAAGCTGTGTATTTGGGGCTGTAATACTTGCAGAGAATGGGCAAAGAGGTTAGAGACAGCATTTCTCATAACCCACCAAGCCCAGTTTCGGGAGCCTCAGGAAAGAGAGGGATATGGGAGAGCAGTGTCTGCAAAGAAATATCCTGGGAGACATCTGCTGGCCACTTGTACCTCGCCCAGCTCCGTTCACCCACTGCGCAGTCTGGGACTTCGCACTTCCTGAGTCAAGGGGCAACTTAGGGGTCACACAAATCCCAGCTCCACAGCAAGCAGACACCAACCAGCAGCCCTGCCTTCGGGCTCCGTGAAGGATTTAGCGACATCCTTCTTGTCTGACTTATTGCAAAAGGAAACGAATCACAGCAGACCGAGCAGGACGGGGTGCTGGGCAGCACAGACTGGGCTGGGGGGCAGACAGGGCCTCCCCAGCTCTCAGGTGGCTGCTGTGGGGCACATTCCTAATCACAGGCTCCCATTGAAGAGCCCCGTTTGCAAACACTCAGTTACCATTCTGCAGGGGGCTGTCAGATTACAGGATTTTATCGTCAAGTTTGAGGTGGGAAAAGAAGAGGAGGAGATGGAGGAGGAGGGTATTTTTGTTCCTGTCCTTCATTTCCTGATAAGGAGACACTTTTGATCCAGGAGAATTTTTTTTTCTTTCTTCTTTTCCTTTTTTTTTTTTTTTTTGTTTTTTGTGTTTTTAATCTGGTAGCATAAATTCGTTTCACAGGATTGCAGGTGTTTGAAAAATTTAAGAAGTTCTCTGGTTTTGTAGTCCTGGCCTCATTGATGAGAAAGCTTACGCATGGTGACATGGTGAGTTGAAGCAATGATTAAAAGGCTATTGCATATGCTCTTCCCAGCTGAGTTGTTGTTCCCGTTGTTGTTTTTAGAGCACAGAGAAAGTGTCTGCAACAGCTGCTAATAAGCTCTTATGCGACTCTAACATCGTGATCTGATCACCCCAGAAGTGCAGAGTGGGAGCTGAAGAACCTGGTCTCAGCAATTTGACAAAAACATCCCTGACATATTTCAGCTACCGCGGAAAGTTTGTGACACTGGAAGGAAATTAAAATGTGTGTGGAAGGTGGAATAGGAACGTGAGGCTTGTGTTTTCTGTGCACATGAGATTTAAAGCCACGGGCAAAGCAGGGCCATGTGTGTTTTCAAAGGCACAAATGGGAATTAGACACACAAATTCCATCGACTTTCAATGGAAGGACTACCCCTGGTGCCTTTGAAATTCTCCCCCATTATTTACTGTACCTCGGTAAGAAACAGCGCTGAAAACCTTTGTGCTTTAGAAGGTATCACACCTGGAGTGCTGCTGCTGTAGGATACTAATCCAGAGGCACAAGATGAAATCACCCCAATATACCAATCTTGTTTATTGCACAGATATCCCAAAAAATCAGCTTATAACACCAGTTATAACACTTCAGATTCAGAGTGCCCTGCAAGTCTAACTCAACCTGACAGTGGGACAGTTGAGGAATTTCCACTCCACACTGGAAGGCACAACTAACTATTATCCCCTCTTGGGCAGGAGGAGTAGGGTAATTATATCTAAAGGTCTAACCCGTGGAATTCTCCCATATAAACCCAAACTGCATTGTGTCACTGGCAGAGGAGGAGAGAGGATGGTACATGAAGACAGGTGTGTGCTCAGGGGCCGTTTGGTTCTAATTTTGGTAAATGTAGCAGTAGCTGCTCAGCTCGTGTGTTAACAGTGTCGTGCTGTCTCTGCAGGATGGCTGTGAGCAAACAGTCTGAAGATGTTTTAGCAGTGCATATAGCTGCATATATTTTCCATAAATAGGAGTTTATTCTTTGGCAGACAAGCTAGCATTAGAGCTGCAAAAACACAAGGAATATAGTAAGTACTGGGAAAAAGAAAACCAAGCAGAGAGACAATCTGTGAAGCAGGAGAAATAAATAGAGGCTGAACAGAAAGAAAAATAGAAGAATGAGGGGAAAAGCCAAGGTAAAATGGAGAGGAAACGGTAAGGAAAAAAGAGAAGTCAAGAAAAGTATTGCAAGCAATTTGTGTATTTTAAAAAAGGGGCTTAAAAGCAGAAGAGGACTCAGAAAAAATTTTAGGTGTTTTTGAATCTGCTGCCACCAACAGTGTGGTGGAGGTCCTCAGCCCTTACTCTGTGTGATGCAGCCCAGCAGTGCTCGAGCAGTGAGAGGGAGCTCTGCTGGCTCTGTTCTGGCAGTAATTGAGGGGAAGTGCTGTTGCCATTGTGTCCGCTCGGCCCCGCACCGGCCCCGGCGCCGCAGACACAAACTCTGGGGAAAGGTTCTTGCTGAGAGCAGAGAAGAGTCAGCTACTCCACACGAACCTCTGAGGCTCGTTAGCAGGAGAGCTGGGAGGTGACAGCTTTCCAGGCTTCTGGGAACGCAGAGCAGGGCTTTATCCAGCAGCTCTGCAGGCCTGGACAAACAACCCCTCCCGGGTGCTGCCCAGACCCCGAGCAGTTAAGGGCTGTGGAGGACTTGTTGAACAGTTTATTTACACCTTGTGTACAGCTCCCCTGTGTCTGGGCTCCCTCAGTGGTGGGAATGGCACAAATCCATCAGAGATGCTTCGCAGGCCACGCTGCAGCAAAAGGCAGTTGATCCCCAAAGCAATAGGACCAAGTTCACAATTTAGAAAATTTTTTATTAATCCTTATCCATAATAATTAAAACTGACCTATTAAAATAAGTACCACTGGTTTCTTTTTTTTCTTTTTTTCTTTTTTTTTTTTTTTCAGTGAAGTAGAAACAAAAACACCCAACAAAATAAAGCTTTTGAGAGAGAGTCAAGTCTTGATGGTCAGGGAGACCAGCACCTATGAAGTGCAAAATCACACCTTTGCTTAATAGAGAAGGAAACCTGACCACTACAAGGTGCCTGAAGTGGTGCAGACATCAACTTCCTCCCCCTTTCAAAGAGATTTAGCAATAAAATAAAAAAAAAAATTAAAAAATAAAATAAAATTTTAAAAAGGCCATGTCGATCATAATTTTTCCTGGAGTTTTCTCTGACTTCACAAAATTCTGTATAAATGAGCAGAGATGACAATTTCTGCTTGAAAACAAAACTCTGAGCTCCACAACCAAAGGCCAGCAAAACCCCTTTCTTTTCCTAGGCAGAGCTGAACTCAGCATTAATTAATTTAGGACACAACTTTCTGAAGCTCGGTTATTCCCCTGGGCAACAACTTTACCTCACATTAATTTACAGTTCAATGGCAATTTTATGGATACTTGAACTTTTATTACTGTATAACCTATACAACCAGAGTTGAACAGATTTTGCTAGTAGGATAAATGATCACTTGGTTGTAAAATGAGCTATTGGAATTGCCTTTTCCATACATCACCGACGGTCAGTGGCTGCTTTTTCTGATCACTGGAGTCCCCTGTCCCTCACCCTGCCCCAGTGCCACCAACACCAGCACAATGCCATGAATTACCCTCCTCTTTCACATTCCTTTAATGGCCAGTTATTTCTCTGCAGAGTTTTGTATCTCAGTGATATCCTTCCTACACTGGGCTCTCACACTGCTCTCAGCTATTCCACATTGGTCACAGCGTCCCAGGATGTGTTCCCTCCTGGAATTTACCTTAATTCAATCAGGAAAATCCCACTGTGGAAAGCACAGCCATGCTAAAAACCATTACTATGGGCAAAATTATCAGTAGCTTATTATTCTTAGCTGAGAATATTTATCCTATGATATTGATTTTATTACAGAAAGCTCCTTATACTATGTAATAGATACCAAAAAAACTGCTGTTTTGCACTGCTTGCTTAAAAATAGCACTCTAATATTTAAAATAAATGTGTGGCAAATTATTTTAAGATTGTGGAAAGGACAAAACCCAGTGCAATGAAAAACCCCATTTTTCAAGAAAGAAAACAGAACGAAATATTAATATTGCCTCAGTCAATATTTCAGTTTTAGATAAAATTCACCTTGAAATCTAGCCATCAATTTCTTATAACACCAGAATTGATTTTTTTTAAAAAAAATCTAGCAGTAACTTCATTTAAATCCAGTCTTTCTAAGTCTGTAGCGCTTCAGAAAATGCAGCTGAATGGAAGAAGTCTCTTTTTTTTCCAGCTTTAAATCCCATTTGGTGAGTACCTAAAATATGCACCTTGAAGGAAAGTGTGTGTCTGTGAGTAAACTCCTTGTGGGATCCTTTGGAGGCTCCTGGCTGCAAACACACTGTTGGTGCCAGATCATTGCTGAAGGGAAGGGCCTGAGATTTTCAGCTGCAAGCTCTTCCTAAGAACTTGGGAGGTCTGGATGCAACAGTGAAAAGTGGGAAAGAGTTTGCACTTGAAGAGAATGGCTTTATGAAACCCTTCAAGTATTTAAGAATTAGAGCTATTAAATGCATGATCTATGACTTTTAAAGCTCTGATCTGCCTAATCTTTCTTCCATCCCTCTCCCCCAAAGGCATTAATAAAGCCCAAATTAAGTCATGCCAAATCCTCATTTTCCATCTGAGTTTGATGTTTCGAAGGCTGCGCCGTTCCACCTTTGTTTTGACAGACAAAAATGTCACCTTTGCTTGGAAATGTGTGTATTTGGCAATAAAAGAGGAAATAAAGGCTTCCCCTACACTGTAAGCTGTGTGTTACAGTCTGTCAGCAATCAACAGGGCCAGATGTTTTAAACTCACCGTCCTGTCTCAGAAACTGTTCTTTAATTCATCAAATTCCTTTCTTCCCTGTAGGATAAGTCTAAAAAGAGAGGTCCCTCATACCCATTAGCCACTTTCTCTACAGGTGTGATAACAAACTAGCCCAGATTTAGCTCCCCAAAATAATGCCATCCCTAAAGCAGGATTGACCTGAGCTGTGCAGACACATCAGCACATCACCAACAGTGCCCGACTTGCTGCACAAGCCCTGCAGAGCCTCCAGGGGATAAACCACCACCAGGTACCTTTGCCCACTGGCAAACCTGTTGCTCAAAATAATGCCCTGATAAAAAGGCAAATTCCACAGGGAAATAGGATCTTTCACGAGGCTCTTGGAAGAAACTTAGAAAGAGAAGGATGGGGGGACACAAGCCCTGCTTCAGACATTACACAGAAGCAGCAATATTTGAACTACAAAAGTTCTACTTTTGCTTCCTTTCACACCCAAAGAAAGACTTTTGTTCCTGAAAGCTTCCCCCCCCCCCCCATAATTGTTTTCATTGGTTTCATAAAACATTTTATTTCTCTTCACAGCCCACGATGCAATTACAGCCAAGGACTATAAAGGCCAGAGCAGCATTTTACTGATCCCAACAAGATTATTAGAAAAGCATCTCAATATTTTGCAAGCCCAAATTTTTACCTTCTACACACAGGCGGTGCCACTTCCCCACTGTCACTTTTAACTATTTCAATGGAAAGAAAAGATCACGAAATGGAGATTATAGAGAGTTATTTCCATGTGTGCATCCCCCAATGCCATTTTTGGACAGGTCAAGAAGAATCATTCAGCAGCAGGCATTAGACCCCAGGAGTTGGTCCTTCCAAAGGTTTTCCGGGTGAAGCTTGACACCTCCACCCTTTATTTCCCTCCAAAGCACTCTGCCTTCCCCCACCCACCACGTCAGGTACAGGATCAACTCCTGAAGCACCACCTGAGCCTCCCAGCCCGGATGAGCTGCACTGGAGAGTGAGGAATCACACGTGGCCATCCTGGAAATCAGAACTGCCCATTCCTCCTCTCCCTACTAATTTATTCAGGAGAGGAAGGCATTTCACACACTGAGTTTTAGTGTCTGTTATTTGATGGTAATCGATTAATTTTTAACTATCGTTCAGCCCTTTGATGTTCTATAAATAGCCCAAGCTAATAGAGACATTTTTACACTCGGAATGCAGATCCACTGCGAGGTTATTTGAAAGAAAAAAAGGAGTCTGGTGTAGTATGTTTGTTCAATGTGTTATTAACTCAGAAAGGAAATTGAGCTACAGTGAACTATGTAGATCTGATTCTGACAGCTGCAAACAATTCATAGTGAAAATGACTCAGCCTAATTCACATTTTTTAATTATTTCCCCCCCCACTTTCTTGTGCAGCCAGATAAAGGGTTCAAAATGACCTTGAATTGAAAACCCTGGATTTATCTCAGTGTTTTCTTCTTTCTTAGTGCTATATCCAAAACTTCCTTACTGGGAAGCCAGTAAAATCAGGAAAAAGCCCAAATAACAAAACACAAGCTTAATGTGAGGTTTCCAGATACTGAAAAGGGAGGGATAATGTGAATACAGACTTGATTTACGCAGCAATTCCTCATCCAGCTGCCAGCACAGCAGCACAAGTCTCTGTTGCTTTCCCCCCCCCATTTCCCAGCACCTTTCTGATGCACCTTCTCATTTGTTTCAAATACTTCCCAGACAGTGCCGTGGGCCATGTAAGTTGTTCCTCAGAAATTCAGTTTGGAGGGATGGGATAGACACAAACCCTCAGCTGTGGTGGGAAACTCAGAAACTTTAGTGGCCTTTTTTTTTTTAATTTACATTTTCCCTGTTAGTTCACCCTGAGATCCCAACGGCACAATTTACTAATTAATTACTATTATTAGCTAATGGCAGTGAAAACTGAAATTACTGCCTGCCTTAAGCATAACAAAATTGACAACAAATCTGTAGTGTGTGAATCACTTCCTTGTGCAGGTCTGATAACCAAACACCAACAACAGTGTGGCTGGCTTGATGCTTTCCCCAAAAACTCCTGGCACACATGGATGTGCAGCTTCCATGTTCCAAAGAGAGGCACCAGCAAGAGAGGGGATGAACACTCACACTCCTGGGCACTGGCAGTACAGGGGCACTGTCAGATTTCAGAGGACCTCATCCTCTTTTTCTGACCAAAAACATGGGTGATGGTTCTACAGAAATATGGGCTGGACTTGGCCCTTTCAAACAGCAGCACAGGAATTATATGTTTGCCCCAACAAGGGTGCACCCAACGATGCTGAGGTGGCTACAGCTATTGGCACCAGGTGCTTGTGAGTTGTATGCAAAATATTTTAGGGTTTTCTCAGATTTACATTCTCCATTGTCCCCTTTTTAATGACAAAATGTAGGCCTCTAAATCCTTTCCAGATGACTAAACAAGTGTTCTGGTTTACAGAAGCGCTGAGTCTGTGGAGTTCCCCTTGAGGGCTCGGCCTCAGATCCATGGGATGGGTGTGATTTCTGCACCCATATGCTCCAAGGCCTTCCAGGGAGCTGCTGTGCCATTCAGCCCTGGGTAAGGAGGACATGAAATACCAGAGCTGCTGGGCTGAAGGGAGACTCTTCCCCACAGGGCTGCTGACTTGGAGGAGTCCGGGAGCAGCAGTGGAGGAGCCTCCCACGCCACGGGAGTGGGCAGCACACAGAGGTTCCCTTGGGATGCAACCACTGCAGTGTGCAGGGTGGGAAATGGTGGGGAAAAGCCTGAAAGGGTTTCTCAAGGATGTGGCTGAAGACAGGAGGAAGAGGAGGAGGGGGTACTGAAGCAGTGAGCAAGGAGCCTGCGGGACACAGGAGCTGGAGGGACACAGGGCAGAGCCGAGGGGTCGGCGCTGGGCTGTGGCAGAGGTTGTGCCAGGACTGCCAGGAAAGGGAGCACTGCTCAGCCAGGGAATGCACTGGAAGAAGGTGGCTTGTAGGGGTGGGAAGCACTATGTTCCACATATGTTCCAAGTGCTCTGGCAGTGTTCCCGTGCTATCCCCTTACTGGGTACAGAGGGGAGAGGGAGAGCCAGGAATGTGTGTCATTCCCTCTGCAGCTATTTTGCAGGCCGGCATCAGCTCCCAGCAGCTCAGGAACCCCTCCCTCCATATGCAGCTCCTTGCACTGGTGACTGCTGTACTATTTAATGCTATTACAATTTTCCCAAACACATGCACAACTTCCTCACCACACCTTGTCCATCCTGCAGGCCCAGCCTTGCTCCAGTCCAGGTGAGACCCACTGTTCTGCTCCCTGTGAGAACTGAACTGCAGAAGAAGGTGTCCACCCCGAGAGCAGGTGTGTGGTTTGTGTCTGCATGCATGTGGATGCCTATATAACAATTATTCTCTCTCCCAGTCTGGAACAGTGGGTGGTCACTAATGTTAGACCGAAATCAATAGGTAGAAAAGAGACTGTTTACAAAAGCATGACAATGACTGGGTCACTCAAGAAGGAAGTTCGCCTCGTTACAAGAAGAAAACACTCAGAAGAGGCTATAATTTAGTGCCTGGATACCACAGTGACTGGGAACTGCATAGACAGATTAGGCAAAAAATTAAATCTGTTTAAACAGACGAGACGCAAGAGTCAGATCAAAGAAATCAGCTTCAGTGTAGTGCAGGGAATACTCTCCCACCCTCAAAAAGTGTACAAAAGAAAGCAGAGACAAGGAGCTGCCAGCCAAAATTACCAGTGCAGTTCCATTTAACAAAAAATCAATATTACAATAAGATGCCAGTAATAAAAGAAAAACCCACAGCAGTATCTCAATAAAGATTACAAATTACGAGATTATAAATGGAGAGCCACAGTCATTTTGGACAGACAAATATGACCACAGTACAACTGGAAGCCAAATGATGGTTTGGGAAAAATGCCTGCAGCTTTCAAGAAAGCCAATGGGAGAAGCAAACATGCATCTAAGGGCAGAATTTGGCTCTAGGACTTGCACATGAGTAATTGTGGCAGGGAGATACAGAATATCACAGAAATAAAAGACCTGCTCATTAGAAACCCATCTAGTTGAATCCATGGGGAGATCCTTAAGTAAAATCCCTGCCATTTGTTATTTCCAAGAACCTGGTGCCAGTCTTCAGTCATTTTTAAGGTACCAAAACTGGTTTTTTTTAATAGTAATTTCTCTTTCATCCACAGAGCTCGCAAGTGATTTACAGGCCTTTGGCAAACGGGATTCACCACACTCCAAAACCTGCTCCTACGGATGTCAGTGGTGAGGATTCCTCACTGTAACAGTCCAGGATCCCTCTCACCAAACAGACACTCAAGCAGGTAAAAACAGGTGGCTTGTTTTGGAAACCAGAGAAAGCACAGGAACATTCCAGTGACTGGTTCACAGTCTTGCAATGAGGCAGAAGTAAAGGATGGAGCACAGGATTATTGGTTTGGAACCGGCTCGTTTCACCCTCAGCCCATCTCAGTTCTGGTGCAAAAGCTTATTTAAACAAGACAAATAATACTGGGAAAAATCCCCGCCACACTTCCATCCTGGCACGTCCCTTTCATCGAATCACTACATAAATAAAAAGCAGAATCTGCTGTGTGATCTGAGACTCCTTTCTGTTTGTGCAGTGTCATCCAAGCCAGTGCTTAAGAGATGTTTGTTCATCCTTGTCCTCTTTATTTCATTAAACATACAATAACAGCTTCACAGCACAGAATATTGTCAACACTTTTATTTCTAAATAGGCAAGTTGAAGAAAACCCAAACCAACCGGATTAGAGGATCAGAACAGATACTACATGAGTATGAGAGAGTCTGGTGGAAATGACTGAATTAAATATGTAGATAACACCTCCAGAGCAAGGCAGAAAGTGCAGGTGGTGCCATCAGGGCAGCACAGATTACAGTGGAGTGGGAGATACCCACCAGAGCTGGAAAGAGAACAGATCACAAAGAAAATACAGACTGAAGCCAATAAACTGCAGGAAAACTAAAATCAAAATGATAGGTGAAAGAAATGCATATATCTGCATTGTGAGAAGTCCATTGAATCGAGCAAATGATACTCCTCCTGGGGGAATGATTCATTACCATATGGAAAAGACCCAGCCTATGATAAAGGATGGGGGAAAACCACTGAATAGCAGAATCTACCAACGGAAATTGAAAAAGAACATTCTTGTTGAATTGTGGCAAAAGTGCTTCAAAATTCCAACAGGCCTGACTAACACAGATATGGAAGGGGGGGAAAGCTTGTTAAAATATGTGATATGGTGCCTACAAGCAAAGGGTGAAGGTCGAATCAGAGAAAATTTAAAATGTGCCGAGAAACAAGCGGCATCAGCAAGAGCGGTGCCAGAACGAACAGATTTTATTCATCTCCACTTCAGGACCAAGAGAGGGGGGGAAAGAGAAACACTGGAAGTCCTCCTTACTTGGGGGCTGTGTCTCCATGCCACTGACCTACTTATACTTCCAGCTCTAAGCTTGGAGAGATGCTAATGCTGGAGAAAAAGGTCTTATACCACAACAATATTGTGCTACAACAGTGCACACAGTCTGGCTGCTCGGGGATTTATAAGCCAAGCACACAAATAGACAGTAATGAGTTACTCACCAGAGGCTGTCAGCAAAGTTGCTAATTAGTACAAATGGTAGTGGATCTTGTAACGCTGTCCCCTGCTTTAGTGGGAACGGTTCCAAGACCACCTAACCTGTACCTCACCGGATTAAAGACGGGCTTAACTCCCCTTAGTCCAGCGTGGCATTTCTGAGGATTTTACAGGATGAAGTGAACACTCGGGTGCAAATTTAACCGCCCAACCAAACCGACTCACAACTGCCCAACTCCTGATGAGACACCCCACGTGCAGAAAATAATTACTCCTCGCTCTCCTCACGGAAGACCCGATCCACCAATGTCAACAGAAGCCCGTCAATTGAATTTTGCAAGAACTGGGCCAAGTCCCAAGACCGTGTGTGCCAATGCTGCTGTGGGCACCAACACACCTTGAGGTACCCAGCCCACAAAACTGATGAAAACCTCCTGCTAACCAGCAGCTCTGACACGTGCACTACACATAATGTGCAGATAAAACCCTCAGAAAAGGCAATTAAATGGAACACAGTTTTAATACGCTGCTGTGGAGCAGAGAAACACTTCATCTTCTCAGAATTTCAGGGGATCGTGGTAACAAACTGTTGACATATTGCAGCCACTACTAAGAAATATGATGCTGAAAGGAAAATAAGAAGAATTACTGACTGGTTATTGCAGTTTAAATATATTTATTATTTAAGAATTGCAGCAAAGTTGCACTCCTGTTCCCTTTGCCAACGAACGTGCAGGAAAACCAGCACATCGAATTCTAGAGTATTTCTGGCACTACTTCCTTCAAAAAGAATCGGGTTTTAAAAACCACTGACCTGTCTAGCCACTGAGAATGTAAGATATTTTTTTCTATTAAAATATGTCTTTCTATCAGTAGAAATATTTTCTGTAATATTTTCTACTGCAAAAAACCCTAGGAAATTAAACCAGATCAGAAATATTTAATATGTATTAAAAAAACAATTTAGACAAGAGGGGTCAGTAATGGAAAGGTGTGATACCTACGATCAGAGCCAAGTTACAAAGAGGGTTAGCCATTTGTAGCCAAGTTAAACAACACACAATTAAGGTTAACTTGGCTCTGCTGGTGTGTGTAAACCCACACATGAGGACTGTGGGGGGCAAAGACAGTTTCAGTGGTGTCTTATTTACCTTGGCCATTCTCAGGGCTGTTTTGTAGACTGGTTTTTGTAGACATCACACCTTTTCACCCATTCCTCACACCTGGCATCTTATCACATCCTACAGGTTGTCCCAAACGTTGTATTTCGTTTACAAAAACTGATTTTTAGGAGTCCATGAGGAGGAGGATAGAAAAAAAAAGACGTCCTGTTACATCACTGAACGTGCAAATTCCCGTGTGTCACAAATTCAAACAACAAATTCATCACGACGCTTCCTTACAGAGGCTTAGAGGAGTTGGGCAATGAGAAGGACACTTCACCCCCTGTGTATCACCCCTTCAGACACAGCTTCACAAAAACTCCTCCTAGGAGATGGTGGCACAGGGGGCTGTAGGGCTCGAAAGGCTGATGGGGATGGCAACAAAATGTCCATCAAAATATCACAGAGCCGCTCAGACGTTTTACTAGATGAAAAAATGCACCAAAAAAATGGTTTATTTCTACCAGAAACGTATCTATATCATAAAAAGTTAATTACATTTTAGTTCCAGTCTCCTCTCAAAGTAAACAGGTATATTTTATAGTGGGGTAATTCAGTCCCATGCTGTCTCATTACGTGGCAATTCCCTTCTCCCGGCTCTGCTCCCCTGACACACAACACATCCTGCAGTGTCCAGCACACAAGGACCTCCCAGAACTACATTTCACGAGTGCCTGAGCAGATGCCTCCCCTCACCAGCCTGGAAGAGCCCCAGCACAGTCACAAAGCCTGGCTGGGGATCAGTCTCTGAAGTTTGCCCAGAGAAAAGAGCAATGTGCTACAGCTCCTTGTAGTAACCAGGAATAACACACTTTCTTTTTTTTTTTTCCTCTGCTCAGTGATTTCAGTGCAACTCAGGCTCCTAAATGCTTTTATGGATCCAGGCCAAAACATATTCAGTAATAGATACTGAAACAAATTATTTCATGTGCCAGTTCTGTAGGTTAATTCACATAAGTGAGAAAACAGTTCTGATTGAAGGGCGGAGTGATTTTTAAAAATTTGATTCATACAGAAGTGTTAACAGCCTTTTGCTTATACCCACAATTGCTGAACAGAATAGAATCAGTGAAAATGTTATTTCCAAGTTCTGTGGTGTAAATAAAACCTCCTCTCTCTGACTCACATAGTGAGTCATTTTTGTCTGTACATATTTATGCCGAGGGGGGGATATAACTCCGAGCATTCTTCTCATGGAGAGCTTCTCATGTCTTAGATTTTCTGTTGCTCTTGGGCTTTGTGGACTCTTAAAACCTCTATCTCTAGCAATCTCCCTCTTGTTTACTGTAACCTCATCCCACTTGTTCAGCTTGCTGGCACGAGTGAAAAAAATGAAGTTATATCACTTACAGAGTTGGCACTTTATAGGGAATTATATAGAAAATGATAAAATAAGCATGAAAGGCTGCATTAGAGCAGCAACACCTCGGCAAATTTACACCTTGTACGTACAATAACTGTAGGGCATCATCAATTACTTCAGCTGAAAATGTCTGAACATCTCTTTTTTAAGGACCTTTCTACTCAGTTTTTACCAAACCATCCTCATTTATGCTGAAAAGGCTGGCAAAGTGCAAAGGCAAAAAGTTGCTGAGCCCTTGTGACAGAGGAAGGAATGGGAACTAAACCCAGCCACATCCCCAGCACACTTCCATATGTGTTGTCTCTATTTTTAGCCTCCGGAGAGTCCTGAGAGACAAAGCGAGATGTGACATATTTGTGGGAAACAAGGATGGGGAGAAGGTGAGGCTGGAGCCCTCCCTGCTGCTGGGGCTCTGTGTGTGCCACAGGCTGTGCCAGTCCCTCACAGCACCACTGAGCTCCACAGCCTGGGCTCACAATGTACCTGCCTGGCACGTGCCACAAGCTGGACAGGTTTGGGGTAATGCCACAAGAGCAGCTGAGCTGTTTTCGAGACAAAGGAGAAGAAAAGTCACTGCTTTGTGCACATCCTTGTCTTTGCTGGGAACAGCTCTGGAATCCCGTCCCGATGCTTTGCCCTCGCTCACGTTCCTGGTCTGTGCACGTGTCACTCCTGGGGTCCCTCCCTGCACCCTCCCAGCCCTCTGACAGGGATGGGTGCTGCTCTTACTGCACACAAACTTCCCAGGTTTTTGTGCCTATCCCAAAATCCAGGCCTAGAAGGAGCCAAAACAGATTTTTGTAGAGGGTTAAAGACAATGCCCATCCCTACTGCACAATGTTGTTCATCCTTAAAATATCCTGAATGCTAAATGAGACAAGAAACTAATAGGGGGAAATCATTGTAGTCAGGTGCACATGAATAAACATATAACGTTACTACGTGCAGGAGAGGGCCTGCATTAACAGGTTTAAAATAAAATAATTTATATATATGTATGTGTGTATATATATATATGCAACCCCCCCTATGTGTATATACACAAGAGACTTGATTTGTGGAGAGTACTTCCAAATCCAAGTTATCTAAGACAAAGAGTGATGCTACTTTCTTAATTCTGGCAGGTTATGACAATCAAAATTTTTTTGCCTTCTGTGAAATAAATGGAGGTGGAGGTTTTAAACAAATCAACCTTATTTGCCAAACAAATCAGATTAACAGACAAAGATTTTTCTGTTTATTGGTTCTCTGTGAGGAAAAAAATTAAATAGTAGGTATTAGAAGTGTATTGACTCACACATAATACGTGGGGAGGGCATGTGAATACTACTGGTTTACTCCCCTTAGCAGATCCAGCTTTCCCCATGGCTTCCATGACAAAAGCAGCATGTTCCAGTGGGCAGAGCTCTTTATAATTCAACACAGTGGATCAACTAACAGCAGAATATCTGGGACACACACCAATAAAGCAGCTCGCAGGTGTCGTCTTGGAATTCCTGAAGTGTTCTCAGCAAACCAGGTGCCCACAGGAAGAAGAGGCAGTTTAGGTACCAGTTATCTCCTTACACCTGCTTGCAAACGCTGGGGCAGACCCTCACACCAAGCACTCAGCCAATGGGAAGCTAATGTACAGGAGCCACTAAGTGATAATTAAAGAAACCTTTAGGAATACCATAAAATATCTGGCACAGGATTCTCTCAGCCACTTAGCAAAGGCTGCTCTGCCGTGCACTTATCATCCTGCTCTGCTAGTTTTCATAACAATTAAGATGGTGAAGCCGTGTGAATCAGGGGTTCAGTTGCAATTTTCAGTGCACTGCCTGTGTTTTATTGTTGTCTGATGGCTCCTTCTTTAGTCTGCAGAGGGGATCACTCTATTACTGTGGTTGAGACGGCTCACAGGTTGGCCCTTGCCCCTCTCTTTCATAAAGTAAGTATAATTAGATGATAATGCCCTTCTTGTCAAAACTTACCGCTTATTTAAGCCTGCAGTAATAATTTCAATTTATTAAAGATTTATTCAGATAACATTATTATCACTGTTTATTCAAATGGACAGTCTTTTTTCTTTTCCCCTTGTTGTTTTTTTTTTCCAGGGGAACAAAAGACATAATTCCTGCAAACAGATGTAACAAACCTGTCAAGCTCTCAAACGGTTAAGTTGAGCATTTTACTTGGAAAGGCTGACAAATTTTCTTCACTTCAAAATATCATTAACACCAATAACACATTTGCCCAAGCCTATTTCTAAGTTGTAAAAAAAGATTGCTACAGATTAAGACCCTTGATATAATGCTATAAGCTCCTAACAATGGTATCTTTTATAGTGAAGAGCAACTGCAGACACAAATTGCCCCCTTTCCTGCACCTTTTTCACAAAAATCAATATTAAAGTAGTAGCTGCCTTAACTCTCCCATAGACTATATGAGAAAAAACCACAGCCACGCTTAGGACAGTTTAGGTCAATAAAGAATCAATACTGTGGTTGAATCTGTAGAAAGATAAAAGACTTGGAACTCACTACAGTGTGCCCTATTGTTTCTCTCTATTTTGAAAAGAAGCTGAAGTGCTCCCTTTTTTTTTTCCAGCCAGCAATGAATTTAGTGTTTGTGGAGAGCGAGGGAGGTCACTGGGGGCTGCCTGTGGCTTCAGTGTCTGCAGACGAGGGGTCTGATCTTGTTCACCCACACCTCCCATTCGGTTCCAGGGGAGCCCAGGGAGCAGCAGGAATGCAGCCCCGGGGCCCAGGCGGGCTGGAAACCAAAACACTGCAACACCCTTCCATCAAGCCCAACTCATTTATTAACTACGGAGAGGCTACCCAGAGAAAGCCCGGCGTGGAAGGGTTCTTATCATGATTTCTGGCTCCCTGTCCACTGGGAAGAAGGGAGCTGATTTTGAGCAGGGAAAGCTCTGGGATGTATGTGGCAATTGTCAGACATGGAGATCCTGCTCACAAGCTCACCCTCCACATTTCACAGCCTGATTTGAGCAAATTTGAATCCCTCGTGGAAAAACACAGGTTCAGAAGCAAATAAATATCTCAACAGACACACACACACACACACACACACACACATATCCTTACACGTGGTTTGGATTTGTGTCCCTCTGCTTTATCCCTTTCAGTGCTCTGTGCCTCCTTTATAAACCTGAGAACTGCAACCATATACCTGTCTGGAGAGTAACTGAACATGAAAAAATATTGGTTTGTGTGGACTGGAGAGTTCAGATAAAAACAATTTATGAGCCCAAATCTTCCAAATTCTTTACCTGAAGATGCACTTTGTTATCCTACAAGGGGCAGCTTCTAGCACTTCTCAGCTTACAGCAATAGCTCCTGCTTGCAAAAGCTCAGAGAAAATCTAGATAAAGCTGGAACTACAGCTCTTCACAAAAATTGGTAAGGAAGTGGGTAGCAACAGAAAGGACAGCCACAGTTTTAAATGTATTTGGCTTTTGGAAGAAACGGCTGTGCTCTGGAAATGCTGGGGCTCTCAAGTTCACAGCCCTGATCTACAGTTTCATTACAACTAGAAAAAGCAAATATGTGTTTTTAACATTGCAGACTGAAATGTTCCTGCCTCTAAGATGCATTAAAGAACAGTTAACAGTAACCCAAGTAGTTTACATAAAGGGCAACTGTAATTCTTCTATTCATCATTAATGGGATTTTTTGAGCTAAATAATTAGTTGTTATCAATAAGAACTAATGCTAGTATTAATATTAGTATGGTAAAATTCTCTCTTACTATATTGTCTGGCTCCTTTTCTACAGCACAACACCATCCTGACCTCCTCTGCCACTGCAAATACTGGAGACACGGAAATGGGTGGCAGCGAATGCACAACCACCTAGGGATACTGATAAATGAGTTTCTGAGGTGCTCCCAGTTTGGGGAAGTACTTCCCACCATGGAGAAGATGGAACACATCCACTCTTTGCTCTGAGCACAGCACAGTGATGGGGAAGTGAGTAAACAAGCAGAGTCTTTGGGGCAGAAATCTCAGTGGGCATTATGGAGGTCCAACAGAACACTCCCTAGTTCCCAAGCTAAAGTTGCCTTGAACATCCACCACTAGAGTCCTCAGAAACAAGAGCAAAATTTCTCAAGTTCAACCATTTCAGCTCCAAGCCTTAGACTTTTCTTCCATTCAAAATGTGCTCCTCCTATATATTCTGGACCTAAACAATTCTTTCTTTTATCACTGTGCCATCTCATTCCCACACCTGCCCTCCCATCCAAAGCTGCTGCTCATCTCTCTCCCCAGGCCCTGGCTACGATTTTCATCCTCACTGACATTTTCTCAGCTCCTTCTTCAGGTTCTACGTTAAGCTTCTTAGACCTTTCCAAATTTGTGGTGAGCCTCTGGCACAGCATTCCCTTTGGATGGCTCTTGCTGCCTGGCACTCCTCCGGAGAGGTCTGACAACATCTGTCCGCGTGCTCGTGTCCCAGAAAGGTTTGGAAAGGGAGATGAGCCGGGAGGTTTAGTACAGGTTGTCAGGTGGATTGCAGCTTCACAGAGGGCTTCAGACAAATCAGACTTCATGATGGGAGGCAGGGGAAGAGAAGGAAAGTGTGCTGACCTCTTTAAGTCTGCAAAGAGCTGACGTGGGTTAAGATTTTAGGACCCTCCAGTTGGTTGTTACCCCTGCTCTGCTGGTACCTTAAACGGCCAGTGCGAGCAGCGCGCTGGCTTTTGTGCTGAAGCAGCTCTCACACACTCACCCAGCTGGGTTACTGTTCCAGTTTGCTCCCAACAAGGCATGTGACCTAATTATGGCTCAGGTTAGTTTTTGGGTTGAGGTATAGCTTCGGTTCCATAAAGGTTCTTACTTTCCTAAACTTGCCACCAACTCATTTAACCACAAGCGCACCAGACAAACACGGCACTGCTTCATTTGAGCCTCATGGCACGGATCAAACTGCAGGCTCGACAAGGGAGTAAGCTCTGAGTAATCTTCCCCCTCAGTTACTCTGTCCCCAGGACTAATCCTGCTCCGACTTCGGCAGCACAGGGTCAAGCACAATATCATTATCTTCTGGTTTGATTTACGCTAAATTATGAAATCAGGGCTTTGAGTTAAACAGTGTGCAAACATCAAGAACTTAACAGTTAATTTTTCCCGTATCTCCAACAAGATCTCCTACACTTCCCCTTTTCAATTAACACCACCTTTCTGAGTCAGTTCCTGAGATGCATCTCTATGTGCCTGAGTGCTGGTGCACAGGGCACGCTTAAAGTCTGATCCCTATTATAGCCTGGAAGACAAAAATAATTGTAGACTTAACTTGATTTTTGCAAAAGGCAGAAACAACAAAAATTAATCTTTACACAAACAACCCAAGGGAGCGTTCAGTGGGACTTTTCAATCTATTCACGATCTGTAATTCCCAGCCCCCAAAGTTTCCATGTTACAGCTTAATATCTAGGGACTCCATATGTTGAGGGAACGCAGCAGAACCAAAATGAGCTGAAAAAAGAATGCATTAGATTCAAACATGGGATAAAACAGTACCCACGGAGCTCTTGTTTCATTTTCTCTACCTGGAACCATGGGACAGTGCAGCCATCTCAGCCTCATTCAAGTGTAACATTTCTTTTGAATATGACAGTGGTGGTGACCTTGTCATTAACTGATGCTGCTAGCAACGCTTCAGCTTTCATAATTCAGTTAATTTTCAAGCCAGTGGTTACTGAACCCCCAATATAACTTCCAGTACAATTAAACTGTATTAAAAAATAATAACAATAAAAAACCAGCCCACCTTCTGATCAAATACCAGTCAATGTTTGACTTGAACTCACTAAAGCAAGGAAGTTCTCAGTTATGGTTTAAGCAGTATCCTTAACTTCTTGTTGTCATGCCTGGCACTCAGGTATGCACACAACAGCCCCTGATATTCAGCAGCTTCTTGCTCTGCATGAGGTATACATGGAAAATTCCCAGCTGCAATGCTGAGGAGATAGGGCTGAGTCCTCTGCTGCAGCATGTTACGTGTGTATGGAGAGCTGTGCAAAGCCACGCGAATTCCCTCCTGTATTCCCACCCTCAGTCCATGAGGCAGTGAGGCCTGACATGCCCTGTGTGCAGGTTCTGGGTTAGGACCAGCCTGCTTCGAGGTGACCCCCAGGACTGCTGGTGCCATGGCACTGCAGGGTTAGAGGAACTCCTATGCCATGAGCCAATTTTTCTGTGCTGAGAGAACCCCCTCAGAGACCAACCCACTCCCTGGCTTTGCTCTTCTGCAAGGGCACAAAAAAGACAGACTTCTGGGAGCAAAATCTGCCTCCAGGATTTTTACAGACACCGAGATGGTAGACAGTCAAATGGAAGTGCTGTTCAAGGGTGTCCAACCATCTCCATGCTGTGAGCACAAAAGTGAGGCAGGGAACACATTTCCTACGCCTTTGAAAATCTGATCCTAATCTCTTTTTTTTCATATGAATCCTGTGCTAAGCACACTTCAGATCCTTTCTTTCTTTTTGCTTTTTTCCCCCCCTCTGCTATTGGCAACAACCACCAGAAACCTGAGAATGTTGCTAATTTCCGGGTGGATTTACCCTCTCCTGCTTGGCAAGACGAGTCATTTTTCCCTTCCATTTTGTGGCCCCCACATCACCAGCCTTCTGCATGTGTGCACTTGGTGCTCTTTAAAAAGCAGAAGTTCCCCTTGCTGCCTTTCCTTCATGGCCTCCTCCACCACCATCACTGTGCTGCCTTGTTTCCCTGTACTTGGCAGGGAACATATGGCACGTTGGGAATTCAGTAGGGGTCCTTTATGGATGCTCAGCAGCAGCACAATGAAGTCAGAATTCATGCAGGAAAGGAAGGAAAGAGGAAGAGCAGCTTAACTGATGCTCTGCCACACTGCTGGTCACAGTGTCCCTCTCCTCTCACCTTGCCCTGCACTTAAAGCCTTCCAATCAAAACCAGGTTTCAGTCGTTCTACCTCCTCCCTTTCTTGAGAGATATCCCCAAAAAGAAGCTTGCCTGAGGAAAATCTGAGGGCCTACAAATCCAGCCCTCTGAAAGCAGCAGTGATGTTTATATCACATACATTCCCTTCCTGTCCTCTGCCTGAAATCCTGCAGCACTTACAGCTGCATCCAACCCCTCGGAAAGGATTCAAGATAGTTATAAATCCAAGATCTTGTTTTTCCAGTGGCTCTGTTTGCCATGTTTCGGCTCAAAGATATTTTTTGGGGGCCAGGCAACACGTGACCCCTGTAACAAAAGGCTGGAAAGCCTTTAATTACACTGCTGGTAGCAGAGGCACCTCAGCAACACACACAAGACAGACATTGCAGAACGTGGAGTTGGGTTCAATCTAGAAGATGTGAGAGTTTCAATTAATACAATCCTGCATGATTTAAGAAAAATATTCAGGAGTAGTATTTATTTAGCCTGCAGCCAAAGTCCATTACTGAGAATTACTCTTAATTAGAGTTGTGCGAGGTTGGGAATATCCACTCCTATCATGATTCTTTCACCTACCAGAAGAACTACCAAGCTTGCTGAGCCTCTGGCATTTCTAGGTTGGTTAGAAAAAATAGCCAGATGATAAAACAAGATAATCTAACCAGTAACACATAGAAACAATATTTGTTTTACTCGTCCTTTTAATCTGACATCCAGCATCATCAAAGAAGCTCTGCCTAAAATACTGCCCAAAAAAACCATGTGAGAACAAGGTTTACCAAACACTGAGCCACTCTTAAACAAATGTATGCTTTGTCTCAGGTTTTCCTGCCATTAATTGATAATTTCTCTGCCTTGGATAAACACAACCCAGACCATTCCCTTTCCAGTGGCAGCTCTAAGTCAGGACTGGGTTCGACACTCAGTGGAATTGTGGGCAGGGTGACAGAGCCTCACTAGCAATGTGAGACAGGTACAGTGAGCAGAACTGAACTGGAGTGCCCAGGTGGGAGGAAGAACAACACCTGAGCAAAAGTCAGCCTTCATTAATGCCAAAATCCAAGAGGCTCAGGAGAGGGTTTGAAGGATCCCCCAAACAAACTGTTCCCAAACGCACCATGGAAAACTCGGCTCCACCTCCAAGGTGAACCCTCCTAAGGAGGTGGTTCTTGATGCTCCTTGAGAAGATGGCTGTAAACTGTTCTCACCGAGTGCAGGAGGCTTGGTGGGTCTCCAGGCACCACAGAGAGCTGGGATGGGCTCCTGACCTGTAACTGGAACTCCCAACATGCCAAAAGAGGGGATATCATGGTGCTGGCCACAGTCACGCCTTTGGCTTGACCAGCTTTTCAGCAGTTATGTCAATCCCATGTCCAAAATAAGCTTTCAGACACAGCAAGGAGGGATGGAGCAAACAGTGATTAAACACCAGTCCATCTTCTGCATTACCAAGGAAACATAATCAGTAAATGACAAGACCAGAATGATAAGACTCATCTGAATTTGGTTCAGATGAGCTTAGGAAATATCAGTATTTATTTGGGACTCTCAGACACATAAAATGTGGCTTGTCTGCCATTCTTATTTCACTACCTGTTTCTTACTGGTTTAAATCTCCCTGCTTCCAGTAGCAAAACCAGTGGCAGAACCTCACAGGGGATAGTAAGCCAGAAAGAAAAAAACACGGACAGGAAATAAAGGAAAAGACTGAAGTTCAACAAACTTAAACTCCTACGAACAGGCTCAGTTTAAGCCTAATGGGAGCTTGAGTCATTTCATCTGTTCCTAATTGCTTTGCTCACTCCTGGTGAGAGCTGAGAGCCATTGTCATGTTAAAGGATGGAAACAGGCCAAAAATTCAAAAGCTCGTGACTACATCATTACCAGAAGAGGAGGAAGCAGTTGAAAGCCAAACCACAATTCACCTTTTTCACCCACCCACCCCAGTCCAACTTGCAGATACACAGTCACAGTCTGGGTGTATAACTTTTGGTGTGTATGCAAACTCTCTATTGATTTCTCAGGTTTTTGGACAAGTGATGTGTGAAAAGGGCATATCAGTCATCTAAGATATCACCAGAAGACCCTGCAAGAAGCTACACAGTTCCATGGGACTGAGTAAATCCAGAAGGTACAAGCCCCCTGCAGCACAAGACCAAATGATATTCATGTGAATGATTGTTTCAAACTATGGACTCGAACCCTGGGGAAAATTTAAGGGGCAATAAGACTTTAAAGCGAGGTAGAGGCAGGAGCCTTGAGCCTTATTAAACAAAACCAATCAGAGTATCCACATTTTTGTAGTCCTACTGTGAAGGTCCAATAAACCTTACCCAAAAAACTCCATAACACTCCTTACCCAGCTTCATGGAAAATGAGAAGTGATTCCAGAGGTTGGCTGACTATTTAATACCTCTTGTAGTAGTTAAAAAGGCCACTTTCTTCTTCTCTCTCACACTCTTTTTTTAACTTTTACTGCAAAACCATTAAAGAAAGAACTAGTTCTAGTAATAAAAGGTAGCTATATTCCCACTGGGAGAAGGGGAATGGTGGTTCCTGTGTACCCTTAGCACTCTTGGCAGGGGTACTTATAAAGAAGGTGAAGGTCACAGGAAAGAGAACAGAGTATTTTCTGTTCAACGGAAAATGGAAACTTCCAAATGTGAAAAGGAATTTTAGCCAAGTTTTATTTCCTTCTTTTACAGCCCTGACATCATATTTCTCCACAATGACATCATGGCTTTAAAGCAACAGCTCCCAATGACACCAGTGCATCAGAAGCCTTACAAAGCAAGTGCTTTTGGTGTTTCTGATTTTCTGAGGCACTGATGAAGTCTCGGCCTGAGCAGATTTTCGGTTTCTGTGTGTTTAAACACCCCTCTTCAAATCCTGCGAATAAGACCTTGCTAAAGTGCCCAGGGCTGGGAGAGTACCTTTGATGGAGGGAAGTTAGAAATGAAACTGTAAAAAATGCACAGTTGGGTTCACCCAGTAAGACCTTGTTTTCCTTCTGCTCCCTGTTTCCTCACCCAAATCAACCAGTCACACCCCGAAGCAATTCCTACCGGGACTGCTCCCCCAGGGAAGCTGCATACAACTCTCTTCTTATTACACTTTCAGGAGAACATGTTTTTTTGAACTGCATTGTCAAACTTCAAGGCAGCTCAACAGTGATTCGGTGTGAGCCTTGATTTTGACTGGATTTCCCCTGCTGAAAGGGAGAGCAGGATTTGGCCTGCTTCTGTTTCTAAGAGATCTTTTTAGCAATGGAAATTCACTGGTCTCTGTTGCTCACTAATAAACAGATGCAACTGCCATTCCTAGTTTAAGAGGGAAGGAGCTGGAGCCAGGAGAGAGCTTCAAAGAGCCTGAATTACCTCTCTCACCTGTAGAGATGTGATTATGTCTGGCAGAGCGCTCTGGGGAAGCAGCTTCCACCAGAGCCATCAGCAGCCCGCGGAGCACCGGAGAGCTCCGAGCTGTCTTTTCCCTAAACTCCTGTACCCTTCCTGAACCGGAGCGTTTATTCGACAGCAAGAGATAAAGCTGCACATTTTACAGCACGGAGGTCACAAACCAGGGACAGGCTGGGAATATTTTCTGCTTCTCTCCACACGCCCTCTGAGCGGACACCCCCTGCCCACACACACCAAAAATACATGGAAGGAAGGTAATGCCCTGTGATTAGTCTGCACCAAACTAATGAGGACTGGTGGTCCATGTGCTCTGGCAGTCGGCACTACTGTTTTCCTGGAGGGCTCTTTTGTCACTGAGATTCACAGAGTAGCAGCGAGAGAGGGAAAATATGGAGCCTCCCTTTTAAAAGTCTCTGTGTCTCCAACAGGTAACAGCTGTTGCTGTTTTAATACGATCTCAGGGCTCATATAGATGTGACATCACACAGAACTAAGGCTTGGCCATCGGTTTTACTGCCAATATACCTTAAACTGTAGGGATCTTGTTACAAATTTGTGTGTTGCATGTGTGTCAGAACAAAATCCGCAACTGGAAACCTCTGTGCGGTTTCATCCCTTTGTAGCAATTCCATGAGCCATAAACTGGTTCCATTTCAGAATTAAAACCTGTATTAATTTTAAGCTGAATAGTAGTGAGTGAGTTCATCACTATCACAATTTATTACACATCCAAACAAAAAAAGAGTTTCGAAATTTGACTGGTAAGCCAAGCAAGAGGAGGTGGGGATGGTTTGTATTCTAATTTCAAGCTGCAGGGCTCCCAGGTGTATTGTATAGGATTTCCTGTAATTTACAGGCAAAATAAGCAGTCTACAGGAAAATGTTTGCCACACCGTACATGTGTATTAATTACACAGCAGGATACAATGATTTCTTTGTGATAGGAAGGGATGTGATCTACAGGCAAACTATTAAATTGATGTAGAAACACAGACATTCTTCTACCTTTAAAAAGGGCTGTTGGATTCAGGGAAATAAAGCTGGTGAGTGTCTTGTCACACTTTGTATCCCCAGCCCTGTGACTGGAGCGCAGCACAATGTGCCAGGCTCCGTGGGTGCCCGGGAAGGGAGATGTCTCCTTACAAACAGGCTCCGGGAATCTCGCTGTCTCGGCCGTCCTGCGGGAGCTACTTCTGAGCTGAGTTCCTCCCAGAGAAAGACCTCCCCCCTCCAGTGAGAAAGGAGGACTTTTAAGATTCCAGGTGTGCATTGTTCAGCATCTCCCCGAGCTCTGTATAATGACACAATTGAATCCTTCCCAGGTTCATCACATGGATATCATTCCTTCACCTACCACTGAGCACCGAGAAAGCGCCGCTTTTCATTACCGCGGGTTAGCGCGAAACGGAACTAGTTGGAGGGAGACAACACGGCACATCACAACCCCTCTTAAAAAAAGATGAGGGAATTTCTTTTTAGATATGCAATCAAGGCTTGGGACATAAAGGGATATGAGAGGAATAAATAAAATATTCAGGCTGCTTTTCTCAAGACCAAATTTTGAGTAACTGCACAGGCTTGTTCTCGCTGTGAGATGAGCAATTCTCGTTACACTTGTTCAGATGCAATTTTGAAGCAGAACTTCACTTTTTTTGTTGGATTTTTGTGTTGGTTTTGTTGGGTTTTTTTTTTGACTGGTGGGAAGCAGAAATCTCACCCGCCACACGCCTCTCCCCAAAGAGCTGGGTTTGACTACATATGGTTGGCACTCGGGAGGGAGAAGCTCAGAAAGGCAGTTGTGTTTGACTGAGGCATTCCTTAAAACATAAAGCCCTCAAAGCACAATTTCTGCCCATGTTATCTGAACAATAAGGCCTGGGATAGGGCCTGAGAATCAGATTACACCAAGGCTTATCTGCAGATGCATGTGGGCATTTAATGATGCCCAGTTTTACCATATGCATTCAGAAGGAACATTTCAATCACACTCCAGGTTAGTGTTGCACTTTAAATTAGTTTTCTTTCCTTAGCTGAGAGGGAGCAGCACGACAGCTCCGTGGAAGAACATTAGGACAAGGCTGAAGAAAGGCACTCAATTCTGCCTCTGGGAAAGGTTTCATGCCTTTATATCAACCAATGAAACAAAAGGGGAATATACTTACAGGCCAAATATACTATACTTACAGTATATTTACATACTAAATATACTATATATTTATGTACTACATATACTTAGAGTATATATATAATATACTTATAGGCCCATGGGTGGCAGTGGGCAGCAGTACCCAGAAGGGTCCCCGGCCCCCCTTCCTCTTCAAGGAAAGAGGGAAAGAAAAAAATATTGCTAGAAAATTTCTAGACAACATAGAGTTTAATTTCTTGGAGGTGTTTTGTTGACAAGAAAATAGAAAGCATGTGTCTCTGCTTCTCTTATTGTACTTCCAAGTAATGAAAGTATTTAAGGAGGTACAATTATGGACTTGGCAAGCACCTGGGGCTCTTGGAACTGCTTTTTCACACTGAATAAACACTGCAGTTAATCTGTTTATGTTACACTGCACTGGGAAACTATCTCCAAGAAAAGGTTGCAAGCATATATTTTCCACTCCTTTCCTTTGTTTTTAATGTTAAATTAATAACATGTTTAAAGGAGCTGATTTTCTCTCAGGACATGGTAGAGGTGTAGTACAGGGCAATTTTGAATATGGACAATGTAATTCATCAGAACAGACTAAAGTTACCCTTTAGGACATTAGACAGCAGAGCTGAGCTATACCTGCCCCCATGTGCAATGTGGCCTTAATATTCATGTTAAAGAATAAGCAAATGTGTCCTTTACTCATGCTCTCAACTACAATCTAGAGAAGATTACACAAACAGTACAAGTTAGCCAGGGGATGCTGAGCCTTGAAAGAGAATCACTGTGTCCTGCCCTGCTGCCCTCAGATCCTGGAAAAGAGCGGCCAAGAATGTGAAAACACTAGGCTAGAAGATTTTCTTTTGAAGTCCATAAAGTTGTACACTTCATCTTTTTCTCCCATTTTAGGCTCAAATCCTCAGGTCTAATTTGAGTATATAAAGTACCAAAGCAGAAGCCAGTAAGAGCCCTTTTATTGACTTCAGTTGGCGCTGTGTTGGGACCGGTGTTTTTAAAATCAGAACAGTGCAGGGAGGTAAAAGCGGTGCATCCGTAAGGTGAAAGGAAAGTGTGTGTGTTTAAAACATTGAAGAAATTGTTCTGAGAACAATTCATCTTTCTGAAAATATGAACCCTATGATGCTGCCAAGGTCAGGGAGAGCTGTGATAATTTAGTGCGTAAGTGCTACTCATCCAGCACAATGCCACATTATTTAATTCTGTAACACATTCATACAACTGCCTGACAACAGCCATGGACGGGAACACTACCTGTGGGCTCAGGTCAAGGCGAGGCAGTTTAACGTTAAAACAAAGGAGCTAATTGGATTCCTGTTCAAGTTCCAGCTTTTTATGGGATCAGAGTTACTTTTCGTCTTCCTGCCTCGGTCGGCTCGCCTGGAAAGGAGGACCAGGGTGTGACTCGTGGCTGAAGGAAAAATGCAGTGCATATGCCTGGCTTATTTGGCCACTCTTCCTAATTTCTCTGTCCCCCCTTTTTTTTGCCATTCCGCTCTAGTTTGTGAATTCCAGGCCATTCCCCTCAGAGAGCAGAAACGCAGCTCACCTCGTGAAACAGGAAGGACTGTTTTAAGAAGGAGAAGCCATCTTCAGTTGTAAAAATTACATGTCTTGTTAATGCCAAAATTAATAAGACAGAGGTATTTGGGGCTTACTCTTCATTCTTACAACTGCCAGTGCACAGAATACTTTATAAATAAGGCTACATCCCATACCCCAAACCTTACAGAGACAAATAAGTGCCATCCCCTTTCCCCAGAAGTATAAACACAGAGCAGAAAAATGAGCAATACAAGGAGACTGAAGAAATTCAAGCCTGAAAAAAAAAACCACCAGAATTTTTGCCTCCTTATTTCTAAACTCATAAAAAAGACTTTCTCTCTCTCAAAAAAGGGGATTAAATAATTTAATTAAAGACATAACCTTGTTTTATACTGAATTGCGTGCAAAGCTCTCTTCTGTTTGCAGAGGAGCTGAGAGTCACCCTCTGCAATGGCTGTTGTATAGTGTGACTTTCAAAACAATATCCTTTCAGTGCACAAAAGGAGAGAGCAAGAGATATATGTCCTCTGGCTCAACATGGATGGGTGTCTCCAAGGAGCCCACACAGATGATCAGCCCACAGACTGTCAAATGCACAGAGTGGGGATGGCAGGAGGGAGAACAGTCCCGGCTCAAGATTAGAACAGGCTCAACTGCCACCAAACTTCCAGGAGGAAGAAGCACCTCTTTGCACCACCCCCAGGAAACCCGAGTTCTGGGCTGCAGCCTTTCCCTTTGGAAGTCCTCCCCCTCCCTAATCCCCTGGCACACAGGGCTGCCCACAATTCCCCGAGTGGCAAACGCCTTAGTTTCATTTTTGGGCAGGACCACTGCAGGGTTCATCCCTGTATGCACAAACTGATAAACAGGCAGATCCAGTCCCTGCAGGCTAAACTCCAGTTCCCTCTGCAGATGTATTTTTGTTATAAGCTGAGGCTCACTGTTGTGCCGTGTAAAAAATGTAGTTATTCAAAGAAGTGGTTTTAAGTTCAAAGATAATGTCATGTTCATTTGGAATATAAGCATGAGCAGCACGCTCACAGATACACTCCCTGTCTCCCTACATCCCTATCTCAGCTGTAGGCAGGGTGGTAATGTATAAAGAGAGAGCAGGTGGGATTTTTTTTAGGTGGGGAAGAAAAAGGCTTATGGCTCTGAAGCTGAGTTCACTGCCTATCCCACATTTTGGAAAGGACACAAAAATGCCTCATGAATCGAGCAGGCATGCTGCAAAATAAAAAGAAACAATAGTATGCAGAGAAATGTGGAAAATCCACCGATTAAAATGCAGGATTTTATTTCAATAGAGTTTGGGCAGAGTCTCCATTTCTTCTATCACCGGTGTGAAGGGGCCACTGGACTTACATGTGCAAAAGCCTTTTATCCACTTACATTTGGTCTCTTGCAAGGTCTGAGTCCTGAAGGAGCTCAGAAATAAGGAGCTTTCAGGTTGGCACCTACCTAAATAGCCCTGCTGGCTCTATGTAAATGGCCTCGGTGCCACGGAGATTTTGCTGAAGGCATTTGCTCTGTGCGCATCACTGACACCAGCCCGAGGAGTGGGGCTTGGGCTCTGATCTCCCTGAGCACTCAGAGGAGAGGGATAAGCCCCCTAAGTGGGATAAGAGAGCAGCTGGAGGACTAAAGGGATGATTTAACACACTTTCTGTGAGCAGGCAGCCCCAGTGTCGGGACTTCAGCCTCAGAGTCCATTCCCTGCCTACTACGTTTTATAAAATGCTTGGGAAAAAACACTTTGCACGTCATGTCCTGCACATCAGCAGTGCCAGACAATTAATCAGGGATTCCTGTGCCACGTCATAAATCATGGCACCTCCTGTCACTGACACCTGAAAGACAATATGTGAGAATCTGTCTTCAGTGATACCCTTTAACTCAGGCAGAATCCCTTCGGGTGTGTTTGTGACCACCATTCCTGGCAGCCCACACAGCTCCAGGGTCTGATCCTGATCCTGCTGGTTTGGCCATGGATACTACAGAGATAATTTACTGTGATAAATGGTTACATACGTGACACCAAAATGGAGCCTTCAGCTGCCTTTTTACAATAACACAATACAATAATCTCCCCACTACTTATTCCATTATCACCAACTAACTGGAAGACCTGGAAAAGTCCCTCCATGTCATGAGCTGTCTCCAAAATGAGAGAGAGCTGCAGCACATCAAATTCTTCACCACAATGTCTCTCTCAAGCAGGAACCGAAGGCCAGGCTGTAACTTCCCCACGAGATGCGCAGTGGTGAAATATCCCCAAATTAAACAATTATGTTTAGAAACACAAACACACAGAGACCTCCCACTAACTCAGCAGATTCTTTTGAAAGTTGGCACTGTCAAAACAAACACAGTCGCCTGTAGCACCCTTCCACTGCTCCTGCTGACAGCGCTAGTGAGGAGGAGGAGGTGCTGAGTACTTTGTTATTATGAGGAGGAGGATAGTGTTGGGAAAGGTGTTGAGTTTGACACAGAAGTATCAAGAGCAGGAAAGCGAAAGTCAAGGAAATCAGCCTCGTGCCACCTAAAATTGCTCTGGCACTAAACCTACAAAAAAATCAATGACTCTGCTTTCACAGGAGTTTTCACATCAACCTGAGGGAGCGTAAAGCCCGAGCTGCACCAGATGGAAAGGCACTGGAAGTAGGGAGTGAGACAGGAGCAGTGCTGGTATCTATCAGCCACCTCAAACACAGAATTCACAAACAGTAATTAGGGCTATTCACATCTCTGCCTGCCTTTTACTTCTGCTGTACCAGCGAGGAGGGAAAGACGGCACAGAGAGAAAACCGAAGTGTTATAAACATATCTGCAGGTACTAAAAGGATTGTTTATACTCTTATGTATTTCTGCCTGTTATCTGAGTAAAAAATTTGGTAATACAGCAATCTGAATTTTAGGTGTGAAGTTATCTTTCCTTGGTTCCACCTTTTCAAACTCATTTAATCACAGCAGCTTGTCTTCCTTTGCCCTCCCTCACAAAAACACCCCTCCCCACGCTGCATTTAAAACCTTCTCACAAAGAAAACCGAAGGAAAATAATTTCTGTGCAACTTATCCATCTTTCAAAGCAGCTTCTGGCAGAAGGGAGCTGAGAGTGATGAGTCCATAGAATAATAAATAATAACAATATTGAGCAGTTTTGCAGAGCAAATGTACATTGAAAAACTTTTCCTCTTGAGTGCCTGACATTATTAATTTGTTCTCCAAATACACTAGTGAGGGGAGTCAGCCCATTTTTACAGACAGGGAAAGAGAGCATATAGATTTCAATAATTGTTTAAGACACAGAGGAGTCAGCTCCAGAAACTGGGCAAACAACTCACAGGAGATCACAGCCCATATCCATGGCAACATTTGGGCAGAGCCCTGCCACCACAATAATTGCTATCGGCAAGTGACACACGCTGGGGGGTTGTGACACCCGTCAATAATATCCTCCCTGAACTGCCCTTCCCTGGGCTCCACAAGGAGGATGTCCCAGGCCGTGAGGAGCAGCAAAGGCTGAACAGAAGTTCCTGTAATTATTGATGACAGAAGTATTTCTACCCCCTTCCCAGCTTCTGCTTAAAAGGGTTCAAACTCACACTAATCTACTGCTGAAGTCATATGTGACATACCCAAACAACCCATTTTGAGTTGCACAGACACTCACCTGGGACATCCTTTCCCAGCAGTCCTGTGGAACGGCAGCATTTTTATTTTGCACCACGAGGGCTGTGTTTTCAGCCCCATTACTGCACAGCAGAGCTTTCAGATGAATTGAGGGGAGGGGGAGAAGACCTGAACTGACTTGCTGTATCCACATGAAATGGGTTGTGGATGACCTTGTGTCCAACCTTCTAACATCTAAGACAAAAGCATGGAAAAGCTGAACAAAGGAAAGCAGGAAAGCTCACTGAACAGGGGGTTTATGGGGGTGTGTGTGTGTGTTTTGTTTGTTTGCATAGAGATACAAATTGAGGTTGAGAAGAAGATAAATTAATTTTTAAGTCTTTTCCTGTTTTATAGTACTTGTAGCAGAGTCACAAAAGTAACAAGAATTTCCAGGACCAGCACAAGACCAAAAACAGGTCAAAATCTTGCTTGCTGTACTCACACTAACGAGGTCTCAAAAATAAATGGATGTGAGGATTCCTGTGTGGCCAAACATCACTTCCCCAGGTTCCCCTGATAATGGTTTGGTGATGAAAACCAATCCTCATCCCTTTTCCCCATGAGCCAGATTATGATGCACGAGTGAGGCAGGCAGAGGGACAGCTCTTGTGTGTCACCCCCTGCTTGCCCTGGGCAATGCCTGGCACTGGCACACCACTATGATATGCACATGCTGATGCACCAGGGCTGCTGCTTCTGCTTTTTAGAGCTATTGATTTCCTGCCCTTTCTTGTAAAGCATTCTGTGAACTGGAAGCAGTTAAAGGTTAACGGCAAAGATTTCATTAAAAAGAATATTTTAGAATTGTTTAAAGATTCTAAATCATTAGTAGTTAAACGCCTACACCCAAGAACTGCTCTGAAATTTGTGTCTTTAGGCAATGAAGTTCCAAGAGTTACCTGTCAATATGAGCACTCCTGACTCTGCTTGCTCTGCTCCAGCTCGGCGCCCGCAGGCAGCTCCCAGATCCCGGCAGTAGCGCTGGCTGTCACCAGGAATCCTCCACTTGGGATCTCACTAAGATGAGGAGGAAGAAGAAAGGGGTTTTATCAGTTGGCAGAGCCTTAAAGTAGTCGAAGTTTGGCATTTTGGTGAAAATGAAAAGTCAGAAGGAGATGCTGGGAGAAGGGGAGGACGTGCCTCTATCAGCACGGCTACCCCTGGCATCTGTGTGACCCAGCAAGGAATTGCAGCCTTCCAGTCCCTGAAGGGAGTCAACAGGAAAGATGGAGAGAGACTATTTGCAATGATCTCCAGTGACAGGACAAGGAGAAATGGGTTCAAATTGAAAGACAGTAGTTTAGATTAGATATTAGGATAAGATTCTTTACTGTGAGGGTAGTGAGGCACTGGAAAAGGTTGCCCAGGGAATTTATGGCTGCCCCATGCCTGGAAGTGTTCAAGGCCAAGTTGGACGGGGCTTGAAGCAACCTGGTCTAGTGGAAGGTGTGTTCCTGTCTACAGCAAGGGGATTGGAATGAGGTGATCTTCATGGTCTCCTTCCAACCCAAACCACTCAAGGATTCCAAGAAAAGGACTCCTGCCCAAAATACAGTTCACACCCACGTGTGTGTGCGTGGAGGGGGATTTTACACACATCTTGTTTACAAGCTGTACATCATAAACTGACATTTCTGTTACTGTGGCTGTGTTTCCCCATTTATGCTCCTTCTTTTTCCGAGTGGCATTTCCTTTGCTTTATGCACAGACTTAGGCCTTGGAAAAAGGGAAAAGTTCCCTGCCTGAGAGCACCAAGGGGAGCACTCTTGCTCACCTGGGGACCTGTGCAGGCCTGCACGTGTGTGTTAATTTTAGAAGGATCCTCCTGACGTCTGAAACCAGCATCCAACTGCTGCTGACAGCACCTGGCACAGGGGCTACATCCTGCGCATCCCTTGGCAGGTTTTCTGGGAAGCAGCTACAGCAGAGCTACAGTACAGATGGCCCTTCATTTGGGGGTGTTTGGATCCAGACCCTTCATTTGGGTCTGTCTGAAGGGAAAAACTGCCTTCAATACACGCAAATATTTTGGTTTTAAAGCTACACGGACGTGGCACAATTTATTTCCCTTCTCTCCTCCAGCACCAGTTCCACCTCATTCAGGCAGTGCAAAGGCTTCACCTACTGCAGCTAAAAAATCCTCTGCTTCTTTCAGCTGGACATCACCACTCAAACCTTAATGGTGGGGACATGCAGGCTGTAAGGGCAGGACACCCCAGCAGTTTTGGGGGGGCCAGAGTTCCCTTGGGAACACTGAGGTGAAATGCTGCTCTGTGCTGGGGTGTATCAGAAATGAGGGGCACGGTATTTAAAACATGCCCAGCAGGATCTATCCCCCACAAAGGATCCAGCCACAATAGCTTCATTCAGTCTCCTGAGTCATTAGAGTATTTCCAGCATTATTTTTTAAAGATTTGTTCTACCTCCTAAAGAATTGCTTCTCAATGCAAAAGCAGAATGATGAATACACATCTTCCCTTTCCCTGCTGAATACAACTTTGAAAAACATAATGCTTCTCATCTGATTTCCTCCCCGAGTCAAAATAAGCCAACCAACTCCTGCACTATATCTATCAATACAAACAAAAGATTCAGGGGTGGTTTTTTGTAGCAGAAATAAACACAGTTTAGGGAATGATTTTCCTTTCATGACAGCTTAAGGTCCTTCAAACTTGACAGAATTGATTACTGAATCAAAGCAAAGGAAGGCAGGGAATGGAGTTTTCTTGCACACACCTGCAATGTTGCACACTCAGGGAAGGAAGTGAAAGGCTCGAGCTACCGGTAAGGAAAGCCCAGGCAGGGAAAGAGAAGAAGGGATATCTTGGGATTAGCTTTAGCATAACATCCTAGAGTATGTTTACTTTGCTTCTCCATCTCATATTTCTTCCTGGGATCAGTCCCCAGCCCTGCAGACCCTCCCAGGAGTACAATGCCCCTTTCGTGTATTGTACGAGTGGCACCGAGAGTGCGGCGGCTTCCAAACATAAAAAGGAAAAAAAGAGTCTCCCTCAACGCCATCATCATTTTTAAAAAAGGCAATTGATGTCGCCTGAAGCAGCAGCTATGAAGCCCAATTATACCACATTTCATTCAAGTGTCAAAAATTGGAATAATAATAACCAACAACGAGGAGCACATATAGGAAATGATGCTGCCATCTTCTTTTGTTTTGGCCCCGCGTTTTCATAAATCCAGGCTTTGAGCAGCCCCAGTGCCACATTCCTTCAAGGACTTTCTTGTTCGCTATTGTTTTCAGTTCTTAACAATTGGCTTCCCCGACTACTTTCCTCGTGTTGACAGTCGCTCACAGAGCCTCCATATGCTCCCACTACTTGGGTAGTCAATCATTTGTGAATTAGCTACCCAATCAAAGATCTACAAGAGGGTTGGTGGTGTTTATTCCTTGCTGGTGTTTTGAGTGAGTGTGTTGCTTGCAAAAGGTGTCAGATTAAACACGCAGAACTGAGTTTACTCCCAGAACACGGATTGCGTAGTCGGAAGCAGAGACGCGAGCGCCGGCCCGGGTTCACTCTGGTTTTCCGTGGGTTTTTTTCCCTTTGTTTCATTTGTGGTTTAAACCCTGCCGGAGGTAAGATGTCCCTGGACTCAGGAAGACTTCAACCACCTGCTTACTTAAAATGGAATATTTGGAAAGAGGCTGGAATCTTGGCTGGAAGCAAGAGAGCGGCTCCAGGGGCTGCCTCAGTGTGGAGGACAGAAAGGTTAAAGCAATCAAAGACATCCTGATGGCATGTTTTTCTCATCTCAGATCATGGAGGTGCACAGTGCAGCCCTGAGAAACACATTCCTCTTTGCATCAGCAATATTCCTGCATTCCCAGCTGCATGGATGGAGCCTTCATAACCCCCCAGAAGCACTTGTGCCTGATGCTGTGTATGATCTCAGACAAAAGCTGTCCTTCTTTTAAGATCTGACTCAAAACACCAACACAATACTTTCCTTAGCTGTCATTTTGGGGGAATTTAAAGGCATTTTAACACTGGCCAACACAGCCTAAAACAAGCAATGCCAGTTTGCAGAAGAGCCAGCATTCAGGGAGCAGAGTTGTTCCAAATCAGGATTATCACTTGCCATCAGAGACACTGCCTAATTCAGAGCTGGACACAAACCTTCACGGGATTTAAACACACAGCCCAGATGAACTTGCCTCTTTTTGTAAGAAAAGGGAAAAAAAAAGTTGAGGTAACGAGGTTGTGTTTGGAGATCTCACTTTACAGCCCAGGTTTATGCTAAAAGATGACTAACATAAATATCTACAGGGGTTCCATATTGTCACCTTTACCTGACTTTAGAGTAATCTATTTATAAGCAAAAAAAAAAAAAAATTAACTGGCAGTCCAAAGAAAATGTCACTGGTGATGAGAGAATCAGGCTGATTTCTTTTTTTCTCATGAATCATTGTCACAATAAAGGGTCTGCGTGACAACTCTGCCCTTAGCAATCACTGAAAAACCCAGTTCCTTTGAAATTAGGAGCTGGTTGGTCCTTATATTGATAGTACTTGGTGATGATGACAATGATGCACAGGGAGAAATGTAACTTAGCTGCCTGCCATAGTTCTTACTTCAGCTGACTTCCAGCAGCACTTACCATTCTGTATTAATAGAAATTAAAATATTAAACACTTACTCATTAAGGTATGCAGATATGATTCACAGGGACCCAGTAAGAAAATGCTATTTTTAAGTGGAGATATTACAGTGAAGGATATTTCAAGTCAGAGCTTCTCAGAAGAAATAGAAAGCACTTGTTTATTCAGTGTCAGTTGGAATAACAAAAATTCGTTCCACTGGTAATAGCACATCAATACATATTAAGCCAGTGGTGATTTTCCTGAAGTTTTTCCGTCTTCAGAATTCATGAAAGAAATTTAAAACACTCAAGGCAAATGTCAGTGCTAGGGACAGTAATGTAAAGAATCAAAGTGGAACTACCTGGAATGTACATTAAATAAAAGGCAGAGAATGAGCACCGAGTGAATTTTTATATGTTCACATTACAACAAACTAGTCAAAGATTCTGACCCCTGGCACCGCAGAAATCTTCCCGGTTTTGATATTTTCAATAAAATAATTCCCAAGAGGGCTGGGGAAAAAAACCACCACACTCTTTCTCTCCCTTTCTTTCAATAAAATGAGACCTCATCTGTATTACGAGAAAGAATACTAATAATTTGGTAGTGTTCTGAGGTAGCTTTTATAAAGCTTTTGCTTGGGATTTAATATTGCCCGGGAAGTCCAGCAGATTTCCATGGCTTTGCTGGAGAAGAGTGAGCAGCACTGAATGTCAGCTCCTCGTGCAGTCAACAACTTGTACCTGGGCAAAGGGAACGTGGAGGGGACGTGCTCCGATCCTGCACAGCCAGCCCAGGGGGAAGAATCCAGAGAGGAGCCGGTTCCGATAACGCGGAGCGGGTGGGTCCCACCTGTACACAACAAACGGCCTGATAAGTATGAAATGTGCTCCCCACGCTGGAATGGCTTTGGGACATCTCTGCTTGGAGGGCCCTGACTCCCTCTGAGCTGACGGTACACAAATATTTGAGTGCAGCGCGAGATTATGAGATGAGGGAAGGCAAAACCAGAAAGGCAGGAGAGGTGGCAGTGGTGTGCAACAACGAATAGGTGCATGCCATCAAAACAATTAATGTCACTCTGCAAGCTCTCTGGGAAATGTAGCAACAGAGGGAACCCACAGATGGCTCCTTTCCAGGGCATTTTGGAAGGGGGTAGGATGGGCCATGCTACTGTAAATCCCAGGCTGAAAGATGAGAAGGACAAAAAAAAAATAAAAGCAGAGAAAGGGGGAGAAAGTGTATTCCTTTTCTTCCTGAATTTCCTCTTCACAAATAAAATAAATTGGGCATGTACAGCCAGGGCAAAGATTGAATCAGAGGTTGGACAGCCTAATGCTACAGATACACCACGCTGACCCATAATGCCATAAATGCTGGGTAGAGGACCAGAATTTTCCAGGGCTCAGCACCAATTAAGGCCAGGTTTGCAGAAAATGTCCTTCCCAGGAGGGCCAGCGTAGCAGAAAGCATTTGGCTCCCTCTTGATGTTTGCAGAAATGTTTTCAGAAGACCTTCTTTTCCTGGCACGCTGCCCTCTTTCTATACCTACTTATTTAAACAGGGCTTTGGAAGGCCAAATTACTGTCTCCCAGATTCTCAGTTTCCTAACGTTAAAATGGGAATAAAAATAAACTTCTTTCGTGGCCAAGGAGGACAAATGCAGAGGTGCTTAATGCTCAGAAATCTCCGTTCTGGGGGTCAGGTAAGGAGATGATTTTTGCACCAACAAGTCTTACTTTGCTCTTGCTGTGGTGTTACCCTTCATTAAGTACTCAAACATTCAGAATAAAATCAGATCCTAAAGCAACAACGTTCTCTGCTCTCGGAAATCCTCCCTTTCCAAAGCTGCTGAGCTGCACTGCCCCTTCCAGAGATCAGTCTTGATTCCCTTCCTTCACCTCCAGTTTGCCCAGAGTTTAGTCCTGCTTTCCTCAGGCAGACAGCTGATGAGCTGGGCACGTACAGGAGCATTACACTCACGTCTGTGGGTGGGCATCTGTATATTTGTGTATCTGCATATGGGAAAAATCCACACAGATGCATGTCCATGTTTAAGCAGTGTTATTGCTGGGAAAGGATGGACAAACAGCTGGACATAACTTCTGTCCTTTTTAACCACCAGGCAGGGGATTGTATCAGAGGGGCAGCGAACACCACTCGTCAGTGACAGGAAATACAGTGTTCTTGGGGTTATTCCTGCCCCCTTGGCTCCAGGCAGGTAAGGATGACCCGGTGTCTGTAACTCACCTGATGCTGGCAGGCAGCAAACACTGTTGGAAGCCAAGCCAAGAGTAGGAAAAATTGTCCTTTTCTCCCATATTTCCAAGCACGGTCTCGCATTCACCTTATTTATCGCTCGTCAGGCGAAGAGACAGAAGAGGTGAATTTACCAGACACAGCCTCCCTGTTAGTTCTCCCCTTGCCTTTTCCTATCAACATCCACAAACCTCTTTTATAAAGGGGCCGTTTCCCAGTCCCAGAGAGGTCAGGAGCTTGCTGGGGAAGCTGTGAGGTGTGTCCCAGCTCTGGCAAGACACCACTTCAGGTCTGAGTAAGCCCCCCACAAAAAGAAGGCCAAACTGCACACGATGTGGGCTCAGCAGCCAGGCAGTGGGTGGTGGCCTTCAGTGGGCCCAGGGAGGAGAGCAAAGGGGACAAGTTTTGTGGAAGATCTGAAGAGGTAATGAGACACCCACAGGTGGGTCATGTAGGTTTGGGGTTCAGTACTGTCAGTGCTACATTGGGTAAAAGCTGATAAGGAAGAGCACAGACAAACTGTGTCATTTCCACCTTTTAGGCACAAGGATAAGTGGAATTATTTCATCAGGTAAGTCATAACCACAAAGGGCTTTCCACCATACTGATTTCCTGTAAAAATATTTGAAGACTTGTGCACATCTGAGGGAAGGACTCAGAATAAAAGAAGGATCCTCCTCTGTATTTTAACAATGACTTCTGAAGAGCACTTACCATGTTTTACTTCAGAAGTACATTTCTGCACACGTGCAGGTGTAAGAAGTTTCATCAAGTTTGGAGAAAAAAAGGTAAAAGCTTTTAACATTACTCAAGGACACAGAGTGGTTAAAGTGATATTTCCTTCCCCCTGTTTTAACCAATTACTCTTCTACTCCTGTGTATGATTTCAGAACATTCTGTTCCAGGAAAATCCTGAGAAGAGCCCTTTGCTGAGGAAGAAATACACATTTTCAGCATTTGTGAATCTATTTCTAATAGCTTGGTAAGCAAACTGTGCTCCTTATCTGGAGCCTGGTAGATAAAGGTGCAAAAAAAAATTATTTTTGCTGCCACAGTGACAATCAGAGCCTGTTTGGTCAGTGGTGCCACCTCTGCCTCTGGGATGGGCAGATCTGTCTTCAGAAAGTTTTGCTTTCTTTAGAACACCTCATCCAGTATCATCCTGTCAGGGAAAAGTTTTAGCATTTTCCAACACCTGAAAGAGTTGCTTTATCCTGTGCTTAGAGTGAGAAAATAACCCTGTGGCTTTTATGGTGGCCAGCACACACCAGTCCCCAGCTGCTGCTCTGGCCTTGAACAGCAGCAACCCTTCTCTTCCCTTCTCCATTCTAATTAAGATGAGGTTTTGGATTAGGTTTTTCTCTCCTACTCAAGCTGAACTATGAGCTCCTTCAGCTGTTCCTCTTCCCCTTCAGCCCTCTCCATCCACCTTCTCCATCATCCCATATGACCATTTATTACATTTTGCTTCACTCTCTGCTGTGTCCAAGGGGCTGAGCCTGGGGACATTCCAAGGGGGAAGGGCTCCTGCCCCTCACAGATGGTCAGGCAAAGCCAACAAAGAATCCCACAGTTCCTCGTTCTGCAGCTCCACCATCTCTTTTCCAGAGGGCAGGGGCTGGGATTTCATGCTGCCAGTCATGCTGTTCTCCCATAAGCCAATTCATACCTTTTCCAGGTTGTTACACTGGATGAACAGACCCTGTAGTCCACTCGAGCTCTGTAGCCCTCAGGGAATGTTTTCCTCCAGGATATCAGGGCATAACAAAGCGATTGTCTCACACGGACTGACTCCACAGCAGTTTCCCTTAACTAGTCCCAGGTTTATGGGGAACTTAATGAAGAGCTAACCCAGATAACAGAATGGGGGCACAGGGGCACGGGGAAGAGAAAAGATGGTCAGAAAACAGACATGGAGTGAAGACAGACAGACAAGGAACGAAGGAAGATACTCAGAAGTCTCAAGGGACAGAACGGTGACAGGAACTGCAATCAAAGCTAGAAGTGCTCATGTGTTACCTCTTTTGGGTCAGGTGAGCCAATTCCTCCCTCAACTGTCATATTTTTTCAAGATTAAGGCAAGGAAGGCTTTGCTTTTTCTTTCTCATTCTGTGGTGCCTTTTTTCTATTCAGGAGGTTCAGTGGTTTATTTTTTGTTGGTTTTTTTTTTTGTTGTTGTTGTTGGTTTTTTTTTTTTAATTACCTTGATCTTACTTTCCCCATTCCCCATTTGGTCACTGTTTGAACAGGAATGAATTCCCAGTCTCCAAAGCCCATATGTGATTTCTATGGAGTGCTCCCAAATTACCTAATCTCAGCTCATATGCCAGTGCACATTCACAGTTTAACATCTTTTTTTCCTTGGAATTGGGCACAGAAACTGCTAGTTGGCTCAGATGTAAAAATAATACTCAAAACACCGAGGCCAAACCCTGCACAATAAGTCTACATATGTGGTTGGGCACTAACAAGCAAGTAAGAAAATGATCTATTTAAAGACTCACTTCTGATTTAGACATCGCTTTGAAGCAGTGTGAGTAGCCAGCAGAGTCTGGTCTCCATCACAATTTTTCAAATATAAAAATTAAAAAATGATTATAATTATGCATTCTGAAAGCTGGATGGGGCCATGCTACACTGAAGCATATTTTCCAATGTAATTAAGGCTTTCAGCTGATTCCTTCTGACTGCAATTGTTATTTCAAATGTGAATTAATAAATCATGTCCATCTAGTTAAGAATTAAAATCAGTCTCAAGTATTCCTGCTTAGACCAGCAAACTTAAAGAGAGGGAGGGATGAATGCTCCCAAGAAATTCTCAGCAGAGAGAAGAAGAGAAGAAAAAAACAAGGAAAATAAAAAAGGGGCCTCGTCTTATTTAGGGTTTTCCAGGCATCTGAGAAACACGCAGGATGAAGTTACATGACTTGCACATATGGAAGCATTTTTCCAGCTTTATACTGAAATATGCAAATAGTCCACCCCTACTTTCACTCATGACTGGCTGCAAATACAAAATTCAAGCTGAATAATGTTAACTGCCCACATGCTCTGCTCTAAAGGATCCTCAAGGGCTTCTGGTCTCCTGTGGTACACACAGAGCACTTTAGCTATCACAGTGAATTAGTGTAAGGCCTGGTAATGCACCTTTAAGTATGTGAGCCCTTTTAAGGCACTTAGAGGTCAAGTCTGTGGCTATATAAAGTACAACCTTTGGAACATTTATTTTCACTTGCCCATCCCGAGGCTGGGATGGCACGCAAAGGCGGTGTTTAATTTCATAAGAGCCCTTCGGATTCCAAATTGTCCGAGTCATCAACTGGCTCTGATAGCCAACCAAAGTTTACAGGAATGTAATAAAGCAAGGTAAATATTGGCAGTCAGGCAGCCACTGCCAAGCGTGGCTGAGCGGGGCACAAGTAATTGTCATTGGGAAAGAAAGTTGTCGCTTTGCAAAGGGACCTCTCAAGAGCAAGGCACAAGGCAGAGCAAGTCCAGATGGGCCTCTTCCCTGGAACATAAACACAGACACTCAGTTCAGCCCCTTCCACATTTCTCAGCTATCCCAGACCATGAACAGTAGCTCCCGATTTGCCATCGATCAAAAATTCCCTTTGAGTAAAGAACTTGCAGTGCAAACATTACGTGTTTCTACAGACATTACAACAAAGGGATGCCCAAGCAGAAGTTATCTAAAATAAAACCAGCCCCTAAGAAAGGACTTGTAAATATCAAAGATCTTACACTATTTCTTCATCAAAGCAACGAGACAGAGCAGAGCATAAAGTATTATTTTTTCACAGACCCACTCATAAATGAGCACAGTTTTACCCTGAATATTGTAGTGGGGTTTTTTTCTGAGAGCAAAAATGAAGTGTGAAAGGCACAGGATGTCACTGCTGTGAGATAACAAGAGCTGCCATGTGCATGCCTGGAGACACCTGAGCTTCCAGAGCTGGACAGCTCTGCAGCGCTGCCAGGCCAGCTCCGCTCCTGGCACGGGAATGCTGTCTTTTCCTATTCTGCTGGGAGCTCCCTGGGTCCTGCAGAGAACACACCTGATTTACTCCAAACAGCACCCCATCCACTCCCCCTGCACAGCCTTCCCTGCTCACACTGGTCCCCTGTGCTGTTTATTCTGGAATTGATTTGGTTCTGCCTTCAGTGACAGCTCGCAATTAAAAATAAATAAATAAAATATATAAATAAAAGGGGAGAGCTCTTTGTACTTGTGACAGAAACAGTCAGACAAGCAGCTGTTTCACAGAGGTCAGTGCCCCGTGTCAGCTTTTGTTGCCTCTGTGTTCAGAGGAACAACTTGCTGGGCAAGGAGCATTTTCAGCACAGGTCTGTTTGTGCCAAAGGTACCAGAGCTGTAGCTGCACTCTCCTGTGTTCTTCAGTGCATCTCAGTCTGTTCTCTTTATTTAGTCCATGTTATTTATTTATATGGAACAGGAGTTTATCTATTGATACTTAAAAGGAAGATGAAGAGTTAGGAATCTGCTCTTATTGATCTGGATATTTGTAATGCAAATGACCAAATAACACTCAGAGAGGATGTCTGTTGGTTAATGTCATGTACACAGTTATTGTGTGGGGATACTAATCAACGTCTTACAGATTTTGTACAGACCTCTGAGCATCACAGAGTAGGTGCCTGGGTGGGAGATTGTGCCATTTTGAAGTTTTGTTCATTACTGGGTGTATGTCCTTGCCCTGAAAGCTCCCTGTGTCAGGCAAGATTTCTGTTTCTTGCTGATCTGTAGGATGAGGCTTGCTGTGAAAGCCACACACTGTTCTCTCAGGAAGAAGAGCTTGGAAGCTTTTCCACCTACCTGCAAGTAAAACCATTCTCCAAAAGTCACTCAAAAGGCTGATGTGAGGAGGCTCAGCCCCCTTGTATAGTTTTAAACTGTTATTCACTTTGCTGAGTGCCATTGCTGTCAAGGACAAGAAATACATTCATGACCCTGTTCACTGGTTTTAGCACTATGACTTTGTTTCATGTCAAAAAGCCCTAAAACCAAAAAAGGGTGTAAGGGAGGGCAGTGGAAGAAACCCATTTAACTCAAGAGGGGAGAAAAACTATTGCACTCTCGCCCTTCTTGTTCAGGATAATGCCCAGTGGAAATTGGAAAGTGTCACAACGCCACACTGAATACCAGTGCCCAAATCAGTCCCTGGTTAGCACAGAGGCCAGGAACCACTAAAGACAGAGCTGCAAACACACAAAAGCTCAGAGTGCTAAATGGAGAGGGTGGACTGCCACTGCAAAATTCCTGAAGACAGACACCCCCCCAGCTCTGGGCAGTGCCTGTCCCTCCTGTGCAGCAGCAAGCCACAATATTCACTCCCCACCGTGGCTTCCTCTCCCAGGCAGGGGGAAGCAGCCATGCCAAGCCTCCAGCGACAGCCTAATGACATTAATTTTCCAGGCATGCTGATGACAGCTCTGTGAAGGCTGGAATTTGAGTAATGCAGGTCGCACTGCCATTGTCCTGTGTCGGTGCAGAGGGGTCAGCCTGCCAGCAGACTCCAGGAGCTGCCTTTTTGTGCAAGGCACAGCTCAAACCAAAGCACTCCCTTCAAAGCCCTGCTGAAAAGAAACGAGAGTCTGCAGAAAACAAAGACATTTTCTGGAACTGATAAAAGGTGTCATAACTGACTAGTACCAACATGTCCATAGCACAGGAACAGGACAGTCCTTGCCCACGCTGCAGCTCACAGCTGATAGTTGTGAGATTGCCTGGCTTAGGCAGGAATGAGAGTTTCGGTTCAGCCCAGGCATGTTTTGCAGCACAGCTCTCTGAGCTGCTGACCTTTCCAGGCAACCCCTGTAACAAACTGACCAAGAGATATCTGGCTGATGGACAAAAATAGGCACATATTGTTCACTATCTCCACTTTTCCCCTTATCCCATTCCAAGCTCCATGTAAGATTTCTACCTAATATAGCCCCTGGTACCTCGCTGTGGTCTGTCATCGCTTACAAATGCACACGAGACACTTTGCTGATCTTTCCCCCTCAGAGTTCAAACCCCCCTGCTAACAGCAACACTGTCCAGAGCAATTGCTAATCCTCCCAGTTAAACCTGCAACACTCAGCTATGGCCAATTAAGCTGCCTGCCCAACAGGGAGGAGAGATCCAGCCCAAAACTCACCCACGAAGCAGAACTGGCGAGCCAGGACAACTCTAACAAACAGCAACTTTATTCCTCTTTTTGCTGTAAGGCCCCACCACTGCACAATATTAGCACTATCTTCATCTTCCTCCCACAGCCACATCCCAGGGGTTAAACCCTTGGCAGAAGGCTGTGGGGGTTGCAGCAGGACAGTGAAGCATGGGCCATGGCAACATGGAACTTGAAGCAGATCTATCCTCAGCAGGCATCTGCTGAGGCCAGGCAATCCAATTGTCCTCTTTCTTTGTTTCATTTATACCTTTCCTCAGGCCTGAGCTGTCCCTTGCCAGCTTGCCCAGCTCACTGACACGGTGGGCTCACTGTCAGGTGTCACCCAGCAGCTTGGTGATTACAGCTGCTATCGATCCTGGCAGCAGAGCCACAGCCCAGGAGAGAGGTGTGCAAGGGTCACCTGATTGCCACCTTCTGGAGAGGGAGACAATGGAGACACTGCACTCCAGACTGCTCAGCTACTGCTTCAAACCCTCAGCAGATGCTCTACAAAAGAGAAAAAGTCTCCAGTTTTCAGAGAAGTGTGCCCTCCTCTCTCTGAAAACCTGCCCCACAGTAATTACTGACCACACGGTCATGGGATTTGAAGGTTTGAAGTTTAGCCAAATAAAGACATTCTTGTCTTCATCATAACAATTTAATCACCAGGTTTATCTTCCTGTGCAAGGTAAAGAGTGATTTCAGGAGCTGCATGTAAAGCAGGCTAAAACAAGTGTCACAGCCAGGATTTTCACAGTTCTCAGCACATGTTACAAACCATTACGCACTGCTGGGAGATGATATTTGTTATATTTGTTATATTTGATCATTCAGTTGGTTCTTCCTTGACTATCTCTTCCATTACACAGTTCTCTGTTCTGTCATCAGGTGAGACATGTCCCAGTGTCCCTTTCAAAGTGATGATTAGCTCCAATTAACATAAATTCTACGAAACAGAAGCTTCAAGAGAAGCAATACACCAGTTGTCTCCACAGTTCTTCCACAGGGATCAGAGAGCAGGACATTCAGCAGTTTCTTGGGGGCTCTCTAGTGATGTTTTAAGGAGGTGAGAATGAATATGTGACCTAAGATCCACCCAGGAAACAGCTGTGGAAGACAAGCAGTGCTAGTGCAGGAGAAGAACAAGAAGGAGATGGAAGGCCATCTTCTTTAAAAGGAGTGTTTTTTAGGACAACCAGTGAAGCCAGCAGTCTCCTTTCAATGCACCTATTCACCACAAAAACACAAGATCTTCCTGCCTTATCTTGGGAAGGTTAAGTCAGGGGAAAATGCCAGGGAGCAAGTACAGCTGGAGCTCCTATCCCCACATCACACAAAGCCTTCAAACAAATCTACGAGGTTTGGTTTGTTTCCAACCCCTGCAAATCAAGCAACACAGATTAATTTGCAAACCTGCTGGTGGATGGAACCCTACAGGGCTCACACAGCTCTAATTTTAACCCGCACCCCCATACCCTGCACAAACACATCCATGGAACAGAACCTCGCCCATATCCAAGCTGCCTATTTGTTCACTGCCAAGAAGTAGATTAGAGTTCAATTCATTCTGATTAGAGGATTGGACTGATGTGTGAGCCAATCCTGATTTTTGCCCAACACCACTCAGTCACTGTTCACTCACTGGCCCAAGTTGATCCTGGCTTTTGTGCAGCCATAAAAACGGTCTCCTCCTGTTTTCAGGGCTGACTCAAACGGGAACCCCCGCAGCACTCAGCCACCAGCCATGGACACAGCGTTCCTGGCACGGATCCACAGCAAAAATGCTCAGTCCAACGGGGACTGTGGCCACAGCAAACTCACTTGGTGTCTGGGGGAAATAAACTCTTTGTGTGAAGTGCTCCCCATACCTTCTGCATGGGTAGCACAGCCACTACCCATCCCAGCAATCTCTGGAGATGAACCTGCTGGAATGACAGGCTCTTTCCACTATTCCTGCCTCCACGCAGGCCCCAGCATTCCCAACACCCAAGGGGAACTCACTGGAAACCAAGCTGTCAGCCCTACCCTGTGTGCCTCCACGCCAAAATAGGAGAGTCCTCCTCTGCCATCCCTCTTAGAAGAAAGGATGTCAACCTGGGAGCTACTTTCACCAGCAGTGCCAACCAAAATACTCCAGAGGTAATTTATAAAAACACCTTCTCAGTGTGTGTAACAGGAGCAGGCTGTGCCTGAGCTGCTGCATTTCCCTCCTCTCTGCAATGGCCACCTGGGATGCAAGCCAGCATGTACTTCCTAAGCTCCAGGGGTGGCATTTGCAGTCTGGGACATCTCACATCTGAGGCAGCTCCCTCCTGTGCCTTGTTCCAGGGGACTGGCAGGACACATGCCCACCCCTCTCCCGCACTGCCGGACGCACCGTGTGGGCAGGGAGTGGAGGTGAAACAAATTCAAGAGGATGGGAGAAAATGGCAACTCAGAACTGACAGAGAGGCCACTGCTTGAAGCTGTGTGATATTCCCAGCCCCCGAGGAGAGCAGAAAATGGGAAACACAGCCTTGGTTTCCAGAAATTCATATCCACAAAAATACAACACAAAGTGACTCAGAGGAGCATGTTTTCATACACACGCACGCTGTGCATTCCCCTGCCACCAATAACAGGAGTGAACAAAAAGGCACAAACACCAGGTCCATATTCCACATGTCATGTGGAATTGTGCAACCCTCCCCAGCACAGCCCTGGCCATCAGCAGGCACGTGTCACTCCTGCCACTGAAGGAGCAGGTGCCCCCTTGAAGCTGCTTTAGTTCAATCCCCGTGTTTTCTGTCAGCAATCATCCTCATTTCATATTTCTGCACAGTATTTTATTCACCTGTTCTCTTGGTTTTGTTCCCATAATTATATTTTGCTTTTCCTTTTTTCCCCATTAACTTCACCCCCCTTACATGTCCCCCAGGTAAATGATGTGTCCAAGCACTATATTTTAAAGGGGTGCTACACTTCCCTCTTTCTATAGACCCAGAAGTCAGTTGAGAACACCAAAGCCTTTCTTTGTACAGACCCACTGATACTTTTTGTTATGTATAAAAATCACTCACTGTGGCACAGATCTCGAAGCCCAGAGATGCTCCAGGCATGTACACCTGTGCATGGGCCACGTAGAGGGGATTGTAAAATAAAAATGTTCCATTTCTCATGATAATCATGCACTGCCTCACATGGCCTTTACAGCAGCTTTCTAAAGACAAATCCTTCCTCAGTGAATGTTTCCTCTAAGTCCATGGAAGCAGCTGGTGAAGTTTGCCACAGGTCCCTAACATTTATGTGCACTGTTGTTCTTTCTCCCAGCATTAGCTGTTAGTTTTGGAGAGCAGAAATCGTGGGCTGTTTTTCTGGCTGAATGTGTTCAGGATTCCTTGTTAGCCAGTATTTGCACAGAGTTTCTGGGCACAATGGCAGAAGAAGGCGGGTAAAACAATTAGCCTAAACCAGGGCGACCCTCAAGCCTTTTCAACAATGGACTGAAGGTCTGAGAAGAGAGGGATGTTTCCAGAAGCCTGTCATTTTGGCTTTTGTTCCTTCCTCCTGCCCCAGTGAATCATCTGTAATACCTGTTCTCACACAGCCACGTCCAGTGGCTGTGTTACATTAGCACATCTTTCTTGGTGAGGAGGATACAGAGGGCAGAGATAAAAAGGCAGTTTTGGACCCATTCGTTATAACTGTGTTTTCTAAGGCAATATGTGAAACCTGTCACTGTCTCTCCTGTAATTTCCCTCCCCCTTTGCTGGCTTGTTTTTTGTTTTTTTTTTTTTTTTGGGTTGCATATCATGACCAAGAGGCTGGATCATCATGCACTGAGGAAATATTAATTCCTTTGCTGTTGCATCTAAAAGCTAAGATGACGAATTTCTGTGCCATGCTACATTATACGGGGATAAAGGAACAAAAGGGTGAAGGACAGTGGCTGCATGGTGTCTTAATCAGATGCAGATCAGCCTAAGAGCATCAGACCATCAAATCCCTGCTCTGCAGCAATCGTGCACCTTTAGTCAGGCTCTGAATGGGCTGAGATAGATTCGGGGCTTTATTGAAAGATCATACAGGATGACTGCAAAATCCCATTACTTGTTGATTAAGTATTGATTGCCTCGGTATTAACAAGCCAGCTAATATGAAGTGACCTCTGAGGCCACTGGTTGGAGGAAAAAAAAGACAATTTACTAAAACAGGCAGGCAGATGAATAAGAGGGCTAGATCTGCTCTTGGCTTTTAGCTTCGGTTAAAATGTCACACTCGATAGTGCAGATCAATGCCCACTTTATTTCCTTGCAGCCGTCTTATTACCATCATGAGGCTGCCTCCTTTGATGCTTTTTAATGACCCTCTGAACCGCGTGCTCTGCTTACCCACTGCCTTTGACTAAAAGGAAAGGAAAAGCTTTTTTTTTCCCCTTGCTGGTGATGGAGTGGCTGAGAACATGACATTGTGCCAGTATAAGTGGAGCAATGAGGTTTCTCGGGTCACCGGTGCTGCGACTCTGCTCTTTCACTCGGTTTCTAGCTTTTCTTTCTTTCTTTTCTAGATTTCAAAAAGTCTTGCTCCTTTTCATAACTTCAAAACTGGTGAGATATTAAGAGACCACCTACTGACAACTTCTGTCCAACGCTCTTATTTGTGTTTTTAAGTGCAATAAGTTTAGCAGCTCTTGTTACATTAATTCTCCTGAAAAGCACCTCACCCAATTATTTTGAATCTAACTTTTTTTTCCTTGTTGCCACTTGCAAATCGAAGAATTACTTTTGATGGTGAATAAAGAGCACTGAGGGGATACAGTTTGAGTCTCCTGAATCAAAATTGGACCATATTAAGAACCCTGAAAGCTCAGAGACTTTCCTCTTCAGCACATGCACAGACTTTTAATCTATGTATTGAGTCCAACATAAATACACATTAAAGAGAAGACAACAATTCTTATACTCAAAATGCTGCAATTCTGCAATGTATTTACATAATCATATTTAGTTCTTAGATTAGCCTGCCAATAATTCAATGTTTTGAAGGAAACAAATGCTATACAGAACAGAGACAATTCAATACCTATTGGAAAAAGACATAAAGGGTATTTGAAACTCCTGGATAAATTAAGAACGTGGGGAAGAGAAGGTGAGTTAGGGAAACAGCTATTCCAACAGCAAAGATCTTCTTCTGCTTGTGAAAGCCTGTAAAGCTAATGAGCCAAAGTTGAATGGATGTTAATGTAGGAATCTTGTGCACACATCTGTAAGCTGGAGACTTGGGGAGGGGGGAAGCAGACACATGAAGTGGAAGGCAAAAAAAGATTGACTGGAAATATCCTTAGGATGGGCCTTAGCTTTAAACAAACAGCAACAGCGGTGGCAACTTCTGCCTTGGAAGGAACCAGTGGGAAGCCCTGTGGCAGTGGCACTGCCTGGTGACATTGGCCTGATCCAAAATCACTGAGGCTTCCTCCCAGTTTCAGCAGACTGGGGTACTTAGAACGTAAGTACAAAAATCTCTCATTTGTTCAGCAGTGGCAGAGTGACATAATTCACGTGCCTCATTGCTTTAATTTCTCTCTCTCCTCCCCACCACTCTCCCTTTTCTGTGGTTTTGTGGTAGACACACATACAAGAAAATAATAAGCAACATCAGGAGACACTTGGGGGAGCCTGTAGAAGTTTTGCTGGTAAGCACAGCCACGCTCACCCTCAGCTGCTGAATCAGCCACAAATGCAGGATCTGGCTTCTTATTTCCTCCTTTCCCTCCTCTCCTCTTCAATGTGACGCTCTTAAAAATCAGAATCACGGGCGTAATCTTTGGAGTGTGAGACCTTGATGGAATGACTTAGATTATTGCTGTATTACTATTATTTATATAGTGCCATAAATGTGCACAATGCTTAGCAGAATAAAAGACACCCCTCTTGCACCAAACTGCGCAGAGCCCCGGCTAATGCAGATGGATAATTTCCAACACACACACAGAGGCATCCCCACCCCTCCCCTGGCTCATCTGCAAAGGACTCCAGAGCTTTGGGAGCTTGCTCCTTTTTTTGCAAATTACTCCACAAAAGTTCCTCTTTAAGCTGTAAGCCCAGCTTGAAGGCTGTTGGCCAAATGGAGGCATGTAGGGGCTCAGATCTGGAGCGCAGCCTAACAGGCTTGTCCATAAACGTGTGCCTCTCCAGCATCCTGCCTGCTGCAGCTCTAATTATAAATTACCCCTGTAGACACACTGGGGTTCGAGTGAATTAAGCAAAAAATTTAAACTGGCTGATAGGAAAACAAGTTTTTGCACAGCATTCCCAATAAGAAATTATACACTTGTTATGCATTACAGTCTGTGCTCAAAATGCTATTTCAGCATTCTGGGTATTAAAAAAGGAAGCTTATGTGGTCTTGTGGTGAAAGACTGTGAAGGATTATTTAAAGTAAACTGTAGGGAAATATAAAACAAACCCAGTTAATTTATCACAACAGCGAAGATGCATAAATAAGATGTTTATGAACAACAAGGACAGTTTACCTATTATTCCAAAGAATTCATGTTTTCAGGAGCAAAAGACTTCCTTTAAAGAAAAACGATACCAGTTTTTCTCAGCTCAACAATATAAAAGTTTTTATGGAAAGCTGCCTGAAAATCTCAGTTCAATGTACTTTTCACTGTTTCTAATTATAATCAAGATCTCTTAGGTCCAGTGACAGCACTGCACATCTTTGGAAAATTAGATCAAAGACAGAACCTGGTGCCCACTGAGCTTTGGGAAGGTGCAGCCCATGAGAGGAAACACATGAGAGGAAACAAGAACCTCAGCAACAGGAATCAGCCAACGCTCATTGTCTTTAACAGAGTCAGTGCAGCTCAGCACAGGTGAAGTCCTGGATAATTACACATAATCTGTAGAGATCTTTAATACAAATTGAACAAGTGATGAACTCATATAACCCACGTTCCAGGCTAAGCTTCCTCAATGCCAGTCTCACAAAGGATGTCAAACCCAACAATGAAGGGCCTCAGTACCAGCTTGATAATGCATCACTTTGCTTTTATGATTCAGCCAATTCCCAACAGGGGAAATCCCAAGAGCCCTTAAGGAAGTTTGAGCAAACACACAACCGTGGACATCAATCACCAAACGAGATGAACTTTAAGGTCCTTTCCAACCCAAACCATTCTGTGATTCCACAACACAAGTAAAAAAAGCAGGAGATGAGAAGCAAACAGCTTGTCTTTAAAGCTTTCTGGCTCCAAGTTAGCAGGGCATCGAGATGAAGTGGGGCACCTGTCTGCTCACAAGTCACTGTTTCAGGCCACGTTCACACTCACACAAATAGTGTGTTGGTTTACCACTTCTTTCCAATTCAACCTGCTTTCTTAACCACACAGGCTGGGAATGGCTGGAGTGAAACCAAAGCATTTCTCATGCCCCCAAACTGCTCGTGAGACAGCCCAAATCCACCCTGTACCAGCTCAGTTCCCTCTGAGAGGAAGCCTGTGCTTTCATCCATGTCCTGTGCTCCACGGAATGAGGACATCATCCTGGGACAATTCCTGGGTTTATAATTCAGGGAGCACTTCCCACCGGGGTGTCAAACATTGTCAAGCACACCAGCTGGCCAGCCAGATAGATGGATATATACAATAGATGGATAGACAGAATAGAAGGATCATATTTCAGTGAAATGGCTGCTTCTTCAGGAATGCCAATTGTAATTTAAAAAATGGTGACAAGTGCTTCTTAGCCTGTGAACTCTCCTATTGCTGGGCTGAGCAAAATGGGGGTAGTTTTCCTTTAAATTTTGCCAGTAATGATATGGTACACAAAGTGACAGACTACAGGGTTTGGGTAGAATGCTAACATTGTTCTTTTTTCCCTTTTAAAGGTCATGTGCAAGAAAACCTCTCTAGTTAAATCTATCCATTTAAAATCACCATTAGGTCACAGAAAGCAGCCTCAACGTGCTAAGAGTCTTCAGTTGAAAATACATGCCAGGGTCTGGCTCCTACAGAGCTGCTGGATGAAGGGATGCTTTGGAAGGTGTGTTCCAATGCTTTGCTACAAAATCTGTGATTTGCCTCTCAGACCTATTTTCACCCTTTCAGATGAGACGAGGTTTTCAGTGCATATCCCGTTTTTAATAAGGAAGGAAGCAAGCAGGTGTTGATGTGCAGCATAAAACTGCAACAATTCCAACTGCATTTGTCTGATGGGGATGATAACACGTTTCAGCAAGGTATACACCGGGGTATGATGGAAATAGGACTGAAATCCCCTCCTGAATTGGGGTCCTATGAAGTATAAATTTAAGTTTCACTTTAATTTGTTACAGCATGCCGTTGAAAAGCAACAGCATTTAGAGATCACTGAGCAGACGCTAATGTGGTTCAAACAGACAATACTAATAATCTTGATATTACTTAATAACATGTGTTTTCCCTTCAAAGACTTGCTGCAGAGCAAAAAGCACACAGAAATACTGATATGGCTTTCACTTGCAATGCAGATGGCACAGCCACTCTAGGAACAGGGAGGAGGGAGTTGTCCCAGGAAAGACTCACCTGGATGAGCCCCACAGGGTTGGATGCCTGGCTGTTGTGTCTGAATCAAACATAAAGCATGGACACTGTTGCTAATTAAGAATTAAATTGTTTTTTACTTCCCTGTGCAAAACGTTTTAACAACAGGAGCAGTTTCGCAGCAAAAAAATGCATGAAAACCCCAGCCATTTTTCCCAAGGAAGTTGCAAGTGTTCTGGAATCAATGGAAAACATCACATCCGATGAACCCCTGTGTTCTCAGACTTCAACACTTCAACCTAGTAAGATATGCAAGAGCTCTTCTTGAAAGAAGAGTTTGGTGGACAGCAGATCCTCTAATCTAAGGAGTTAAAAAAAAAAACAAACCCAAAGCATTCATTGGATCCTTGGGAACAGAAATTCCATGCTGAGGCAACTGCTTTGCATTTTCAAACGAAATAATATTAAATACTGTGGTGTAGTATTGCTGGGATGGCTGGTACTGATTTTACTTATGCTGAGCAGTGATTTACTGTGGAAGTAGCCACATTTTTTCCAAGAGGTCTGCTGATGTGTGGATATCCCCATGCTGCCCCAGAATAAAAAGCACATTTTCTAGAATTTCATAAGGATCAAAATTCATAACACTTTATACTCAAAAGGTTTTTAATTAAGTGCCACATTATTGCTACTTGCATTGCATGGACCAAACTTTCAAATGAGCTCACAGACATATTTTCAAGTGCCCAGTATTCTCTAGAGTTTAAAAAGAGCTCAGCTCCTACCTCAGCACCTAAAAAAAGTGTGAGTGTTTCAGCAGTGCTCAGAGATGAGCTCTGTTAATAAACCTGTCCTATACATCTGAAATAACAGCAAACATACACATCACTCTACAGATTCTGAACATCTTTTAACACAGCCTCACAAAAACTGTTATATTGGGATGACTGCACTTTTCACCATTAAAATATTTGAAAAGCTCAACTATTTCTTTGGACTTGCAGGCTTGAAAAAAAACAATCCCATGGAAAAAAGAAAAAAAGCTCTTCAGCTTCAATTGGTGATTATTAAAACTTTAAAAGAAGCACATCCTACAGAAAACAATTAACAACATCTGAAGATTCCTCTGCCTGCCCAGATATCTTAATCCGGATGGTTAATTATAAATTAAATTTATCACATACATGCAAAAAAATATACATGTAGCCACCCAACAATTTGAGATAATGCCAACATGAAGGGAAAGACTTCTGTGTGAAAAGTGAAAGGATTAGCTTCAAATGGTTATCCCTGGAATCTGACAAACCGTACACACACCTTACTTTAGCTCAAATTTGCCTTGCCAATCAGGTTGTTAAATTACATAACAATTTGATGCTTCTTAACAAAAGCAGCATCCCAAGCATTAGCTTCTATTGTGGCAGTCAGAGAAATGGATGGCTATTTCCTGCCTACAATCTTTTTTATTTTTTCCCCCTAATTTTACTTTTTTTTTTTTTTTCCTGGGAGATATATTATTTGGTTGGGTTTCTTTTTTTTTCCTTTTTTTTTTCTTTCCCTCTTTTTTTGTTTCTTTGTGAGACGCTCCGTATTCCTTAGGTGCTGTTAGTCACTTTGTTGTGACCACGCAGAAAAAGAAACAAATAACTCCTCCCTGCTCTGTTCCGAATGCATGTTGTGTTCACTTTGTTATTACTTTATGTAAGAGGTGACACGAAACCAGCAAAGCCAAGGCAGAATGGAGAAATACATATGCTCCCTTTCTGCCTCACACACACACACACACACACTCACAAATCCGTGACACTTGTTAAGTGGCAGCGACGCACCACGAGCATCTCCTACATTTCCTCTGGTGCTGATTATTAAACACGAGCCGTTTTAAAGAGTTTGCCGAGCAGGGCGGGGGAGAACGGCTCGGCTTTGATTTGCCTGTCGGAAGCACAAACGAGCCAACGCTCCACCAGGGCAGTAACAAAGGGAGCTGCCAGGCTGCAGAGATGGACAGCAGCTCGCCTTTCTCCTGCCTGCCAGGTCCTCTGGGGGCAGAGCACGGGCCAGGCTGTAGCACTGCCTCGTTTGCTTCCCGTGGGTCGCAGAAGCAAGTATTGTATCACTCAAACCCCACAATAATTTGGGGGGTCGTGGCTATCAGTTTATGTGTTAAAAATGACTGAAGGCCACGCTTCAACTCCATCAGTAACACACGCAAATTTCCCTTGATGGCTTTTTAGCAATTATGAATATTTCTACTTTTTTTTCTCTGTCTGCTACAAGACATGGTGAATATCCTGCACAACATGTGGAGCTGGAGAAGCCTCACTGCTGCATGTTTGGAGGTTGCTGGTAATTGATTTCACTGACCACATGTGAGGGGCACGGTAAGCCCGAGTGTAGACGTGCTGCTCGTTTCCAGGATGACAGTGCATCCACAGGCAGGAATTTGGTTAATTGCACAGATCAGGATGTCAGAACTCCCTCATGGCAAGCTACTTAAAGTGAAAACATTTCTTACTGGGTTCTGCTTCTGCTTCTCACATGATCAGATCAACCCCAACTTCCACCCAACTATCTACACACCTTGGTTTTCACTTGCCTAGACTATTCTTTGTGTGTGTGTGCAGCCCTGATTCTTCCCCTTTCTCCACATTAAGCAACTTCCACTGAGAAAAACAATCTTCCACTTTGACCTCTGCCAGTTACCCCCTCACAAACCTGCTGCCGGCCAGAGATCCATCCCCAAATGTCCCATTTGTGTGGTGAAGGGCTGCCCCCTTGAGTATGTTCTCCAGTGCACCCAGTCTGACGCCAGAATTACCATGGTGGGTCTGCAGACACCTGAGAGAAGGAAACACCAAAGCCAGAGGCTCCCTCCCTCTGATCTCCAGCAGAAAGAGTGGATCTTGTTACCTGGTCAAAGCCCTGTAGCTGCTGTACACCAGGTGTACAGGGAATATGCTGTGGGGCTCGGGCCCCAGCAGTTGAGGACAAGTGGCACATTCTGCTTTTTCCTTATATTAGGAATAGGACATAACAGTAGCGCTGCTTTTTACAGATCCTTATTCTGCACTGAGCTTGTCTCTGACTAAGGCCAGATCTCTCAAAGCTGGCTTGCATGCTCAGTGGTCAAAATTCCCAGGACTGAAGCCATTTAACTGAAGTGCATGTTGCTGTGCAGCAACACAAGAGGACCACACCTAAACCCAAATTCACTCCACATACACTCTTCCAAGTAAAGTCCTTGCCAGGAAAAACATTCTCATCGTGTGACATTACATGAGACAGCAAAGCCAGTGACTGTATCACACTATTCTACCAAACTTTACTACGTAGTTGTGCAGAAAACCACAGAAAACCCTTGTCCTGTTGTTCTTGAAGCTGGTAGGGTTGTTCAGCTCCTTCTGAAGGACACCTGGCAGGCATTGCACAGCAGGAGCCTTAAGGATTGGCTCTGAAATTTTGGGATTAGCAAAATGGTTCTGGTATCACCGCAGCAGGCAATGGGATCCTCACCATTTCTGAGTGATACAAATGGTGCATTAAAGACCAAGTGAAGCCACCAAATCCTATCAACCCTGCCTTCCACATACCTAGAGACTCCAATGCCCAGGAGAACGATGTTGAAGGGGAAAATGTTAAAATATGACCCACCTTGAGGCTCCGAGAGAGGTTCAGATTTATGAGGAGGAAGGGGGGGATTATGTATGGGTGACTTAAATTTCTGCTGCTTTACAAGAAGCAGGCCCATCTCCTTAGACACTGTTTAGTTCAGTCATCAATCTAAATGCATCGCCTCAGGGAAATGGATCTCATCTTTTGCCCGTTGGAGCTGTTTCCTCTGGAGTGAGGTTCAGCTGGACTCAACTCTGCCAGTCAGTGAGCAGCCTGGTTACTGTGAGCAGTTCGAGTCCTCAGCCTCCCTCCAGGTCCCCCCTCCATTTCTCTTTACTTGTCCAACTCCATACTGGCAGAAGACAGCAAGGGTTAGAGGAGACTGTTTTGGAGAGGAAAAGATAAATAGCCTAAAAAGGAGATGAGATTTTCCATTTGCCCTGAGGTGGAAGGAGGGCAGGGGAGGGGTGAAATAAGAGGAAAAAGACAGGTAGTGCTGGAGGAGAAAAATGAGATTCTGTCTGGTGTTTCATTAAACAAAACAAAAAAAAATGCAATTTGTTTGGAAGAAAAGAACAATTTAATTTTGTAGGCAAAAGGCTCCTGGCTTTACTTCCTAGTGGAACAATTTGGTTTTATGAGAGGAGACTTTCCAAGCCAACCATGACTGTACATATGGCACAGCTTGATACCTGCTCTCTGTATCCTGATGGCTCAGCTACTGAATTTGTCACATTCCTTTGCTACTCTGAGTTTTTCAAGAACTGCTGCAGTGCTTCCTGCTCTTAGGAGTTATTTACAGCAAATTTATGAGTCTGCAGAACTATCTGCCAAAAAGTAACAGGGGGGAAAAAAAATCAAGTAAGCTATTAACTGCAAATTATTTGTCAAGCTCCTCTTGCCAACTCTTCCAGACACAGACCAACATTTCACCACACCAAAACATCCAACGTGCTGTCCACGAGCTCCCTTTCAAATATCTTTGATTGCAAGTGCTACAAGACCAAGCTGAGCTGCAGGAGCATGAAAAAAGACCACGGTAAAATGGTCCAGCAGCAGCTGCACCCAGCACCAACATTCACCACTAACATCCCAGCAAAACAACCTACTCAGCACCTCCAGCTCCCACCAGCTCCCTCTTGGAATGCCTGTGTTTTACAGCTAGAAAAAAATGCCAGAGTTGACAGTACCTCCCAGATGTCCTCTAAGCATTTGTTTCATCCCTCTGCAAGTCTTTTCCCAGGTTCATCCTTCCACAGGGTCTTTCCTAGGCCCTGTTCCTCATGTTGGCTTCTCAGGCTCCAACTCAAAATGGTCCTAGACATGGTCATCATTAATGAGCCTTCTGATGCCATTCCAAGCCTTCAGGGGTTTCCAAGCAGAGGGTTGAATCCAAGCTCTGCCACACTGGGATTCAGGGTAAGAAAACTTCCTGCACGGTTGCTTTGATGAGGTTCAGCAAATAACTCCGCTGGGTCCAGCTCTGCCTTCTGCTTTCCCCTCAGTGCTCAGCAGCTCGGTCCCTCACTTTGTGGCACATGGAGCCACGTTTATCTGCAGCACTTTGTACCCCATCTATCTGCTGGTTCATGACAAGGGCCTCCAGCAGACCTCTGGGTGAGCAATGGCCTGGCCGGGGGCTCGGGGGGTGTTTGACAGCACTGCAGCAATATGTAGATTGTGTATTTGTGCACGTACCATATAAACACTATGGACAGTATATTTTGCTTGCCTTCCTGCATGATGAACAGCCACACCAGAAAGGACTTCTGCTGGGATGAGCCAATGAAATCCTTTTTTTTTATTATTATTTTATGTTTCCAGTGTCCACGCGATTGGAATAAACTGTAAATTAGGTGTTACAGCACCGTAGTTTGGGTAGATGGGATGCTTTAGAAATGTAGCTTTAGTTTGTTATAACATAATAGCAGCTTTGCTTTGTTGTGACAGTGGCAATAAATAAAGTTACTACAATGTATAATGCTGTAACCAACCAAAACTAGTCTAACAAACAACAAATCAAGGGGAGCAATACCCACCCAGCACTTTATGTACAGAAATATTGATGATCTGTGCTTAAACTTCCCAGGTTAGAAAGTATCCATTTTTCAAGAGATCAGACGATGGTGATCTGCTCCCTCTGCTCCCTGAGGTGAATGCCAAAACAGAGTTCTTGCCGTTTTCATGCACTGATAATAATTGCAAAGCAGAGAGGAGATTTTCTTTTTTTTCTTTCTCTAAGTAAAGATTTCTGGCAGTTCCAACAGCCTCGTTACTATTGCACGTTAGTCACAGTTTATTCACATCAGAAGACCAGTGGAAGGTTGAGACAGGCAGGGGACTAAAGATGGATCTCTTCTAGAGTTATAAAAGGATTTCCATTTGTTAACAGCTCTGCCTATGAAGTATGCAATGACATTTTCCTACTGTGCTATTTCCATGCCTCCTGAGATGCCAGGTTATAATGCAAAACATCTGAATCATTAAATTTATACAGTTATTTAATAACCCATGTAAAATACATGGCGATGTTGCTTCTTTTAAAACATATGCACCCCATAAGAAAACAATTTCCTGCAGTCTGTGGTGTAGCTGGATTTCAGTAGTTTCTGTTGGACAAAACGGGTTCAAACTTCCATCTTCTGTGCACCCAGGAGCCACTGATACCCAACACCACCAAGCTACTGCTGACAGACCCTTCTGCAGAAAATCTACTCCCCTTTAGAGATGATTAGTCCAAAAGAGAATATATACCATATATAAACATATAGTGATATAAATATATAGCCAAAATAATCACAGCTAGCAATAGTGCAAAGGTGGAACACAATCAAAACATCAAACATATTCTTCACCTTAACTGTGTGTGATTTTTCACCAGCTGTAGCAGAACAAGACGTGTTCTCATGAACCCCCTAAGACTCACTTGGGGTCTAAGACAGAATTTAACTTTCTGGGAATTGGCTAAAATTCTGACTGTTTTCCACAGGTCCTTTCTAGCTCCAATACTTGGAGACAAGTCCCCTCTGTTGACGAATAGTTGCTTCTTTACTAATAATTTTCACAAGACCCCATGACAGACAACTGCTAATATGGAACATAATGAGAGAAAAATATTGCTGGCACAGGCAGGATTCAGCAGAGAGAGGGTCAATTCTGTTTATAGACTTGCTGAAGTTTTTTGGTTGGTTAAAAAGCTGACAGACTGCATTAGAGCTAACATTCCCATATTGATTATACCATTTCTGAGCCTGCCCTCGCTGTGACAGGAGCAACATAATTAGTTTTTTCCTTGTTAAATATTTGTAAATCATTCGTACTTTTATGGGCTGCATAACCTGGCTGAGAGCTTCCAAAAATCTCCTGGTAAGTTGTTTAACTGTGGGAAAAGCTGCTGCAGTGGGGCCTGGTTTCTGGTTTCTGCCCTCCCATGAGGGCAAAAAGAAGGGAGGAATGTCTCCAGTGGATGTTGTCCAGGAGGGATGAGAAGGTACCTGCCATGACCTGGTTCCCCTCCAGCCCTGAGGCAGCAGCACAGGGTGGGAGTGACAAAGTTTCTGAGAGGTACAGCAGCGTGAGAGCTGCCAGTGGTGAGCCCTGGACTGCTCCTGAGCAGGGAGAGGCATTCAGGATGCAAATCAGGGCCCTCATTCAGCACTTAAGCACAGGCTGAGTCCTATTGACTTCCTGGAATCAAGTGTGTGTTTAAATGCTTCCCTGAGTGCTGGATAACTGTCCAAGGGAACAAAGAAGGGAAGGGGTAAAGAAGAATGAAATAAACAGTTTTTAGGGTAGAATGGTGGAAGCTGTTCTAGAGTTATTCTAGTGGAGATAAATATAAAAAAATTAAAATTTCGCAGTATGACTTAAGAGAGTGGGTTATACCAAAGTGTTGTTTGAGAAACATTTTCAACTCTTTGGCTTAGTAAACAAATTGAAATAGTATCACACAAAATAAAGGCAGAGGAGTTATACATGATATTTCCTTGCTTTTTAAGATTTCTTCTTTGCATTGTATAGACAGGACAAGAAGAGACTGGGTTCTTATATGCACCGTTATTTGCATTAACCAGATGTAAATGATGATGCAAGTTGAATGAACCTCCAAAGAAGGTTTGTTTCATTCCAGATAACCTTTCAGATTGTGAGTTCTTTGGGACTTCTTATTCTGTCAGGGTCAGAAATACCACATTACTTGTGTAGGTCTCTCCCTCATCTAAAGCAGGAGGTGCTGAAGCATGTCAAGACATGGTGAGAAAACACCAACTTCCAAACTGCAAAAAGGATGTTTAGCAGAGCTTTTCCTGGTGAACAACTTTTGCCACACCCAGGATAACTCCTCTCTCCCAAGTATCAATGGGCAAACAAATGTTCTAGTCCACAAAGATGATGTTGTTGTTGTTATTCCATGCTTTCTTTTCCCTTTGTTCTTCCTTTTACATGTTTTTATTTCTCATGCCTCTTTTTTTCCCCTACAGAAGACCGTATAAATAAGCCTGTACCATTGAGAGCAGTTTCCTGATGGATCTGAAGGAAATATAAGAACCTGTGGAATTCTTCAGTGGCCAGTATCCAAAATTAACTCTGAATCAGCTTTCCACACGGCAACTATTCCTATGATTGGCAACATCAGTGTTTTAAATCTAATCCTGAATTTGGGGTTCAAAATCCAATTTTAGGTTCAAAAACAAAATCCAAAATGCAAATAGGCAGTGGCTTCTGCCTTGGGGGGTAAAAAAAAATCAAAGCAAAAATCTCACATCCAAACACCCTCAAAGCTTCAGAATAATGGATTAAAAGAAAAAAAAAATAGACCAGACTACTGCTAAACTCCAAGCACCACTTGCTCAAACAATCTCTAGAACTGGGCTTTCCAAACAATGTCTCTGCCCTGCTTCACACAGGATGATACTTAGGTATTTGTTTCCATCAGAAAACAAAGGATACAAACATGGTTTTCACAATTAGAAAGATAATCACATTGCCAATGATATAGATTTGTGCAAGGTTTTCCTCCAACACTGATATGATGTTCAGTGCAGGAAGTGACTGAGGAATCAAAGGAACTTTTTCCTATTTCCACCATTTATTTTACATGAGATATTGGAGCCTGTTCAATAAGTGTAATAAGCATAAACTGTGGCACTTACAATACTACCCACTAGATTAATATAGAGTAATATTTATTTTAAATGCCACTTAGAAAGAAATGGTTGGATCCCTTTCTAACTCAATGTATTTAGACTGAATCAATCCAAACCCTGAAATCAAATTCAGAGACTGAAATCGATATTCTCCCCGCTAATTTTGTATGCACACAGCCCCTCAGAAAGCACTTTAGAAGAACAAGAAAGTAAAGTTTTATCTCTGGGATGTCCAGTCCCTTCTTGAAGGGATTTTCTTTTCCTTTCTCTCTCCCTTTTGAAACCATTTCTCCAGACTTCTGGAAGCGACAAATCCCTCAGACAGAATTTCTCAGGTTTATTCTCTTCAGGTGATTTGACATCTGCACTGTTCAGAACTGACTAATTTCCAAGCCCTGGGAGACAATTCCTTAGCAGTTGCAATTCATCAAAACCCTAATGAATTCTGATGGAATTCTTGGAGACTGGTTTTCTGTCCTCTCTGTGGAGGGACTGCACAACACACCCTATGTATTTAAACCACATTAAGAGACTAAACATATTTAATCAATATTGCTCAAAAGAAGTGCCACATACTAAACACCACCAAAACTATCCTCAATACCATCCCTGAAACAATGATCCTACAAGCAGAGCTGAGGGGAGGTTGATTCCACGTGCCAAGGGACAACCAGAAAGGATGGAGAGATGAGTGTGAACAAGGAGTCAGGAAAAAGTCCAAGTGAACAATGATCCACACCTCACTGAGGAATAAGGTGATGGAGCCAGAGAAGCACTCCTTGAGTGCTCCAGGAGAAGTATTGGTTCAGGTATGTTGTCACATTCAAAATAACTTGGATATCTTTAGATATTTTGGAAGCAAAATGGAAAAACTAGGCACTGTACCAGCTGCTTCTTGGTTCAAAAACAACGATCAGGTTTTATTTAGATCCTCAACCTACTTAAGCTGGTTCTTGGGGGAGTTGCTGTGGGGACTTGAGCTCCATGATTTGGGGAAACTTACGGGGAAAGAAGGAATAAAAAGGTAGTTCATAGAAGCCAGATGGGGAGGCCAAGAATCTGGCAAATATCCCTTTCCCACATTTCTTCTAAAACTCAAAATAAATCTGAATCTTTCTGACATTTGAAAAGAAGTCTGGCTATTTCTTCCCACATTATGTTTTCTCTTTGCTCGCTTTTGCACAAGGTCTTACGGGAAGCAGAGTCTGGTGCCAAAGTAATGCAAGGAAGCAAGCTGTGCTGATAATCTGGGAATAGCCCCCTTTTCTCAGGAGATATCCAGCCCCATTCCATGTACACAAGCAGTTCGGAGGGCAGGACTCACCGGTGTGCTCTGGCCATCCTGGCAACACGAGGCACCACAAACCCAGCTTAACTGGGCCAGCACAGCCAGATTTGCAGCTGCTGTGTCTCACCAGAGGAGGCAAAGCTGCCAGAGCAAAGCAGTGAGCCTGGCTCCCACAGTTTGGAGGGACTGGGCAGCTCAGGAACTTGTCAGCATTTCCCCAAATCAGCCCTCCAAATCTGCAGAGATTCACTTGTCACTGTACAACAACGTGCCTGTGGAAGAGATCTGTCGTAGGACACAGCACTGCATCCAGCCTCAGAAGTCATAGCAATTTTGATCTCCTGGTAGTTTCACTGTACCAAAGCACCTCACTTTTAAAAAAAGTCACTGTTCAAAGTGCCAGTGTATTTTGGACTGTGTAAGTGTGACAAAATAAACATAAGTAGTAACTTCTGGTACTTAACAGACGGATTTTACTTGTGGCTGGGAGAACTAACAAAATTCAGGGCACTTCACTACCAGTGAACCTCTAATGAGTGGGTAGTAAAAATGCCTGCCTTACTGACTGTCAGGGGATATCAAATTTGCTCACTTCTGACTGAGTAATTACCCACCAAAAATGTAGATCAAGTGGTCATCACCCAAATTAGTACCTGCCAAAGATTACTTTTGGAACGGCTGTCAGCTAAGAAACAGGAAATCAGTTGCAAAATATTATTAAAACTTGAAAATAACAGCTTTAAGGTAGGAACCACCACTCAGGCACACAAAGGAGTGAGGGCAGGACACAGAGCCCACATGGGGAACCGAGCACAGAGAGGGGTTGATGGTCAGAGATTGTGACCAACAGGGGAGCGATGGAGGCTGGCATGGCCTCGCCACATTGGACCCGGCACGTTCATCTCCACAGCTCTGCTGTGCTTCCTGCTGAACCACACTGACCTGGCATTCACAGACCAGGAGGGTCAAACAGTCCAAAACTAGAGAGCAGGTCCTCCCTAGGACTTGGGAGAGGAGGATTCAACCTGCTGTTCTGCCTGCCATGAGCCTTTTCCGTGAGCAAAGTCCCTCCGTGCCTCAATTTCCCACCTGCCAACCGAACGTGTCTCTGTTTGACCAAAGAGCCAGGAGAGAATTCATTCCAATAACTGGAACAAACTGCAGCCAATTAAAGTTACAGTAAGAGCTGCATAATGACAAAACCAAGCCCAGGCCATTAACACCATGTGAGGAGAACAAAGCAGGGCCTGACCATTGTTTTCCATGTCCCAGCAACATTCCAGTATGAACCCAAGGTGATGATGGAGGTAACAATAATCCCCGTGTGAGGCACACACTGCAGCACCAAACACTTGGCAATCAGCTGCAGGCAGCACCATGGGGATGTCAGCTGTCTCTTGGGAAAGGTGGTGACCAACTGCCTGAAAGCAAACTCCAATAACAGTTCTGGGAGCAGGACTGGCTGGTTTTTCGCTCCTGGAGCCTCAGTGCAAACCATCAGTCTTTCTGCAAGGGGCCTCTTGCTATATATCCACTTCCCCTGGCTGGGCAGCAGGGCTGTGTTGAAAGCTTTGGTTTAAACTGGGGAAGGAGAGGGAAAAAAGTCTCTTCTCGGTGAGCTGCATAAATCGATCTCTCTCTCTTTTTTGTGGGGGATATGAATAAGGCTGAGTCAAACCTGCCAGTACCTGCATCTCTACTTCCTAATCAAGTCTCCTCCTCTGAACCACAGCTGACACGTCTGCAGCCCTAACAGACCTGGGAACAGTGTTAGAGCACCAGTGCTGGGTATCACTGGACATCCGAGGTCAGAGGCATGCATTTGTTCCCACACCCCGTGGGAGGGCTCTCAGCAGAACACTTGGAAATGGCATCGCTTTGAAAATAAATCTGTATGTTAAACAAAGACAGCCAGAGACGGAAACAAAAGGGGAGAAATAAATTGTTGATTGCTAGCTTGCTAAAAGGCTCACCATGAAGTGCTTCAGCAGTCAGTATTAGGACTGGGGATGTTTAATATATTCATTAGCGTTCTGGAAAAGAGAGGGGAAGGTGACAAAATTTGCACAGGGCGCAAAAATATTTAGGTTACCCGTGATTACAAAAGATTAGAAAAACCAGACAGATGCGCAGCATGAAGACAGATGAAATTCACTGTTCATAAATGCAAGGTAATGCATATTTGAATGAATAATTTTCAGAACTCATGCACAAGGCTTGGTTGTAAATTAACTAACCACTGGGGGAAAAGAGAGGGAGGAGAAAACATGTGCCACTTTGGACAACTCGACGATAAAGCTAAAGAATTGGAGGCAGCAGTCAAAAAAAGTGAGTGTGTTCTTTACTGTATAAAGAACAGGATGGGAATTAATATTAAACCACCAGGTCAGTGAATAACTGGATGGTGTAGCTAAAATGCTGTATCAAGCTACAGTCAACTCATCCAGAAAGACCATAAAGCTCAAATAGGAAGGGGCAACAAAAATGATTAGTGGCAGAAGAAAAGACGGTGAGGATTGGGGCTGCTTCGTTTACTGAGGACAAACAAAAAAGGGGGGGGACATGAGAGAGTTAATGAAAGTTAGAGAGGAGATCAATTGCCTGCTCCTCCTTTCCTCTCCTCCTAATGCAACAACACTGAAAAACAACATCTTTAAAAACCAAGAGGGGAAATATTATTTTACACGGTTCATAATTAACCCACGGAACTGATCGCCACGAGATATCCTTCTGGCTGAGGACTTCATGGCATAGAAAATAGTTTAATTTAGACGCTTATGTGAATAATGAGGACATCCCAGCCAGGATTAAGATAAATATCTCAGAAAGGCTGAAACCCCTAATGCTTTGTGACAGAAATGAACCACGGGCTGATGGAGGTTGGAGAGAAACATCCTCTTTGGGCAATAAAAAATGTCTTTGTCTTCCCTCGAGCAATCTGGCCCTGAGTATTTCCAAAAAGCTGGATTTGGGGCTGGATAGATTGACAATCCAGTTTCACCAGGCACTTCTAGAGCAACATTCCTCTGCACTGACCTGATGTTGGCATCTCCACTGCCTTCACCGAGGCCAGGATTTCAGACTTGGATTTGGGGAACGGCGCTGTTTGCCATGGAGGCAAGGGGGAGGAAAATTCTGAATATGACACTGAGAGACTTAGAGAAAATTAGTACCAACTGTAGGGTGCACTTCAGAGCAGGGAAAACAGTGTTTTCTACTTTAAGCCTCCAAACCTGTCCAGGTTTTCTAATTTGCTTCCCGTGCTCGTTTTGTTCAGTACAAGACATCCTCCTGTTAACACAGGAGGATAAATAAAGCTCTATAACCAGCTAAAGTGTCAGAATACTGCCAGTTTTCAAAGCATCTATCCCAACTTCTGTGAGCAAAAAGGGGAAGAAAAAGTTTAATAATGATTAAAGAGAAAAGCCATTGCTGCCTAAATCCCTCTGAACGGAGCCTGATCTCGTGGGTACATTTGCAAAATGGGATCTGGAGCTTTGCAGCAGCTTTCTGTAGAAATCACTTTGTTTAAAATATGGCCCACCCAAGTACAAACAGGGGTTTTTCCCCCTTGCAGCTACCGGTGAAGGAAATGTCTGTAGCACAGACCTAAATCTGATGCAATGATTAATATGTAAACAGAATTTGACTGGCTCTTCTTTTGTGCTTATCGCCAAGATACAATCTGGCACAACAGTTTTGTTTGATAGACAGCCCTGGCCTATGCTTGTCAACTAGCCAATATAAAATAACATTATTACTGTATAATCTCGAATTAGGCTGTAAAATATTTCAATTGTGTGACACACATTAGAGTTCTCACATGTTTACATAATTAGCACTGCATATTTGTTAAATTAAGGTATCACTATCACCTTTATTACCATATCCCTCCTCCTGCACTGCAGTGTCTGTGTCTTGTGTAACCTCACATGTCTTAACTTTTCAAAGGCAACAGAAAAAGGAGCCTGTGTCTCTGTGAGGATTCTCCTACTTCTGTGCAATTCTAATAAAAGGTATCAGAATACCCACCCTTTCTCACAGTGCTTCAAAAAAATAGCTGCTGAGGTGCAACTCAAGTAAGGAAAAGAAAGCACAAGAGGGAAATGGCCTCAAAGACCTGACTTCAGGTGTATTTAATCCTTCCACTACTGGTTTAAAAGTATTAAGTAGCCATAGGCTATCCCTGGGTAGAAAGACGGTTCAGTGACATCCCTTTTGTAAATATGTAGCTGCTCAGCCTCCTCCTAAACTCCACATTGAAGTCTGCTGCTTTTTCAGATTAATTCAGTTTGAATACTGCTGACTGTCTGTCACTACAGTCATATGTCACTGGTAGCAGCTCAGAAAGCCTAACCCCCTTCTCTAATGTCATTGCACACAATTCATTTTTAAATGCGGCCTAATAGTTTAGGAATACCAGTAAAACAGTGGGGGGAGAGGCATTTTCAATTTAAAGGGTGTGTAAGGCAGTTTGTAACACTGTATTAGATGAGCCAAGCATGTTTCCTTGAGAGGGGCACATATGGTACAGGTGAGGCTTGCAAAAATACAGTTCTAATAATTACCAAGATCGTTAACAAGAGTACAGCAGTTTCAAGCCAAGTGGCACAGTATTACCAATAATGCTACTTAATTGGGTGATCTTTCTTAAAGAGCCAGGTACAAAAGCAAGTAAACCCACCCCTAAATAACCAATGCCACAAAACCAGGCTGGGATTCCATTCATCCCACAGAGGTTTGGCTCAGGACAGGCAGACACCGGCCCTGAGCTGGGGACAGTGGCAGGGAAGGTCCCAAGGTTTGGCTGCAGGGCTCTGACCAGGACCTGCTTCTACAGAGAGGCACTGGGCTCTCAGTTCACACTCCTGAAACGTTTGAGACTTGTACATAAAGCAAAAACTGGACACTTTCTGCCCCCAGCTGTGCTCACCATCTCCCCTTCAGCTTCGTTCATGTCAAGGAGGTGGCAAAAGAAATGGCAGAATTAGGCCCTGCGAGATGCCATTCTCACAGAAAAGGCTGATTCATTCCAAAGCAAACACACAGCACAAGCAGTAACCCCACCAAAGAACTTCTAAAATGTGGACTGATTTTTCCCAAAACTTCAGCTTTCTGGCTTTCTGATTTAATTCCAAGTGCAATAATAAACACACTCCTCTGTTTACAGCTCCATAAATAGTGCCTTGTGTTTTCTGAAACAATGCAGCTCTGGGCTGTCTCTGTGATCGTTTATTTTATATCATCCTTAAGTTGCCATTTATTTACATTTCTGGAAACAGCTACCCCATGAAACAAATGGCCTGTTTTGTTAAGTCATGGTCAAGGATGTTTCCTTCAACTTATCACATCTAGAAATGCCACAGACAGAAATGCTTTCAGGCTATTTGCTAAGAAAACTAACATAAGCTCCTTATCAGAAAATATTACATTTCCCCGAAAGGTGAACTGTTCTGTCAGCTTTTCAGGCCATGTGAGATTCCTTCTTTGCTGTGACAGGTCACTGAACAGGAGCTGATGGCACACAGTGGCTGCCCAGCACGGCGGGCAGAGCCTTCAGCCTGCCATGGCTGCAGGTCCCACGCAGCAGCACAGGCACAGGAAGCCTCTTCCCTCTGACACATCCAACCCGGGGGTCACATTCCGGGCTGAGGGCTTCTGTGGCTTGCTTGGGGTTGGTTCAGGACTTTCCCCCTCCCCTCCTCTTTTCTCCTTAGGATGCATCCACAGTCCAGGCAGATGCAGTGCTGTGTGTGCCAGCCCCTTCCCTTCACATCCCAGAAGCGGCAGCCAGGAAAACTGGCTCCTTCCAGACCTCAGGAGTGCTTATCTACTCAAACTCACGATCAGAAAGCCAGAAGAGGAGCTGTGTCTCATTATTTCTGCGTTTTAGAGTGGTCTCTGGCTCCTCATCTTACTAACCCCAAAATATTAGCAGACTGACAACTATAAGTTTAGTGGACCACACCAGATTCAGGGAGTGTAGCTGCTTTCCTCAACCAAAGCAGCATTTCCAGGTAGAGTTCCCCAAGTTTTAAAGGTTGCTCGTGTTCCTGAGAGCTGAGCACCAGCTCCCCTGGGATCAGCACTGTACATACTTGGCTTTATGCACATTTGCATTAAGCTTATGAACCTTCAGGAAAAGCTCTCCATGATGAGGGTGAAAGCTCCAGTTGGCAAAGTCCTCTGATCTGGTGGTGGTTTAGAAACCTCAGCAGAGGAAGGGGCCCTGCTCAATCCTCATGCCCTGGCACACACCGTGTGACAGCACAGAACACATAGGCACAACTGATTTAAGCAGGTGTCCCTTCTGTGCTTGCAGAGATCTGCTGGATGCAGGGTTTAAGGTACAGACAGACCACGGACATTAACAGACCAGGAGAAATCCAAAGGAACAACTCAGGAGATCCACTTTTTTCTTTTTTTTTTTTTTTTTCCCAGAGAAACTACTGTTTTTAATCTTTTCAATTCCATTTTATTTCTTTCTGTCTCTTTGAGTTCAAAACTCATTGGTTCTATTTTCAGGAGAGTATTTTCACTGTGTGCTGATGAGGGGCAGTAGTAGATAAAGTTTGAAATAACAACTTTACTGGCTGCCATGCTTTGGTATGTCTGTGACTCTCCCTACTCTGCCCTTTCCCCACATCCTGGTTGTGATTTAGTGCTGAGGAGAAGTAGCCAGACTGGGCATTGCTGCATTCCCTTCTCTCTGTGTTATCATCAGTTGATCTTACCTATTTATTCAATTTATAAAGACACAGATGACCTTATGCTCCAGCCCCACCCCAAAAGGAGAGCCCATTAAAACACCCATCGTTTTCCCACTGGCCTCCTCCTCCACAGGCTGAGGAAAGGCAGCCCTGTGACAGGAACTGTCATGGATCTGCTGGTGGATACCAGTTTGACAACTTCCAAAATCCCAGACAACTCATGTTGAGATAGGTCCCTTGTGTTCCTTGCTGGGGTTCAGCACTATCAGTGAGACCTTGGCTGGGTCACAGACAACAGGAGAGAGGCAATTTTTCAGTTTTGTTAAAATTTCCCTTCTTTTATCATCCATCCCCTTTTCAGGAGAGCAACAAACACCCTCTGTTACCAGTATAAATGTCCACTACAAGATGGGAATTAAAGAGGCTCATGCTTATGGCAGCACTGCTATTTGATGCCAAAAATAAGGCTGATGTTTCTATTCAGGAATAGGAAATAACACTCTGAACAGGCAAGTCACTCCCCAGTGGACTTTCTTTGAATTTTCTCCAAAGGCTATTTCCTTTTCCTAAATGTGGGAAATACTTCCTGTCTGCGAAGAAGCACAATCCATATGCTGAGCAGAAAATTAATAAAACAAACAAAAAAGAAAACAAACAAAAGGACCTTTGTTCTGGAAAGAAATGGCACCAGCTATGCTCAGGAAGCATAAAGATACCCAACGGATGAGAGAATAGACAAATCCTAAAGAGGTTTCATGTAAGATGATTAAAAGTGCTTCCTTTGCTGTATATTTGGCAACACATGAAATTGTGAGTCAGAGATATATCCCTTTCCTTCCAGGACTGCTGCTTGCAGTTCATGAATAAGTAAATGATTAAGAACACTTCAGATTTGGCACTATCACACATATTACTGGCTCGTGTTGCTTCAATCACACCCACAGCTCTGACCACTGGAAAGGTTCTCTGTGTCATCAAGCCTGGCTCAGCTCCAGTGGGCAGCACGAGACATTCCAGAGTCCCCCAAACTCAGGGCTGCACCTGATCCGTACGGATTTATAGCCCACTACCTTCAGTCGAGACATCCCTTGCTCAGTTCCAAGCTGGATCCATCTTTACTCACTACCCCAGGGCTTGTTTGTGCTTGTCTGCATGTACAGTGCAGCACCAGTGATGAGGATTTCAAAGAGAAATCCAGAAACCCAGCAAATTTCCAAAACAGCTCACAAAAGTTCCCATACACGGACGTATATCAGGGAAGAAAAAAATAGCTTTTTACAACATCTATAAAACTGTGATTATAATAAATGTCTGCTTAATTAATACATCAGGACATAAAGCCATTTATTCTCCTCTCATTTGCTATCATTCTCCCCGTTCAGATTTAATAATGCAAAAAGGTTGCTCAGATGCCAAACGGTAAAAATAATAAAAATACATTCATCATCGATATGAAAAGCAGAAATGCCTGGCAGTGCTCCTGGCACTGAGAGCACAGCCAAATTTCCTAACTGAAATCCAAATAACACTTCACCCCAAAATCTTCAGAACATACAACCAAACATATATGATCTGAGAGATAAAGTGGCCTGAGAAATGCACGGGGAGCACCAAAACAGGTGCCCAGAATAACCATTATTACAATATGCACACTAAGGGGGGGGGGAAGGGGCAGAGAGAGAAAAAGAGAGAGAGAGAGGGAAAAAAGCTTTCAAAATGGTTAAATTCATGAGGGCTACAGAGCCTCAAATTGAAATTATCTCACTCTGCACTGATAAATAAAGTGGCTCTGGTACCTAAATCATGACACTAACTATACGTTTCGATTTTTTTAAGTAGTGATTAGGTGGATACTCAGGGGAACCTACTAGCCTTCCCAGAGATAACAGACTCAACTTAATATCAACTTAAAAAGAGACTTGAATTCTAACCAATCTCATGTAATGAATTGAAATTCTATAGCTTTCAGAGAGGGGAGGGAAAAAAAAAAAAAAAGAAAAAGATAAAAAAGCGATGTGGCTCCATTCTCTAACTTGCTGTCAGGAAATATAATTTGTGCTCTCGGTGATTCACCTAGCTCATATGCAGCATGCAAATTTATTTCCCTAATAATCAGACCTGGAGATTGCCCAAGAGGATTAATAGCATCATTCCTTATGACCGCCAGGATATTATGCACCTCTGACATGGAAAAATTGTGTTAGTTCTACAGAGAAAACGCAAGGATATTTGTCCTGCTAGACAATATAATAGGCTGGTGCATCATCAGATTACAATGTCATTTCAAAAACCTTGAATACAAATAATGTACAGTGGGGGAAATGTTGGTACAACCTCCCTTAATTCAGTAGCCTTGAATTCACATGTATTTTTTAGCCTGTGTTTTTTTTATTCCTCTCCCCATTATAGTCTGTAGAACAGTGCTAGGAAAAGGCAAAGGTATTTTATATTAAACCCATCTCTTTTTGTTTGTTCTTATGTTATTCTTTGAGAACAGCCTATGTGGACACTGCAGGATGAAATAACAGAAAATCCACGGCTTCCAGTTTTTCAAAGAGCTGAATACACCCCCAGCTCCAGTGTACTGGATTCCATATGTGAATACAGAGCAATTTATTTGCACAATTGCTTAATTTTGATTCTCGAGTCAAAAGCTCCGCGTTCTGCAGGCTCTGGTATTCACCGAGGGAGAATTTTAATTTTTCAAATCTTTTTTTTTAAATGAGTTGGTCAGGAATTTTCTTAAAAAAAAAAAAAAAAAAGAAGAAAAAGAAGAAAAAAAAAAAAGAAATGTTTCCTGCTGTACTTTAGACCAAAGAACCTGCCTCAGAGACAAGACAAAATTTCATTATTATGCGCATGGGAGCAATAAGATTAGCTCCTATTGCTGCCCCTAAGGTGGAGCAGCAGGAGGAACCAATGGGACGATGCTAATGTGTATGTTAATAGTATTCTCCTCCAAGAAGTTGGGATAATTAAACATGTACCATCTCTTTAAGACAGAACTGCAGACATTCTCTTCGGATGGGTGTTTACAAGATTTCCAATTTCAGGTCACAGCCATTTCTGAGATTGCTTAAGAAAGAGATGGGAATAACTTATCTTATTCATGTATTCAAAGAACCTTCTAAAATGTGCAAAACATAACAGTTTTAAGGGGCAAAACATGCATCTTGCCTTGACAGACCTGCTTTGTTATGTGTAGTGTTGTACACTGACCTAATATATTGAACATTTTTAGCTAATATACCTTGTAGGAACCAGCCTTTAATGTGATGGATTTTATAGTATCTCATTAGGGTGTGTTTATATAACCTGATACTAAACACATTTTCAGATTCATGTTCCTTATTAAAATTGTGAGCTGTATTGATTTTTAGTTGAACAGCAACAGAGACATTTTAATATTAGGAAAGGCTGCTCTGAAGTTATTTTCACAGATCACAACTACTGTGACACCAACAGTGCACATATCTCTCATCTTTCTTTACAGCCTCAATTACAAGAATCAAGATGTGTTACCCCACCTGCTTTTCTATTGGTTGAGCAATTCTCTGCCTCCATTTAGAAAGCCAAAAAGCATTTTTATTCATGGATTTGGGGGGGTGTTATTTTTAAATATACATTCGTGACAAGCCCTGAAACTGTATTTATATTTTTCCTTATAAAGGACCGTGTGTTTTTAAAAACAAAATACCTTAATGCATCTGCTTTTCAAGTTTCCATAACAAACCCAGTAGCTATAGCAATGTTTACTCTAATACAGCAAACACAAAAACTTAGCATTCCGAGCAGTGTAAAAAAAAAAACAATGACTTTCACACCCTAATGTCTCCATTTTGTAAACCAGTCTTCAAAGGTAAATCTAATGTCAGCAATAAATAGAGTGGCTCCAATATTTCTCTGAGGAGTCATGGGGAAATAATGATCTTTGAGGCACTGTAAATAGTTTAAATTATTGGAAGGTCCTTGTAAGAAATGAAATACGAGGATTTTAAAAAAAAAAAAATCAACTCCATTTCTTTATTGTGAAGTTCGGGCATTTGGGGGTAGCCCAAATTTTAAAATGCAAATATTTAGAGAGAGAAATGACCGCTTCTGAGACAAGCAAATCATACACTTCTTCCTGACTCTTACTGATTTAATGAACTGGTTGTTAATACAATGCCGGCTGAGAAACGAAACGCAGACGTGGAGCAGTAAGAGTTCATTACATTCCTGCATTTTTAAAATCAACCCTTAAGTCTTCAGCAGGGAAAAGGCTTGAAATTAAACTGCAGCATATAGGAACTCCTGGATTTAATACAGCCACTTGTGCACTTGCCATTTAACTGCACCTGTTACTTTTGCTGCAGCACCACAGCAGCAGCTCAGGAGTCTCCAGTAATTGCTATATTTGGCCTAAGAAATGTGAGGTCTGAACTGGGTCTCAGGAAGCAGATTTCCCTTTATTTTGCCCCTGGCATGCTATTCATTATTAAACATTAAAGTTGTGTCAATTACTTACTTCCATAGTTGATTATTATCCTGGTTATTCTACCAGCTAATCAACTCTTTTCTGAAACACGTCTAGCAGTGACTTTGAATCGAGGTACAGAATATAATTATTTGTGCCAATTTCTTTTGTTTCTTGTTAACCACTGAAATCGGTTAATTACTTTAATCCCCACAACCCCTCTAAAAGAAAGTATCTTGATTTACCAATTTATTTTTAATCAATATTAGGGCTGAGCTTTGAAAGTTGACTATTGAGCCAACATAAGACACTGCATTGTGAGGAAAAAAAAAAAATATTTTATACATGTCCTTTAAAGCAGGCTGAAAACACCTTCATCTGAAAGACTTTGTTAGCTTTATCAGATCCAAGGCTCTTCTGTTTGAGGTGTAATTATTTTACCATTATTACATGCAAGGCTTTTAACAGAACAGTCATTCCCTCTATTTAAGCAGTAAGTTTTATAATTTATTACATCTCTTTGGTCATCAACTCACTGTACAAACAGTTGGTCACCAGTGACCAATTACATTAAGGTTAAGCAACATAACTTTAAATTAGAAATAAGCTAATGTATCTTCATCAAGGGCCTGCTGTGTTTTCAGGGCTGTTTATGAGATGATACTAAATGTGGATATGGAGCACGCTCACTGGGACCAATTCCTATCGGCCTGCAAATGGAAAAGTCCTGAGCCTGCTCAGGTCCAGAGCTAATTAATGGGATAACATCTGCTTTACGCATTCTGCAGGAGTAATTTCTATCAACTTCACTGGGAAGATGCATGGGAAACTATCAGAGAATAAGTATCTATGCTGAACTGTATTAATCTGTAGCGAGTCTGGAAATGGGAATTTCAATTCTCCCATTATCCTAGGGATGGGCAGAGGGGGAGGAGGAGGGCACAGGGTTTGTTTCTGGGCTGATGCCACTGCTGTCTTTGTAGCAGGGGGTGTACACTGAGTCCTGTTTGCACACACACCTCACCTGCACAGGGGCCTGGCTTCTCTCTGGGCTGGGGGGTATTTTTAAGAAATAGCACAGCAGCAGCTGAGGATGACCATGCTCCTCACACAACAGCCAGTTTTACACAGGAAGATAGTTAATGGGGTTTACTGCATTACTTAAAAACACAGCATGAATTGCCAAAGAAGAAACACAGTACTGTAAAACAGGCTTCAAAAGTGATAAGCCACTTGCTTCATTTTATCAGCCCGTGTACAGGGTGCAGGGGTGTGAAGGGCCAGGCACCTACTCAGAGCTGATTTAAATAAATACAACATGGAGGGAACACTGACCCCCACAAAAAAATGTAATAAAAGCCAAAATCTTTTTCTGAAAACCCCACAGACTTCCAAATCCAGGTATCTCCTCACTTTATCACTTTGTCCAAAAATTACTGGGCAATTTTAATTACAGTGAGATGCTTAAAACTGCATTGTGCTCGTGAGTTTTTCCTGGTGAATTCCTGTAGGGCACAGAATCCAGCTGCTGAGGGGAGACATTACATTTTTACGCATCCATGCTTTTGTCTGTGTCCACAGATATGTAAAATATATGAAATTAATGCCCTTTTAAAAACGCCTATGTTGGAAACATATGGATATGTTCCTACAAAGCACATATATACCTAAAAACACCTGCACATATTCAAATATTCATGTCTCTGTGTGTATGCACAAAGAGGGGGAAAAGCCAAAGCAGAAACAGATAAGCACCAGTAAATGTGGGAGTTTGGAGTGGCAAAACCAGAAGAAATCTTACTGCTTTCTTTGTATTATTTATGCACCAGTAAATCTGTGAGTTTGAAATGGCAAAACTAGAAGAAATCATATTGTTTTCTTTATATTATTATTATTGCCCAAGCTATGATTTACAGGTTTAATTCTTTCAAGCTAATGCATACAAATGAATTGCACAGGAACAGCAAAAAAAGGAGGGAGTTCCTTACAATAACAAAACTACATTAATAGCCATTCACCTTTACCTAAGAGGTTATGAGTTCATATGTCAGCTCTATGGAATGTTTCTGTAATTTGTTTGCCATTGTGTAAATTCCCTGTATTTGTTTGCTACAAGGTATTGAAACATTCAGGCTGTTGGGAATTAAATGCTGATTTGAGTAGCAATGCTCATCTGGAAATTAATGGTATAAAACGTGGAGTTTTCTAACAGGCTGTCACTCAGTTTTATTTATGGAGACACGACTGAGACAAGAACCAAGGTCTTTCAAAGAACTCTGACATCTCGGGCTTAAGCGGGGCAAAAATACTATTTTCCTGAGGTTTTTAACTACCTTACATAATCGTGTGAATTACTGACATGAAACAGCGCTTGCTTTTGTCACATGCAAATGACAGCTGGCAAGTTCTTCAGGAAGGAACAGCACACAACAGAGTGGCTTCATTCTGAACTTTTGTGTGTGCAGGTGCCTGTGGGGAGGGAGCTTCGAGAGGGAAGGAACAGGATTTAAAGACTCACATAATGCAAAATTCTTCTGCGATCCACCACATTTGAGAGCAGCAAACACATCTGATTTTTAATTTGCTTCAGCAGCCACGATGGTTCACTTCAGCACCGTGGCAATATTTGGATTTGAGGGTCAGACTCACAGGCAGCACACCGCTACTGCTCTTTTCCTTTCTCCTGAAAATGTGCCATGAGGCACTAGGGTTGTAACAGGGGGTGAATCCTCAACTCTATCTCTCCCCTCTCAATGTTACTGGAACCCTTATTTTCCTTAAGGGGCTCATTCAGCTGTCCTAATACGTATACAGCGATAATATAGTCATACGCATAATAAAAAAGAGCTTCAAAATTACAGTCAGCTTAGTAATAATGCAGTGCTGGGCTGGAGTGATTGGCAACTGTTGATCCAATTATATAACTGGTTGCTTCTTAAAATTCTGGGATATGAGACTGATATATAATGTGCTGTAAAGTGTAAAAAAGAACTGGACAGGAAATAAGGCGGGCTGAATTTTTTTGTGCTTTGATCAAATTAGAACCAGGTTGATGAAAGGAAATGCCTTGGGTTCTCTGCTTGAAGTTTTGTGCTGTACAAAAGGCTCTTGAAATGATCAATTTTGCACATGTCACTCAGTAAGTTTAGAGAGAAAGAGTGCCTGTCTGTGCTGGGGAATCTCTGCCAATCCCACCCCGCGCTGGACACAGGGCTTGGTTGTTGCTCAGAAATGGGAGCCAAGAGCCCAAGGAGGGACCATCCCAAATCACAGCAATACCCCAAGTTTGCAGGTTTGTTTTTCAGGTTTCTGCACAGCCCTTTGACTCAAGAAACACACATCAGGAAAGACAGCAAAGGGTCATCTGGTGAATCCCCCAGAAATAAATGCAGGATTATCTTTGCTGCTGTTCTTTTAAGCATTTATCTGGCTAACTCACTAACTAGCTTTCATCCATTGTAACCCTCTGCCTGTCCCCTGCTTTTAAAACAGCCACTATTATTTATGAAGTGCTGTAGATGTGCAGTGAGAAGCACGGGGACTTTTTGCTCTTATTTTTCCTTGAGGACAACTTAAAAGGAGAGAAGAAAGCACATATGAAAAGGCACCTTGCAGGTAAGGCTGTGGTTCTTCTGTTGCTTGGTCTGTCTCTGAAGAATGACTCCATAGTGGTTAGGCCTGTATGAGACACAACCTCTCTGGTACTTTTCTGGGATCAATCCCTCTGTACTGTTATTGCTACTCAATGTAGCGATTTAAATCCCACCGTTTCACTCTTTATGCATTAACATTTCAGCACTCCTCAAATGCATCCTGGAAATCTGTCTCCTCCTCGTAATTCTTATCCCCAAATCAGGAATCACGTAAGATCTGAAGTGAGGCATCTGAGTCCAGTATACATCCATACCTCTGCCAAAAACCTCTGCCAAAACAGTGCAGCAGAATTTCTTGTGACACCCCCTGCAAGAGGGAGGAGGGAGGAACTACTGAAGGAGCCACAGACATTAAAACCTGCTGAATTCCCATCACCCTCAGCTAAAACCAGCACGGAAACTCTCTTGTTTTGGCATAATCCCCTCTGCAAGGAGTGCCTGCAGAAAACAGGGGTTCCAGAAATAATATTGCAGGATGGGCAGCAGTGATGAGACAGGGCAGTAATCTCCACCTAGGCCTCTCAACTCCGTTCTGTGTGAATTACAGCCAGTTGTGGTGGGTATTTGTGGGGATGCAGAGCAGTTCAACAGCTGCCTGTTTCTCCACCGAAGCAGCCCTTTGGAAGTTGATGTTCCCCAGTAACAGAAACACTGTGTGGCATTGGCAGTGACAGGACATCACAGTGTCATTTCACTAAAAAGGCTGCATGGGGTGTTGCATGGCTAATATTTGTCTGAGTTTCGAGGCTGAAGTTAGAGAAGTGGCTTTACAATGTGTGTGTGAGGTACTGCTCGATATCACAACAACTTGTTATGTTATGAAAACACAACAAACAGGGCAGAATGAACACACTTCCAATAATGGCTTATTTTAAGTATTTTCCCTAACGCTGCCTTTTCTTTTTTTCCCCCTTTTGTTTTTGTTGGATCACACTTAATCTGATTGCACGACACCGACGCTGGGGATGAAATCGAAAGCTGGATTCTTCTAAATGTGTTCCCAACATTCCATTTTTTTTTACAGAGCTGCCAGGGGCTATTCTGCATTCCCACAACGGCTACAAATGTAACTTATTGTTTTGCAATAAAAATTAGCCATAAAAGTGTGAAAAATGCCAGAGAGCCAAATGTGAGAAACAAGAGAAGGGGGTACGGCTTTCGCACCCTTTTAGTGGACATTTTATTTATTTTTCAAATGGAGTAGACATATTTATAGCTACTGTATTTCAATTATCTCTAATTTCACACATTTTATGCAGATTCTAGACATTTTAATTGCAAATGAGAAGGGAACTTATTTTTAAAAGTGGAGCAACACAACATTTCAGATCTCAATTTTAATTCCAAATTTATCCACATCACTGTTAAAAACTTTTAAAACCTCATTTACGCCGCGACTTAAAACAAAACCAAAAGACCTCCACGCCGAGGAGTGACAGCACCAAAACCTTTTTCACACATTCTTAAATCTGTTTCTTTTCAAATTAAAATTTTTAGGTAGGAAAGTTCAGGAAGTTGAAATGACATTATTAATCAGTGACACGTTATTTCAACAAGAATTGATAGTTAATAGTATTGTACATAACTGATGAAAATTAATACATTACCCACCCTATTTTCCCCTTCTGTCTCCCTGACTCCAATAACACAGGGCATGGGTTATTAGCTCAATCCCTGCTTAGCTGTCACTCAATGGGAAAGTCTTTCAAGAGGATAAACCACAACTCAGCCTTTGGCTGGATAAAAATTCCCACTATACATTAAAAGCATTAGTGACAAATGCCACTCTTTTCCAGGCAATATTCCCCGTAGTTTACTCCCACTGAACATTAATAAGCATATGGCCTTCCATGCTAAGTAAGATGTTTGTGACAAATTCAAAAGTGGTGGAACCGGTGCTGGTTTTAAGCAGAGATAATTTTCCAAAGGATCCAAGGGCTCCAAATCAAAGGAAGGGTCTGGGGATCTGACCTGTGATGCTGGGTTTGAGCAGACCACCTACCCCTGGCATGTGAGACACCTGGTACCTCTGCAGACCCCTGCACGACAGAACCTCACTCATAAACTCACACCCAAGGCAATGAAAAAGACCCGGTTTTCAGTAAATACTGCCTCAAATTTTGGCATCCCAAATCCATCATCTAGAAACACTGTTCCCAAACCATGAAATACAAGTTGAATATGATCTCTGTTTAAGCAGCAGTACTGGCTTTGCACAGTGACCCCACTCCTGCCTTTCACCACACGCTCACGTCGATGTGCTCACACCCAACTCCAGGTTTACAAATCACACGTGTGCCTACAGAGCCCTCTAAGCTGAGATCCCACTGCTTGACTCCTCACTACCCAATGAAAAAGATCTTTAAAAGTTCCAACTGCTTGCTGAAATGCACAAAATAATTTTATTATAAATGGAAATTTACTGTCTGGGGCGTGTGGAGTTTTTCTCTGCTTCCTTTCTATTTGGTAATTTATTTAAATGCATTCAAAAATGCATTCAGAAAACGAGACATAGCACTTTGGTTAAGACATCTGTATTTCAAACCAACATCTTCAGAACTGTGAGAAGCTCTGTTAATAGTCTTTTTATTTGATTAGGGTAATCTGCTGCTGTGCTGTCTTAATCTTTATCCACTACCTTTTAACCAATCAATATTTTAGGGTTATAGATTTGGAAGGTAGACGATAATTTCGTAGATAAACTCTCTAGGCACTGCTGACATGGTATGGATGCACATTTAATATCTTTTCAGAGGATTCACAACTCCAGCAACGCAAGAATCAGCCCAGGAAAAAAAAAAAAAAAAAAAGGAAAGTTAAACCTTAAATTTTCAAAGCTGTGTGCAGGGATTTGGCCACCTGCCTCCTATTAATGTCAATGAAAATTTAGAGGTAAGAAAAGCAATGTCTTTTCCCTCAGATCATTTCTCCTTTGAAAGGAACCAGAGAACAAGAGGGAGGAAATTAAAAGCAACTTCGTACCTCAGGCCAACACCAGCAAGGCCTGTTGGTGAGACAGGAACTGAACAGAGGTAAAACATTTGTTCACTAAATGAGTGAGCATCTCCACACATATCAAAATAGCCAGGTAGGAGAAGTTCAGGAAGGAAAAAAATTAGACTTTGTGGTTTAAAATGGCATTAAAATATATCTTTTTTAATTTTGCTCAGCTAAAATTATCTGTTGCTTATGATATTAATTTTGCTGCAGATAAAATTAGTTGTCAGACCTCTGTTTATGGCCTAATTACCTTTTCTAAGGAAAAAAAAAAAAAGAGGCAGGAGAAATAAAAGGAAGAACAATAAAATGCAGTAATCTATTTTCCAGCAAGAAGGATTCTTGGTGGCGTGTTACCTGCGTGGGCTTCACTAGTGCTGGGCATTGTGTTCCCTACATGTGAGACATGATTTACTTGGGCTGCTTTGCCAATCTGGGCAGTGCCAACTTCTGCTTGCCCTCAATCCCATGCCCGGGGACAGGCAGTTCAGGCCAGATCACCCTCAATTATTTCTAGAACGCTGGGAATCTTGTGATGATTCGAGTTCCTTATAATGAGGGAGCAAGTCAGGAAACCTGGGGCAACATCTTGGAAAAATAAAAAGAGAGGCGTTGTAAGTAACTAATTTCTTCTGGGAGTGTTTGTCCACTTTGCTTCCAGTCTTGGAAACAGTAACTAGATGTCTTATTGGTTAGAAGTGGGTGCCAGGCATGGCACTGCAAAGCTGCAAGATCTGTAAAGCAACAGACAGAGCCTTGTGTCACAGAGGTCAGAAACCAGCACGTTTTGGTTTCATCTCTGAGCACACTGACCGATTCCTCAGCAAGGAACAAGTGTGAGAAAAGCTGAATATTTCTTAACAGCTCTTCTCATTATACCAAGCCCAAAATTTAAATTAATTTGTGCAGTATTCATGTCAATGGAGTTGCAGCCACGATGGCACCTGAATTCTAGCCCTACCTGGCACGGCTTGGCAGCAGCACAGACAGAGGGTGGGGGAAGAAGGTGTCCTTTGGAGTGTTCTGAGCAGCACTGCCACGAGATCTGCCCAGCTGCATTTTGGAATATATTTGACAAACAAAAAATTCATATCTGTGTTCATTTCACAAGATATAAATGTCTCTTTCGTGGTAGGAAAACTCCTGCTCCCTGGAAGTGATTCTAATCTAATCTGACACGCGGTATTTGTAACCGTACTTTAGTGTCCCAACCTATTTACAGTGTTTACATAAAACCCACCGAAATCTCCACATTCCTTGAAAAGTTAATCCAGTACAAATATTGACTGGCTGTCAATTGAGCATTATTGACTTGCTCTGGGACTGTGCTTTATTGCCTTAACTGATGAAACTTGTTTTCTTTGCTAAACTTAATTTCTTTTGGGCCCTGCTTGGATGAAATGCCGTTTGCTAGACTGCTCCTCTTCCCCCCACTGCCATGGGGCTGCCTCTCCCACCGAGCTGCAGGGGTGGGACAGCACAAGAACTTTGCAGGAGGAAGCCAACAAAGCCACTCTGTAGTTTACCTGACACCAGTCCCATCTCCTATAAATACTTGTCCACACCAGCTCCAGCATTGCCACTGCAGCCACATTTGGTTGGACAGAGCGGTGTCTCCAGCAAGGCTGGAAGGGTCTGTGAACCTTTCAACAGGGGCTGTGGAAGGCAACTGGGAAAAGCAAACTGATTACCAAGGGCTTAAATTCCCTCTGTGTCAGTCTACACCTGCACTGGGTGGTGGTGGTGGTGGATTGGGTTTTTTTAAGGAATTCTAAAATTCTAAAAGCTAAAACCCTTGGATGTCTTTGCACCACTCCACCAGGAACAGTGCAAATCAGCTTGTCCAGAAGCCAAAGTTCATGACACATCCATGCTCATCATGTTTTGAACACTCAAGAAAACACCATTTATCATTTCAGTTTTTTAAAATCTGTAGTCTCTAGGTACAGCAAAACAGAAACCAAAAATAGCAACTTTCACAACATTCCCTGATTCTGCAACAAATTCCATCAAACGTTCTCAGTTCTGATCCCCAGGTCAAGTGTAGCTGACAATAAATCTCAGGAAGGATTTGATATTGTTAAGCTGCAAAACCCAAAAATCTATTACAAAAGATTTATCAGAACTTACAGAAAGTGAGCCCCAAACGTTTCAGTCAGTGTGAGGAAGGACAAAAGGGTGGAATGGCAGACAGGGAAGGAAGGGCAGATGTTGAATGACCAGAGCAAGTTACAAAGCAGGTATTTCTCTCTGATCTCAAACCAACATTTAGGAAGGAATTTCCCCAAATGTCCAGTTCAGACAGACAGAGGGGGTTTATTTGTGCTTGTGGGGTTTCTTTGTAAAGGAATGTACCAGAGCAGGCACTTACACTTTGCAGGAGCACGATCTGCTTCTCCACACGGGATGCTGTTTGCACCAGGCACAGCTCCAGGGCAGCTTTTGGTGCCATCATCTGCTCCTTCTTCTGTTCTCATCAACTGTCTGGTGAGAGAGGGGCCAAGTCAGGAAAAGCAGGGATATGTCACATTGCTACACCTTCATTTAACATTCTTTATCCCTTTCTATGTCCAGCTCAGGTGATGAGACAGTTCAGCTCCTTTAATCAAACATTCTCAGATCACCCTTTCAGGAGCTGAACAAAGTCATAATGGTTTTTCTTTCAGTTTGCCACCCACACAGCAAGTTTATTCCTGCCTAGTTTACTTTTTTATTTCAGCCCATACAAGTCACTTCTACAAGACTTCCTCCCTTCCTTTTAAATAAAAGGCTTCTTCTAAACATTTGACGAATGGAAGAATCTACCATGCAATGTCAGCTACACCAAGAATGCACCTGCTCTCTGTGAAAATACTCTGGCTAGTCTGAATAAAATTAAATGCTAATATTTTCATTAGTTTACTTAGTTTTTTGGGGTTAGGTTTGCTTAAAAAAAAAAAAAAAAGATAAAGAATAACACATCCCAAATTTTACTTTTATTTTTTTTTTAATAAAAAAGGAGTTGATTTTTGATAAAATGCCTGCTGGAGAAGACCAATTTGTCTTACAGTGGCTTTGCTCTTCTGCCAGATGTCACTGGAGTTCCCAATTTCCTGTAAAATCTTATTTGGATATGCCCTTAAGATAAAAGCTGGATCCCAGAGGTGTGTCCACACGTGGGACACACAGGCAGGGGCAGCACAACAAGCCTGGCTTACCCTGGGTTTAAGGTTAGGCAGAATCATTATCATCCAGGCCCAGAGGTTTACATCTCACACTGAGAGCTCAGGCTTGGTTATACCAGAAAAAGGAGAAACAAATGATAAGAGAGTCAGAAACCCCCTGAAATAAAGGCTACAGGGGACCCCAGATGTACTTGAAGCAACCACAGTCACACCATCAGCACAAGTTGCAAAGAGTGCCAAAACAAGATGAAAACACAGACAGTCCATGTGTTAAAAAGCTTTTTAAAGACTTTGGCTGTTGCTCAAAGTCCTTCCCTCCCCACATACCTGTACATAATAATAATAATAATAATAATAATAATAATAATAATAATAATAATAATAATAATAATAATAATAATAATAATAAAAACTAAGCCCTCGAGATCAAATAGTCAGTGGTATCTTAAGAGAAAAAAAAGACGACAGGCTTAGGAAACCAAATCCTTGTAATAAATAATATATTATGAGTTAAGGAGATGAACTGACAAAGTGGTGCACCTCTAATCTCTTCCCTGCAACAGCGAGAAGAGCTGAATCACTCGCACAACATTTTTCTTAAAGCATGTTCAGGGATTGCTCCCACACTCCAGCTTCTCAAAGAATATCATGCTCTACTAATTTACCAGCCTGACTAAGCTACACACCAGCAGCACAGGCAGTCTTAACCTGTTATTTTACATTGTAAGAATAAAACTTCGCAACATTCTCTTACTCGAATATAATTGACTGTTCCAAGGCAGGTTTAAATCAGAGATGAGAGAATCAAGCCACTCAGCTGATGCAAACCCAGCTCTCTTTTAGGGGTTCAGAGGTAAGGCTCTTCCTCACACATCTCTGATGTTCAGCAGAGCTGTCAAGCCCAGCAGCTGTGGCAGCTCTGACATCAATGGGATGTAAATTCTGCCTGTGGCCCCTGCTCACAGCCCCAGTGCAGCCCTGCCCTGCAGCAGGGGCCACCTCACTCAGCATTCCCAGTTAGTCATTTACTCCAAACTCCAAATGACACCTCCACCTTAAACAACATTTTTAAATAACAAATTATACAAGGAAAAATAAAACCCAGCACCATGGCAGAGATGCCAGGCACATAAGGAAAATTAACTAGCCCATATTTCTAAGCAATAAATTCAATGTCACCTTTTTATACCTTCGGTCCCTTGTCTAATGTCACTCAACGGATTCCTACCAGTGCTGTGCAGCTATTTCAGGCAAGGCAGGGGTAAAGTCCAGGAGAGAGGACTTCCCACCTTCCACCAGTCCCATGTTTCTCTATCAAGGGCACATCCCTTCAGTTCTTCCTCTCTTAGTTTTGCTGTCTGGGAAAAAAATGTCTCTGCAACACACAGGTCCTGAAGTGTACCAGCTTTTGTGAAAAAACATACACCTTCCAAGCAATAATTGTTGGAGGAGGGACTGCTTTTGGTGTGGCATATCACACAGGAGTTTGGGTTTAGCCCAAGAAAGCATTTCAACTTAAAAGCAAACAAGAAAAGGAAGGGGAAAAAAGAAACAACAGTGTTGAGTGTTTAGTTGGCAATAAAGTAATTGATTTCAAATTTCAAATTAATTGTTTTTGACATTAGTTGTTTTAGTATTGCAGAGATTTTTTAAATGATGCAACGATCAGAAACAACTGTGCTCACAGCTGTGTCTAAATGGAGTTGTTACTGGTCACCAGCTCAGAGGAACAAACTGGCAGAGCTGGGGCTCATAATCCAAGTCAAACACAGACAAGCAGGAGAACTAAGGAAGTGCAAGAACAGTATTAAAGGATTAAGAAAATTCTAGAAAAAGGCTGTGTCAGTGGCAAATACAAGTAATTGGTTTTCAACGTTTGACTTTTCTTCAATAGTGTTGGAGACAATCCCGAAGAGAATTTAGAAATGAGAATACATTCTGCAAAATATTTGCTCGTAGCCCGGTACTTTTGTATTAAAATCAACTCACCCGCCAAATCACTCTTCTTCTGTGCCACACCCCACGCTTCTGTTTACACTTTCTCATTTTTCCACAATTTTTCCCTACTAAAGTCTTTGAGTTTCTCACCAGAATGGAAGTGGATGCCAAAACTGCGAGTTGGTTCGGCCTTCCCAGTGCAGAGCAGTGGGAAAAGGAATCATTGCTGCAAACCCACAAAGCTACTGCTGCTGGCAAAGGCAGGAACTGCAGCTGGATTTTAAGATGATTAAAAAAAAAGGGGGGGGGCAAAAAAAAAAAAAAGGCGGGAGAGGAAAGGGGGGAAGGCGCAATTTTTTTCAGCCCCGCTATTTGAGAAATAATTGCTGCAATTTTGTCTCTCCTCAGTCTTCTCACTAGGCAAGCTTACTGAGGAAGGCAGATTTCTAGTTCTTAAAAGTGCTCTAATTCACACTTTTCTAGAAGAAGTTTGATTAGTTTGAAATTTACACTTGACCGTTTCCAAATTCTAGGATAAGACCCAAAAAACTGGAAAAAAAAAAGTCAAAGAAAGAGAAACAGAAAGACAGACAGACAAAAAAAAAAGGAGATCAAACCATATACTGCTGGGGAAAAGAAAAAAAAAGACAAAGATTTTCACTTTGTCTGGCACAGTGTTTTCATGTTTTTTAAATTGCTCTGTATTTTCACAGCTTCAGCTGATATTTCTGAAATATGGTATTTGCATTTTCTAGGTGGGGAATGCTGCCAAAGCTGCTAATCCCAGGCAGATGTAAAGTTGCACCACTATATTGTGATGTGGCTCCTTAAAAACAACTTAAAAGGATTAAAAAAAAAATAAAAAACCCACAACAAAACAACCACCCAACAACCACCACAAATATTCACTAACCCATATGGTCAATAATTGCTGTTTAATAGTCCTCCTATTACAAACCTAAAAAGCAGCAGCCAGAATTACCAGTAGAGTATTAATAAACAGGAATGAGTTAATAGTGCATAAAGACCTTCTAGTGGAACAGTGGGGGAGTTGAATATTCTTTTCTTAAGTCAGCTGTAAGTAATTACTACATGGTGTGCTTCTGACTATTACCATAACAGAGCAATTGGACGTGAAGAATGGATAATAGTATGGACATGGAGGTATTTTTAGAATATCAGCAGTGAGGCAGGTAAATGCCCTACTCAGGCACAAACCTTTAAATAAGTTTAAATAACTTTTCCTAATGACACCTACCCCGAGCAAATTTCTGAAGAGATCAATCTAATGAATTATTAAAGTAACTTTATAAAGACATGTCTCGTGATATGTAAATAAGGGAAACAGCAAAAAAAAAAAGAAAAAAAAAGAATCCCAGGCAGCCATTGCACAAGCAGCCAGAATTCCAGTCACTGCACAGTCCCAGATTTCTCTCTGCTCCCTGCAGAGTGGTGCCTTCCTCTGTCTGAGCGTGGACTGTGCTCCGCTCGCTTCCATGGGCTGCTGGGGGAAAACCCCAGTATTTAAATCATGGGAACTGGGGTTGCAGGAGTTGGGGGGTTTGGACAAGGGAGGAGTCAGTTGTCCTCAGTTGTCCTCAGTGATCTAATGCTGCACCTCATTTATTTTATCACATTGCTGTAGGAGCGTTCGGTGAGATGCAGCTCCGCGTTGGAAGCACTGTCCACCCCAGTATCCAGCACTTTCCATGGGCAAGTGCAGGCTGAGATTTTGTCTATCAACACAACACATGCTGTCATATAAAAACTGCTTGAGCCTTGATTCAGAGAGTAGTAATTTTACAAATGCGCCGAAACCTAATTTAAGGAGTATTTTGAATTTTTCAGGCTACAGGTCCTTCTCCTGCTATGTTGCTACACAGGGCAGATGTTGATTTTTCAATTTGCAGGTTTGTTAAGCATCATGGAATGTTTTGGTTCTCAATCAAGAATATTCTTCCCAAGTGGTTGCAAAGCCCTGTGCCTGAAAACAAATGCATGTCCTTTCTGTTTCTCAGCAGCACGTGTTCTGCATTGAGCAGGAGCATAAAACAGATAACGTGGGGCTGGTTATCGGACCAATATACACATTTTAAGTCTCAGGCTCTCGGAATGCAATGCATTTGCAGGTTATGTTCTACAAACACGGTTTATATAAGGCAGTTTCATTTACAGTGTGTCAGACCTACCGTTCTCTTCAGAAAATTATGCACTGGGATGTCCTCAGTATTGTGTCCATCCACTGATGTGCTCCTATATTGGTCAGCTCCCAACAACCTTGTCAAAGCAACAGCCCCTGCACTGATAATTTTAGTGATGAACAGTATGTGCACATACAAAGAATTTTAGGAAGAGGGAACGTTTCCCATTTGCATGCACACCAACAGACAGGATAAAATGATTTTGGCTGCCCTAAAGACAAGAGAGATTGAACTGCTGAGTTCCCCCCCAGTATTTTCTATCTTCAGCAGTGGTTTATGACTAATCTGCTGCCATGTCATTGATATTAGTCCTGCATTTTCATGTAACTACCAGATACAGCCCTAGAAATCACATTGTGCCAGATCCACCTCTGCATAAAGTTGCTGACTTCAGGGCATTTTATCAAGACGGGTTTGGCCCTTTGCAGTCTTCTGCCCCATTAAATCTGAAGATTATGTGTTGTTCTTAGTCACTGCACTGTTATCATAATGGAGAGCTGATGTTATAATGCGGGTCAAACAAACAGCTAATTGTTCTTGGGCATGGCTTGAGCAAAAACAGAATGGAGAGGCTGGAGACATTAATAATAGTACTTGGTGCAATTATAATAGATAGCTTCTATCAGAGGATTTAAAACCACTCTGCCAGCCTTGCAAGCACATTGCTAAGTGTTTCTGATACTCCCATTTGAAAGTGAGACCATCATCTTAAGACCAGGCTCACACATTTGAATACTGGAGCAGGGAGAATTTACACAGTCAGGGAAGCCACACACGATAAAAGGCACGCCTTGGAGAGTCATGCTCAGTGAGCCAACCTGGAATCAGAGCAGAAGTTTGTGAGGAGGTTTTCAAACAAACAAGTTAAATAAAAAGAAAACAAATAGGCAACACTGAAAGAATAAAAAATACATATGGACTAAGGTTGGGGGTTTCTGTTTTCTTGGGGTTTGGTGTTCTTTTCCCCCAAATTAAAACAACCTGTTTGCTACTTTGGCACAGAGAAACCTGTGTGAGCTCTCCAGTCAAAACCAGGACTCAGCACAAAGCGCTGGATTGCAGGAGCAAACTTTCCAAATGTAAGGACTTACAAGCAGAAGACTGACTTCTCACCTGCCTAGAAAGATTTTTGGGTATTTCTGGTACTGCAGACACACATTACACATACATTTATTAGAATATTAAACAACAATACCTCAGGCTATATCCTGTATGGAAAAATTCTACGTAGAGGTAGAGACTTACAGGCAAGGCAGAGAAACGGTGAAAAGAGAAATACAAAGAAAACACAGAAGTCACAAAAATACAGAGTCAAGGTCACCCAAACTGACTCAGAAAGTGATTATAGGCAGAATAGAACTGCAGCTCTGGAGCTGACACAGGAAGGAGGGGGACAGAGCAAAAGCATGAAAAATAGGGTGACTTTACACTGCTGAGAAAGTTTCAACATAGGGGAAAACACCACAAAAACTGATCTAAAAAACTGTCAGCCAGGAGTGAAGGCACAGGATGCACAAGAGCAGGGCAGTGGCAAAGCCAACCGTTCTTCTCTTTTGATGGACACCACTGCAAAAACATTGCTGCCCAAGTTCCCTGTATCTCTCCAGTCCTCAGCCACATCCTTCAGAGGTCTTCTGCAAAGACCAAGAGGGATGCAGTCAGCTAAAAGAAGACAAGAGAGGCATTAGCACTTGTCCAGGATGTTTGACGTATTTATGGAGAAAAAAATTCAATTGTTTAAATTATTAGCCTGGGGGAAATCGTTTTGGGGGTCTCATTCAAGCTGTTCCTCGGGATGCATTCTGCCCTTCAGAGCAACCTGAAGCTTGTCCTGCTGTGTGAATTCTCAGAAAATAAGATAATGAATTATTTTAAAATGATTCTTCAGAAAGACTTGGTATATTTTAAAGTTTTCCAGTGTGGCACACTGGCCTTACATATTCCAGCTTAACACAAAGTGGAATGATTGAGTCAGTTCCAGGTAGAAGTATTTGGGTTAACAAAACAGTCCCATTATACATTTCTTTAACACTAAACTTTCAGAAGAATCCCAAGGTCACCTGACACCAACTTGGACACCCCTTGAGAAAGTACTGAGCATATTCAAAGCTCCCTCAGTGATGGGCTCAGTGCTAAGCTGTTTAAGGTCCACAATTATGCATCATTTCCTTAAAATGGCCTATTTTTGCTTTCTTGCTCTGCAATGAGAGAGCAAAATGAAACACTTTTTTAAAAAAAATCAGGAGTGAATCATGCATGCATGGTTGCAAATGTTATTCGTATGTCACCGGCATCTCGAGATCTCAGGCAAAAGTGGGACACTGGAACATGGATTAAGAGACATCACCTTCCCCAAAGTGCTTTTACTCAGACAAGAGACACACACATGGGAGGAACTATATGGCATCCTTACCTGATACTGTATAGAGAGAGCAATTTGTCTGAACACTGAGCATTTTTAAAGTATGTGACATAAACCCGCAAAGGGTGATGAAGGAAGAACTTCAAAGGCTGCAACAGTTTTTAATTTTATTCACCTTTATATCTGCTCACTATCAGGGATGCCCAAACCACCATAACTTCTAAAAGAGGCATCGCTCTCCCACTTGCAATCAGATTTCCACGTTTTTCCTGCTGCTCTTTGCTGGCCAGGAATTCCCCACATGTAATTGCCATTCCCCTCATACCCGGCAGAGCAGTGTGTGCGCTGTGACTCGAGTCCAACTCCTGATTTCACGCAGTATCACTCATTAACTGAGCAAAGCTGACACCAGCCTGGATCACTGGAACATAACAGCCAGGCCTCATTTGACTCACTTGCACTGACATGATGACCTGGAAATATTCCCATTTTTCCCTTCCTTTCTTTTTCTGGTTTTTCTTCAGCTGCTGAAAACACGCACTGCTTTCCCCCCTTCTGTCCTGCCATTGTTTCCACTCTCTAAGCACACTTTTGTTCTTCTCCCACTCAGTTCATCCTTCATAATTACATATTCCCTTAAGATCCCCTCCTGTTAGCCAGCTTTCTTAGTCACCCCTAATGGGCCATCCACTTGGCACCACCATTTGCCAACCTGACCACGTTTCTCTATGTGCAGCAGTTTGATGGGTAGAGTTCATTTTCCCTTAACTCTTCACCATTTTTATTAAGTTGTCTCCAGGCTGCAAAGCTTCTCGGTGCCTTTACCACAGTTCCTGGTAGTAAGGTTTTAAAAGAATATCTCCCATTACTTCTAACTTTGGAGCAAGGTGTCCAACACCACCACAGCAGTGAGGTCACCAGGAGACTGAAAGTAAGGGCTACACAGGGGGGGAAAAGTACTCCCCTGACCCATCCTCAGATGGGCTGTAAAAATTCATGGGAATTGAGCATGCAAAATCGACCAGACCTGGCCATACTCTGAATGAGGAGAATTCTTAGAAGAAAATTAAGATTTAATCCACTTAAGGTACGACAGTCAATTGATAGTCTGTGTGCCACTGCGTTCACTTATTCAACAGCAACAAAAATAATGCAGCAATTACACTCATAAATGAAATACTATATACAGAGGATTAGCTCAAGCTTTTGGAGCAGAATTGGGCTCTTACAGCCACACACCCTGCCTAAAAATACTAAACAAGGGGAAAGTCTTACTGACATGCGCTATTTATTGGCATTTATAAAGCGCCAGTACACAAGCAAACATTTTAACCTTTATCTGCGTTTCAGTATTTGCCTTAGCTTCTAATAATGACTTCAAGCAGTTCCTCCATTAAATGCTACTACACTGTCTCCCGAAACAGTGAAAATAAACCAAAATACAACAGCATTTTTAAACGATGTAACCATCAGCATAAAGCTGTGATTTTTCTGCTGGGCTTTGTTGTGACAGTTTCCATGGCCAACCCATTAACATATTTGCTGTACAAGTATGGTCATTCTATGGCCTTAATTAACTTTCAAGTGGAGAGTGCTGCGGCTTAGCACTTATTAAATATCCACTACAATAAGTTACAGTTATACCCTTCCAACCTCACTTAGCCAAGACACCCAGAAGAACCAGCTTTCCATCTGACTATAATTTTGTAATTGCTTTTTACTGAAATTATGTTGAAACTGGACCCCCCTATGTAAATGTATTTTGCCTGGTTCATCTAAAATTGGCCACCCCTAATCAGATCTGGTTGATATTTGATTGAATAAGTGGAAAATTAAGTTTCTCTCTGATAATGCTGTGCTTTTGCCTCCCTTTCATTATGTATAATGTAGGCATTTTTTTGGGCTGAGATCTGAAAGCGTGCCCCCTAGAGAACAGCAGCAGGCAGGCACGTCGGGAAGGCTCCTCGGAAAGCTAATCCTGCTCTGAGTACAACACACAAACAGTGTGGTTACACTGAGCAAAGCTAATTTCAAGCCAGCACTTTTATTCGGGAAGAAAGCGAGGTGATCTGAGATTGAATCGAGTCAGAGCTGGGTGCTGTGATTAGCCAGGCTGAGCTGGTAAGGTACGGGCATAATGATATCATTATTTCCGCACGCCCGCGTGGCGTCAGCACCAAGTAGTGTAATGCTCTGTGTGTTCAAACTTGCACACTGCCAGCTGAAAGCAAGGGAATCCACCTCCACAGAGCACAAAATAGGACTTGAGTTCGGGGAAAAAAAATAATTCCACAAAGGGAACACGTGAAAAGGCCACAGGAGTGCACAACTGAAAAATACATAAAAATGCAAATTTCCCTAAACTTCATCTTTGGATGGACTGAAGCATAAGTGAGAACTTCAACAAAGCTATAGAAAAAGATGACAGGTCTGAGTTTCAGAAATTTAAGACAGCAGTAGGATTAGACACTTTGGGTTGTCTTCGCATACATTTCTTATGGGAGTTAATTCCATTTGACATGCAAGACCAAAGCAAGATTACAGAGGCATAGCCCCATGGCGAGGTGTATGCTGGAGCTAAAAGCTGGGATTTGAATAATTGTGCAGGCTTACTCCAAGAATCAGGCGAGAACAGAATGAATGGATTATTACAAGGAACTTTGTACATTTTTAACTGCTGGACTTAATAAAATACCCTGTGTGTAAGACTGGTATTATGGTCCTCTGCACTCAGTCTAGTTGAAGTTTGTGGTAGGATCTATCGAATGTGAGGAAAAACAGAAGCTGTTAAAAAAGAATGTGCAATGAAGAACAGGGCAGGGCAGTGCCCCATGCCATCTTCTGAGGGAAGCAAATTTGGAAAGCTTGGGTTCAAAATATTCAGGCCCAAAAAATAAGTTAAAGGGAATTCATTTCCTGCACAAAAGAAGGGTGAAGGAACACAAGAGATTGCATTGGAAAAATGAGGGAACAAAAAAAAAAAAAAAGAAAAGAGGCGAGTTTTTATTTCAGTGTTTCAGCTTGTTAGCCAGATCATTTATTACCGAGAAAGATTACTAATCCACACATCATTTTTTTTTAAATTGACCTCTTCCCTTTGTGTCTGTGGAAGCACTTGTCTGTAAAAGGAGGTAATAGCTGACTGCTCCTTAGAGTCAGTGATGCTTAATTAACTGTCCAGTGAGAATTATTGAAATACTTATATAATTCTTATTTAGCACTCATTAAAGTGAGGGATACAAATGCTGGACAATGAGAGGTTCAGGAAGGCTTTGAAAAGAGGGAGTTAGTACTCTAATAGCAAAGAATTATGAAAGCCTGCCCATTAACGGTAATAGAGCAGACCTTTCATTTTAAAAGTCACTGGCTCAGATCTGGACTTATCTGATATTTTTGAAAAAGCTCCTTCATCTAACCCCCCAGCAATAGAAGATCTCCAGTTCCTCCTGGCACCTCTAACCAGTGTGCAGCAGGTGAGTAAGGCAGGTAAATGGAGCTTCTGCACCTGCCTGTGCTGGTGCTCAGGCACCCTGGGTGGGTTGGGCACAGCTCCCACCCCTCCAGAGCCCACCCAGGCGGGTCTGACAGACCCAGCTGGACTGATTTGTACTGCAACAGTATTAACAAAGTATTGCCTGCATAAAACCTGCCTACGATTATCAGTGCACTGCAGAGAAAGGAAATCTCAGGTGATTACCATTTTGCCCTAAAAATAATCTCTGTTTCATTTCAGTGGGTGCTTTGGAAGCCTGATGGAAAAGGTGATGAATGTCCTGAATAATTTGGCAGCTTCCAAACTGGAGATGAAGAGCCTGCTGGGTACTGAGCAATGGTGAGATTCAACACCACCTGTAACTCACCCTGTGACATGGATTATGGAAGCACAAAAAACCACCTAAATTCATCAGTACTCTTTGTAAGACAAAAAGAACACGCATGTGCATCTTCCAGGCACAATCAAATCTTTCCAGGAACAGCTGGCTAAAAAGAACCAATTGTCACAATTTCAGTGGGCTTCTTGTAGCCCAGCTGGGTTTACAGAGGCCAAATACCTCAAGTCTGCCCTCAGAAAATTTATCAACAATAAAGAGCAACGTCACCATCATCTAGAGAATTTTGAAGGTTCATTCCTCCACAGAAGGTGTGCTGCATCCCTCTCTCCAGTGTGTCTATTGTCAAAAGTTCTTGAATCTACAGGAATTCACTCAGAAATGAAGCTTAGATATCCTTTCTATTCATATAATGATTGATGAAACACGAGGGAAAATAAATTGAATTATGTTAAATCTCCCAGGGAAACATAATTAAGCTGTAAAGCATTCCCCTGAAATCCTTGTAGCACTCAGGCTGTGTCTCCTACTACATGATCAATAATAATATTAAAGACAATTATTTTGAAGGACTGGCATGAACTTTCAGCTTTTACTAAGTTTTATACTATTAAAAGCTAAGGATTTGCTTGGCTGCCATATCTGTGAAATCTTTCCATATTTCCAGCACAAGGCTTCCTTCTCAAGTGTCATGGCTGGGACTCCTTTCTTTCTTGGTACCTAATGCAGCTCTTCATTCTAAAATCTCTGTCTGTGTATAGTTCAGTACATGTACATTAGAGAAACCACACTGAAGATAACACAGACATTACACTAGAAAGGAAACAGTGCCAGCCTTTTACCAAAAGAATTTTGGCATAGATGGAATTTGTGGACAAAAAGGCTTGGGAAAAAAACTTGGTTGATGAACAGCAACTCTTATCATGGCAACAAAATTATGTAGAAGATGATGGTGTGTTTTTACTACCTACAGATAAATATAAATAATTAGTGTGTCATACACATGTATTTTAGTATGTATATTTATGATTACATATAAAAGACTATAAATATATTCTGGTTTTAACAACATGCCCTTGCTTATGAAGGCTTATGTTAAAAAAAATAAATAAAAAAACCCAAACAAAATCCCTCACATCTTGACCAGAAAAATTAATTCAAATGCAATTGTGAAAATTACATAAAAAGCACGGCAGTTCTGAGTAACTCTAAAATTCAATCCCAGGCACCATCCCTGAAGAGTGACCAAGACTTTCATCAAATGTCATAAGCTCTGTGCTGTGGGTTTTTTCAAAGAGAACTCTCACTGGGCAAACAGCTTCCAGTTTCAGGAATGCTTGTCATAAACGCACACGGATGGAAGGGAGATGGACTTCTCAAATAGGAAAACACACATTACAAAGAACACAAAAGGCTTCTGATGGAAGCAGACATTGGATTTGGAACACTAAATACTATTATGAAAGCAACAAATAGAGCAACAATAATTAGAATACCTGGGTATTCTGGAAAACTCAACAATACATGTAAGTAATAGGATCCAGGATGTAAATAAGTTGGGTGTTTGCTTGTTCTTTTAATAACAGAGACACTGGGAAGGCAAATTTGAGACCCTGCAGGAGAAGGCACATAATTTCTCCACAAAGGCAGAGGGAAGATTTCGCAAATGAGTTTCATCCTAAAGCAGATCAGAGTAAAATACACGGAGCCGGATGACATAATGGGCTGTAGCTTAAACGCAGCCCCCGACGGCAGCCGGCTCTGAAAACCGGGCTGTGGGTAATTGAATGTAAGACGGAGCAAAAATACAGAAAAGGCCAAGCTGAAGAATAAAAATGCAGTGTGTGTAACAGCACTGAGAAGAGAACAGCTCTGTAGAACTGATTAATAAGAAGAGCAGTGAACAGTACAGAGTGGATTTGCAGAGATTAGAACGTTGCAGGCTTTGTCCAAAAGATTGTATAAAGTTCTTATTGGGTTTGAATTTAAATAGGGTAAAATTTATCTAACACTATTAAGGTTTCCCTTTGACCTTTAAATATATCCTCCCTCCACCTCCCCCTAAAAAGGACACTTTAAACACAGTATGTTTACCCTGCACTGTTTTATGCCTCCTGAACACGTGTGTGCAAAAGCACACGTGTGTACAACCTGTTCTATTCCTGTGCACTACCGAAACCACTATGAACAAACTGCCTTGGCACTGGCAGCCAAAACCAAGAGAACACACACTTTGACGAACCCTTCAAGTCATGTTCCTGCATTAACAACTCCAAAAATTAGAAATACAAGTGCAACAGGAATTGCAGCATGTGCCAGCTTCACATCAGAGACGTTTAAATTGGTAGTAAGAAATTTTTATAAAGATATGAAACATAAAAATGGACTGAGTAGTAAAATTGAGGATAACATTCAAAAGCAGACATCTACAGACAACAACAGGACACTGGAGATGGCAGCATCAAAAAAATACAATATTCAGTGACAAGTTAATGACAGAGACCATCATTACAGACAGAATTAAATATTTAATGGATAGACTATGGGGAAGACATGACAAGGCAGATTTAATTTTCTGGTTACAGTGCTGCTTTCAAGATGTCTTTAAAGCAGGACTACTATACCTCAGCTACAGTGTTTTGCAGAACATGTACCTCTTCATTACAGCAGATAAGGAGCTGTACTCAGTCTGGAAACACTGCAGTTACACATGGGGAAAACAGGGGTTTCATTTCCATCAAGGTAAAATATTTGCCACGGACTGAAAACCAGGACCAACCAGAGAGGCACAAGGACAAACAGAGTTCCTAAAGCCAAAGCATATCATGACTAGCAAAGAGAAGACATTTAACATGTATTTAAAACTATCTAAGTAGTTCCAACGTATAAAAACGTTGCCAATAATGGAAATGCTGTTTTTCAGTCCCCAACCTCCTGCCACTTTGGAGGGGTCAGAAAGGATTTTTAAGATAAGCTGGGTTTTTTTTAATCTAACTTTCCCTGTCTAAAAGACCAGAAACTTCAGAGCTGACTTAGCCAAGTCTCATCCTCAGCCAGCCTTAGCTGGTGCTCAGGATGTTTTGGATACCTCTGTGAGTTCCCCTCTGGAGTCTGAGCAAATTTCAGGATTTGAAAAAAATATATATAATCTGTTCAACCAGTGAAAGATTAAAGCAGACAATAGTAATTTTAAATGTACCTTTCCCTGCCTCCCACGCATGCTCACCAAGGGCTTCCCCTATACACAAAGTTGACTGAGGGGAGGGGTGGGATTGAATAACAAATTGGTGTGATACAATCACATCACTCACAATCACATAATGGACTATATCCCAATTTTCAAAAGGCATAAAGTATCCTCATTAATACGATAAGTGCAGCAGTCAAATCAGTACTATGATTTTATCAGGGTTTTTGACTGTACATGAATTAGAATATAAAATGCATACAGAATTTTTAATGGGAAGGCTTTAACATTCTATGAATGTATTTCTTACTGTCATTTACATCGCATTAAAGTGAAATTCCACATAAAAGCAGAAAGAGAATACTCTAGGTCTTAAATTATAGTTTTTCATAGTTGTCATGTCCACACACTGGGAACCTTATTCACAACCTTGTTCTTCAATCTGAAAAGGGGCAGGTGTTTGTTTGTTTGCTATGGCTGGCAAGTGGAGTTGTCCCACAACAAGGTCAGATGGTCAGGATGGAGCCTACAGGGATCTTTTTGGGATGCAATTCTATTCACTGCCTCTTCTACAACAGGTTGCTGAATGCTGGACTCGTACTCCTCATTCTCAGCAGGGCTCCAAAATTGTTACCATGCTTAGAGAGCTGTTGTTACCTTCTTTTAGCTCCTTTCATTTTTCCACGTGCCTTTCAAAACAATAGCTTAAAATAAGGTTTTCTGACAATTATTTATCTTTAAATCCAGAGGGATGCATTTAGTCCTCAAGAAGTAAGTATGTACTATTTCTGCATGCACTAAATTTTACCATGAAAACTAGCAATATCAGCTTCTACAGTCTGTTTTCTGAGATCCAGTACTTTCACGCTGCCTCAGATTTGATTCATCTCACAGAAGAAGAGGCTGTAAACTCAGATTTGTTCTACACTGAAAGCACCTGGCACGGACCAAGGGACGTTTCTGACCAATGTATTATAGTTGGTCTAAATTCTTCTCTACTGCAAATGCTGTCAGTTAAAGCACTGGATTTTCTTTTCCCAGCACAACTGGAAATGCTGGGTTGTAATGTAAGTCCTGGAATGTAAGGACTTATATTGTTTCTTATAAGAGGCAGGTTAGTTCCTTCTACAGGAACAGTGGCACACCAGGCACTTCCCTCTATGCTGAACACACGGGAAGCCCAGAAACTCTCTGTGGTACTTTGATATTCAAACCTGGAGTTCTTTCCCTGAGAAAAGTAGGTTTTTAGATTTTTTATTTTTTTTTTTTTTTTGTAATATTCTAATATTGATAAAGGCATCACTTCTGTGGGATCAACTGTAGGATTCCAGGGGATGCAAAAAAAAAAAAGGTGGACTTTAAATGGTGAAAAATCATATGGTTGTCTTTTCTGTTCTTTTCTAATTTTCCACATATTGGGTCTTAGATTTCTGTTTTCTGCCCTTCCTACCCCCAACATTGGATCTACTGGCATCTGCAAGCACTTTTTTCAGCACAAGTAGGATAAATATATTTGGGAGGAGGAAAGATAAGCACCATCTAAGCATCTGGGGAAAAAGAACAGGAAATATTACTGGATTCATAACAGAAGCAGCTTCAGCTTCAGCTGCATCTCTTGCCTGTGAATTTACAGACCCTTTCAGGTCAGGGAGCAGCAAATATCAGCACTGCCATAGTCAGGTTCTAGTAACCATTTATCCACGCCAGGGCAGCAATGTTACTCTTGAAAGAACCACACAGGCTGTTGCATGTGATCAGTGCTGGTTTTAGTACTGCATAAATCACTACAAGGCTGGGGACTTTTATTTAAATAAAGGATTTGTAGGAAGTGATACCTCCTGCAACTGCCTTTTTGCAGAACAAACAATCTGCTCCTCGGTTGCAGAAAAGGAGATGGAGAAGTGAGAATGGTGCTCCTGACTCACTGTGCCAGGGGCAGGTTATGAAGGAAGAAAACTCCTGGATTTTAACTACAAGTGACCAGTCCTGGTCAGGGCATGGCATCACTGAGGAGAGTTTACCCAGTCAGCTTTAACCTTGCTACATCCAGAAATTAGGAATCTTGAGATTCTTGGATTCTGAGAAATCCATGCAAACCCCATAGTTGATACTGTTATCTAATTAATTAACTGAATGCTAATCCAACAGGTGCCACTTTTTTCCAAAGCAGAAAGGAATCAGAGCATTCCTGTGGCGTTAAGTGGTGTGGTATCAGTTTGCAGTATCATCTTTTAGGTGAGATATGAAACAGAGGTCTGATCTGTAATCATATTCATAGATCACAGGCTATATTTTAATAAGTGTTAAGGCTGGAAGGCTGCACTGGGTTTAATGTTGACTAAATCAGTTTCAACTCCAAAATCTACTTTGTGATTTCCCTCCTGTATAGAAATACTCACATCCTGCTCTAAAAATGTCATAATGTTGCAGTTTATGAAGGATTCTGCCATGGTGAAAGTGCTGCCTTTCTCTCCAGGTGAGTTTAATCCCACACACAGGGGCACAAGGGACAGGACCATTGTCAAACCTGCCCTTCCAAGGTAAGCAGTGAGACAAACCCACTCAAACCTACGCCTGAAAATTATGTTTGTGCTACTAAAAAGGTTATTTTACAGTTTTTTTAGTGTGAAAAATGATATATAAATATGGAACATTTTATGAGACAAGGGTACAGAAGCAGTATTTTGTAATTTTAAATTACAATCTTTTTTGTCTTCCAGCGTCTTTCATTTCTTCCTACGAACGCCTTTGGCTCTAACGAGATATAACAAATGAAATAAACATGAAGAAAAAAGAAAGAATCACAAACAAATGGGTAAAAATCATTTTTACACGTAAGTTGATGAGTTGGCCGGTTTCTATCTGAAATTCAATGTGCACATAAGAAAAATCTGATCAGCTGTTTGCATGTAAAAGATATGTGAGTCTTGCCTTTACTTGACGTTTTCTGATTAGGATTTTAGGTATTATTTCTGATGTTTTCTCAGATTGACATCCATGGTCTACTTTGATAATGAATACCCCAAGAGAGCACAGAGACAAGGCTGGGTCTCAGAAGCTTGGAGCATTTCAATCAAAGATGGTTTGTTAATAATAAAGTAAGAAAAAAAGCCATTTGCTTCTTTTGCAGTGACTGCAGCGCTGACCCTCTCTTGGTCCTGCCAGGCCTGTCTGAGCAACAGCAGAGTTCAGTGGTAATTAAAGCAACAGTGTTGTGAAAAAAGTGTGAATTACTTTTACAAGAAGACTTGGATGTTGCTACCGACTGACAAAGCACAGCAGGAGAACTCTGCTGGATATTAAAGAGCCATGGTAGTCACTATATTGTAAGGTGGCTTTGCAGCACAATGCAAAATTGTGACTTTTCACAAGTTTATACCACAGGAACCATTTGAGTTATCGGCTTAAATTTTAGTATGTTTTATAAGGAACACAGCAGACACCATAAATGTGCCATGCTTGGTAAAACCTGGTCCTGTTTAAATTATGTAGACCCTAACTTCAATTTTTACCTTTCAATTATGACTTCACTGGGTAATTATTGCAATATTACAGCCCAGACTGTTGTGTAAAATTACAGAAAGGGCTACATATTCAGACATCTCTCAGCAAATTACTGCAGTGTCAAACAGCCCGAATTTCCATTTTTGACATTTTTAAAACTCAAAAGCACGGCACCTCACATTTTTTGGCATTGCTCAGAGAATTATACCAGGTATTATACAGCATCCCTGTACTGTATAAATATCCTTTTAAGACAACACGGTTGTGTGAGGCAACACAAAGGACCAGTTCTGACAAATGCTTCACTATCTCAATGTTTCTTCTGTAGTCACTGGGAAAAAATGCATGTTACAGCAGTTTATCTTCCTGTTAGAATGCAGTGAGAGCAGGGGACAGATCCTGGACTTAGTTTTGTACATATTCAGATCCAGGAAAGACAGAATAGTCAAACACAGCCATTCCCATTATTCTGAGGAAATAAAGGTTAGAACTCAGCCTGACCATCCACGGAATAAAGACAGGGAATCTTCAACACAGTGGGATGGTGCTGTCCTTCAGGGTGTGATATGGTATGATCCCACAGTCAGTACAGGGGGCTCTGAATTAGCTCCCAGTGCAGAGTGAGGAATTCATATAACCAGTAATACAAAATTTTCATTTTAAGATTTACTTAAGAGCTTGAAACACAAAATAAGGATTTTTCTAAATACTCATTCAGGTCCTCTTTGGAAAATCTTGGACTTATTCTGAGCTGTCCAGCTAACTTGCATTTCCCAAAAACATGAAAGAGAAGGGGGTATTCACTTGCATGAACTTTCAAAGTGAAGTTTGGCACTTTTTGTCCCAAAAGTCCAATGGAATTATGAAAATCTATGAGCCTGAGGCCAAAGCCACATAAAGAAATGCAGTTTGATATCTGGTGTTATCCCGGGGGTTAGAAGCCTCATTACCCCAAGAAATCCTTCCTTTCCAAATTTTATAAAAGACAGTTGGTGTGTACCCTTTACTATTCTAGACAATAAGGCAGAGCCTGGATAGCCCACAAGAAATCCATAGAATTATGAATATCCTGAGCTGGAAGGGGACCCAAAAGGATCATCGAGCCCAACTCCTGGGTCACCAAAAAACAATCACTCCCAAGGAATTTGAAGCTCCTTCTCTAGTACATGTTCAAATGACGGGTACTGTTTACTGCACCAAGACAATGAACAGCATAAAAATATTTCTTAATTTTATTCTACCTTTTTTTTTCTGGATTTCTAAGTAGGCAACAAGCACTCTTTGCTTAACCCTTTCCATGTCTCTAAGCTTAGGCAGCTCTTAAGAGCTGATGCAAGTCCTTTGTGCTACCAAAAATAAGAGAAGCTTGCTAGAACTCAGAAACACAGTTCAAAACAACAAACCTCCACCTAAAAGCCTCAAATGCCCTGTACACAACTGTACATAAAAATCATCAGACTCCAGCAGCAGTGCTGTAAACACAACACCAAAACAAATGTCCCTGAGGCTAATCCCTTTAACCACCACTGCCCCCTAGGCTGCCCTGCTGATTTTGTGGGAAGTTGTTTGTACTCAACACCTGACAGGAACAGCCCATGGAGCAGAAGTTCCTTGAGTGAGATTCTGTCAGAGGGAGAACCAGTCACCAGCACGAAAAGCCACATCATCAGCCACCTCACTCGAAAGCCCAGCAGAACCCAACCAGTGAGCAACATCTCCAGCCAGCAACAAAAACTCAGCTGCTTTTTGATCACAATTGATACCCTTCTCTCCCTATGTGAAGAAAAATGCAGCACATACAAACACATGTGACGTGTCAGCCTTCATCTCTCTCTGTCAAACGGACATAATCACAGCACAGTTCAGTGACAGTGCCATGCTAAACACCCTGCAATGAAACCAGGCTTTCCCAGCATCATTCCAGTCACATCCTGCAGCGGTTGGATTCTCCCCCCGCAGCACTGCTCGGCTCAGCCGCTGTTCTTTGCTTGCTTTTTGATCAATTTTACGGTTAACCTGAACTTCTCTGATCAATCACATCTGCAGATAGTCACAAGCTCAACCTTAGGAAGAGTCAGAAACCTTAATTTAATTATTATCCAGCGGGCTCATATGAAAGTGGGCATATGAAAGCCAGTATTCAAACTAGTCAACTGTTTCCTTCAGAGATCCGTGTTTGTACTGTGTGACCTTTACAGAATAGAGAAGTAGTAGAAATACCTCTGACTGTTGTTTATGTGTAGACACGTGGATTCTGAGATGTTCCCAGGCAGTTCATACACCTGGGAGAACTCTCTCTACACTTAACAATTCTGATTTCTCCTCGAGTAGGGAACATTCTCTTTTTTTCCCCCCTCTTTTTTTTCTGTTTCAAGAAGAGTTTATGACAGTGTCCCCCTGTCTCTGAGCAGTATAATTCTCTGCTGCTAAAAACATGAAGTCCCTACATACAAAGAGCTCTGTTAGAGGTTAATTGTGAACTCAAACGATGACACACTTAGATTCAAAGCACGGTATTGAAACCTGTTTCTGTGCAAGCACAAGATGACCCACACAAAAGCGAAGTTTTTTTCCCTGAGAAGTATGTGGAAATGGGCACTCCTGACATTGAAATCAACCAGAAAAGTCAGGCAAAAAAAGCTTCCCAAGACAAAATTAGTCTGCCTTGTAATTCCTTTCAAGGGCAGAGGTGTATAGAACCAGTCCTGCCAAGTTCTGGTATTTCTTGAGCGGTGTTAACCATCTCATGTTACTTTTAAGTTCAGCATTGCCTTTCCCAATCCATCAGCATCTGCCCCGGGATCAGGAGGAGAAGGGGGGGGCAGGAAAGACGAAAAAGGAGAGAATGTGAAAGTCAAACCAATGCCTTTTGGGTACTACGCTCATGGTCTGAGCAACCATACCTGCTCCAAAACTCTGAGAGCCTGCAGCTGTTCACCAGCTTGGATTCTTTTACCACAGGCAGCACTAAATAACACGGGGACAAATTTCCATGTGACAATATCAGACCTTTTTTTCTCCTCAAATCAGCTAATACACCATGACTTAAGTATGATCACATGTCTGAGAAAGCAATTTGTTAAATGACACAACAGGTTAGGAATAAATCCACTAAGGTCTTTTGCCTGCTCAACAACATGTACAAAAGTATGTTCTTAATACACAATTTTTAAACAGACACCGGAGAGAACATGGGGGTTCTGGGTGGCATTCATCACTGCTAGTGCACCTTTTAATTAGTATGTAATGAGCACACTTATCACCCACACCACATCTTTTATCATGTTAAACTGGTGAGACATTCTGCTATAACGATCAAAGAGACAAAATAGCTGCAATAAACTGATCACTCAGCAAAGTTACCCAAGTAAAACATGTGGCCATTTTACTTGCAATATTCCCCTGTAGCGCAAATATTGATGACTTCTGAGCGTGGGGGACTAACACAAAAAAAATCCAAAGATGATCAACCGAAAAAGTGAAAACAAATAAATGGGTGTGTATTTCAGAATCAGGTAATTCTCTTTGTTCTAATATGTGTTTTGCCTCAACACTGACTGCATGAGCTAACAGTTAAATATTCTCCAATCAGAACTCATAGAAATCCTCGTTTTCCCCCAGAAAAGAGATCATGCCTTTATATTACATTGCAGATAAAAGTTCAATTCTCACCATATTAGCCTCAAAATATTACACCATAAAAAATACATTTGATTGTAAAAAGTACCTATGGATTTTTATAAAATGAAGGTACAAGCATTTAAGTAAATCACATTTTTCTGGTGCTCACAAATTACAAGATGTGCAAGCAGATATGGATGAGTCTAAAAGATCCCATGTAACTTATTTTTATCATGTCTGTGTCATCCTAACAGGATGATTTTAACAATTAGATGCTGTTGCAAATGAACACCTATAATAGTTTTGTTTCCAACCTGGATTTGAAGTGGGATTAAGGGAGAGCAGGCCTTGTGCATACAGGACCTCACCTTTCTGCCAGCAAATAAGAGAGAGAGTCTGTTCACCAGCGAGGGACACACAGAGGTACATAATGGGAGTTTATGTCAGAGGCTGTGCCTGGGACTACAAGCAAACAGCAAAACCCCAGTGATTCACAACTGTTCCAGTTCTATCATTTCCTGTAGAGACACTGCTGTTGGTCTCACCACTTGGTTGCCTCAGCTAATCACCTCATTTGCCTCATCCAGCCATTTGGCGAGATAAAGAATGAGGCACAAAGGGGTGGCAAAGTGTGGGGGTACTGAGGGAATAGAATTACACGAACTTATGTGAGGTTAAACTAACAAAAGTGAACGTACGGTGTTGTCTACACTGCTGTTCTGCCCAGCATATGAGGAGGTACAGCCCTAGTGCAAAGTACTGGTTCTGACAGAACATCCCAGTTAGATGTGCAAAGTTGTGCTTTTCCCCAGAGGAAACACAAAACTCTTTGCACTGGCACATCTCAGAACCTGAGTCTTGAGAAACATCGGTGGGCAGAAACTGCTGCATGCAGATACCTGAGCCACAAACATACAGACTGTTGAGAGTGGAGAAGATGACACACACAAAAATTAACATTAAACACAGTCTATTAGGATAGTCATTGAATTACAATGCAAAATGAAGACTACTCCTCTACCACTTCAGATAGACAGCTTGTTTACCCAGAAAGATTCTAAGCATTAAAAGAAAAGCAGAGAACAGCAATCTCACAGGGACTCCCTCTCGGTGGGCACAAGCAAGAATGACTCTGTGGTGGAGCAGGGACTCGATCCCAAACTGCTGAAGTCCTTTCCATGGGCTGATGGCAAGGCCTGTTACTGAGCAGGCAGCACAATGTTCAGTGTGAGCTGTGCTTTCAAAGCAGTTCCTTTGTCCTGTCTGCAAGATGAATGTAGTTTGCTGGAACTAAGTTTCTTTAGCCTGGTTTGTACAGGTGTGGTGGCTGGAAATATCTGCAGCCAAGCTGTGCAAGGTACAGCTCTTGCAGGTACCTCATATACCAGTGTAAGTGGTAAGTAAAATCAGAAGAAAATGATGACATTCTTCAAGAAACAGCTTTAGGTCCTTGAAAATGATTATTTCAGTTTGCCTGCAACTGTAAAAATGAGTTTCAGATAATAGCTTTTCTTTTATATAGTAAATGATAAATGAGCATTTAAACATTGACTCATCCACCAACGAAGATATAAAGAACATAAAAAGTCACTGTGCTAACAGGGAGTTTGAGAACTAAAGTCACCTGATTTTTCAACCTGATGATTACACCATAAGGACGTTCATTTGTCTTTACCTCCACTCCAGTGTTCCAAAAAGTGTACATATATTTCCACCAAAGACAATCAACCCTTTTAGCTTTTGCCATTTATATTTCTGTGCTAACCCCCACAAGAGCCTTCTGTTCCAAGTTCATGGGTCTTTTATGACCATAAAGGCTATAACTGCAATATTCTGACCTCAGGATATCGAGAGAGAGCAAAAATACTAAAAGAAACCCTCCTCCAGTGCTCCCCCTCACTCAGCACAGGATTAAATACCCTAAGAAAAAATTCTGTGGAAGAGTCTTACCCACTTTGATTACCAATAGCAGTTCACCACTGACTCTGCCTTTGGTTTTCATGGGACAGGAATGAGAAATGAAATCATTATGTTGGGCCAAAGATTTTCAAAAGGGGAGGGATTTGAGCAAAAATATTAGATTATGAGGAGAGAGCTTTATTATTAACATGGAAGTTTTCATTTTTCCTAGAAAATACCTTTCCAAGGCTTTATAATGCATACTGAGGTGAGAGAACTCGAACTGCACAGAGTTCACCTCATAACAACTATCATTTAACACATCAGCTGAGTTTTAACATTTCAAGAGACAATCTGTGATCACGGCGAGTCAGAGTTATAACTTCTTGTCAAGGTTTTATTTCAGTTGTCTCCTGCATTATGAAAGGAAACTACAAGTACTGAGCCATTAAGATTTCATTGTGCTCCATGCAAGGAAATCTTACAGTAGGTTTTTTGGAGGCTCTGGACTGGGTTAGTTTGTTTAAAATCAAGAAGGAAATTACTCAGGGCAGTACTAGAGCCTGCATTTTACATTTTCTGTTTTGAACTATCCATTGTGCTTCTTACTTTTCTCACTGACCTACCAAAGATATGCTTGCTTATAGATATGCAGCTCTTGGAAAACAAGTCAAGATCTTAGCTAATTTTAGCAAATACGTATTTCCAAGTAAAAGCACACCTTTTACATTCTGTTCATCAAGCTCTTTGCCCATTTTCTCCAACAGATTCCTCCTACTCAGATCCTTGGCAGACAGACAATATTGCTGTAAGTTTTGGAAGTGCCCTGCACATAGCAAACACTATCACAATGAAAATAAACAGACAAATTAAATGATGCAGACGTTTAAAAGCAGAAATCGGTTTATAAAAACACTGATGTTCACTTTCAAAAGAATCAGTCAATAAGGAAATAAGAAAGTTATTTGGTTCAGGGATGTGATTTTTCCCCTCTCTAGTGACTGATGGATGAAGAATATTGAGCTCATGAATTTGGTGAGTCGCTTTCTAGCATTCAAAACCTTTGGAAAATAGTTGGCTGTAGCTCCGTGTGAAAGCTACTACGTCCTAGAAATGGTTTCCTGTGATCTGAATGCTGAAATAAAAATAGACCAAGGATGCTGGAGAGTGTGAAAATTAACTAGGGGTTTCAATCACTGGTATTCTGGCAGTCAGAGAGTAATTCCTGAATCAGAGTGAGAGTAGAAACCAAGAGTAGAGTCAGCATGAAAGGGGGCAAACACACAGTTCACAGTGGAACAGGCTCTGTAACATCCACACACAAACTTTGTCCCTGCAGTTGAACAAGTGAGGTGTGTTTGACAGCAAGGCAATAGTTCCAGCTCAGCTCGTCAAACACTTTCTGCTGCAGGACCCTCCATTTCAGGTGCTTAAACTTTGCCAGACTTTAATAATTTGGACCAAAAGAGCCCCAGAATTAATTGTTTGGTGAAGTTCAAGCAAAAACAGTAGGTTGATTTCTCAAATGACGTTAAAGAGAAAACACTGATGTTACAAATAAAATAAAAAAACCCTCCCCAACCCCAGCTGCCTTCATGCTTTGAAACACCGACCTACATTTTGGCAGGGAAGGTGCTGTGAGATCAGAATTTTGTCTTTTGTTGTCTCTAACAGAAAAAAGAAAAAGGCTCCCCCTCTTCAATGGAGCCTCACATTTGGCAACAAAAAACCTCCCTGAAGACTCAGCCTGCTTTGGGGCATTTCAGTGCCCAGTTGGCAGGACGTGGGGAATGGCAGTGACCCATCAGTGGGCACAGGTGGCTGTGGGCACAGGGTCCCCACCTCTACTGATGCAGACATTTGAATGTGTCCAGTGAACCACTCAAAGGTTTCACCGACCTTAACAGTGGCTTTTCTTGCCTTCAGAGCACTAAACTCTGCAACCTGAGCACTGTTCCAACACGGGTTTTAAATGTAATATCCTACCTGCATTTGGAGAGGAACAGCCCCATCCCACCAGGTTTCCAGCCCCAGTCAGTCCCATTTAAACAGATACACACTGAGGACTGACATACATAATTCAGGGTTTGGATCACAGTAACCCCTCTGAAACCTCCTGTCTTGGCTGTCAAAAAAATTGACCTTTCTCAGTTTAAAGGTGCTTTCTCATAGGAATCCTCTCAAAACTTTAAGGTTTTTAACATCCATCCAAGAAAAACAATGTCTGAAAGTCTTTTGGACTCCACTTCTGGACTTCTGAATATATTCATTTGTCAGTAGTAATGTTGGGGCTGCCCAAGGTCTTCAATCACTTGTCCAAAAAATAAATATGTACCATATCTTCTACACAGAAATTCAATAAAATGCATACATTTAATAAACAATTCAATAAATAACAGTCTTTAAGAATTCCTTGAAATATAACCCTGCATTTCAAGCCCTTTAACTGAGACAGCTTCCACACACAGTCTCCTTTCACAGCCTACATACACACCCTGAGCCATCAGACCATTTAACTGAGGTTGAATGTTGTATGTAATTATACATTATACCTCGATTTCCAAGATGCTGAGCCGTGGAAACTTTTGCTGACTTTGAAAATAAGACTTAAATGTACAAATAAAAGGCACCTAAATCTCTGACTACTCCCTTTCTGAAGCACAATACCTGCATGGTTAGATTTTGCTTTCTCTCCCCCATCTGCACTCATTTTTTGCCGTTCCTAAATTTCCAGTTTGTAAGAGAAGAGAATCTCACTCAAATGCATTTCAGTGACCAGAGGGACTGAGAGGGACAGGTTATCCCATACAGTGCCCAAGTATGGAATCAAGTTGTGCCAAGCCATATAAAATCACCAGAAACAGAGCTTTTGTGAGAGCAACTATTCCCATGTATAAAGCCTGAACTGCCTTTTGCCAGTTCCTACTGACTGTGGAGAAATAACCCTGATTATACTCTTACCCCAGGCATTTGGGAGGAACTCTTATTAATAATAATAAAACATTAACAATAATTAGAAATAAATAAATTCCAGTAAAACTACGCCTAAACCACATGAATTTTACAAAACTTAACATATTTTTTTTGTTTGGGGAAGCATAGCAGAGAGGAAATGAATCCAAAAAGAGAAGACTGGAGTGACCAGGAATACAGTTTGCCTGCTTGACCTCAGCTTTCCTTCCCTAGGCATATAGAGCAACTTCCCAATGATCACATAATTTAATCTGAAGAACTAGAAGGGCTGCATTTTAAAAATTTCCTCTTTATCTCAATAAATGAATAAATTACTTCCTACTAAAGTTACAAGTTCAGAGAGATTCTGACAGATCTTATAACGGGTTTTCATTTGCCACTTGGAAGCTTAAAAAAAAAAACAAAACAACAAAAGACCCAAGAGATTAACAGGACACTGTCACACAATATAATTAAAGTTGTTTAGATTTGGTGTTCTTGTCTCTCCCTCCCCCATGCTCTGCTGAAGCAAGAAGAGGTTTTCTGGCACTCCTTTGAGTTCAGCAGATACCTGTAGGTGTGACTTGTCTAACACCATTATGCTTTGGCTGTACCAAAACTGCTCCTCGGCAAACCCTTCCTTCCCATGTGGTTTTTCCAAATAAATATTTGTAACTTTTATCTTGGAAATTCTCAGGTTCACTAAACAAACATGGGATTCCTTATCCTTTATTTATTACAGATCATCTCCCTTGTACATAACTTAATAAGAACTGTAGAATGAAGCAAGGAGATGTCACGAGCTTTCAGCTGAGGCACTCAAACACAGACTGCCTTTTTAAAGTTTCTTTTTCTTGAGTAAATTGATACAGCCAAGCCACTTAAACTGCTGGGTCATGTCCATCCCTGGAAGCAGCGTGTTTCTATTAAAAGGAAGTATAAGTTTTGTCCCAGAACATCAATACTGAAAATCACTAGGCAGACTGCTAGGGTGAAATGCTGGATCTGCAAAGTCAATGGCACGAGTTGGAGTGACTCCTGCAGGGAAGTCATCCCTGGTTCTCTCAGGGGACACCGAGCTTTGGATGAGCTTTGGGCACCTCAGGGGTGTGTGGGAATGGTCAACACTTCAGTCTTTCACAGCACTGAGGGGCAAAACAGAGTATTCCTGCAAAAATCCGATCAATAAATAAAGCTACCTTTTAAAAATATATATTCTGTATTGACATGTTAGCTACAGATAAAAAGCTACATTTTTACAGGAAAAAATTTTTGGTCAGGGGTTTTTATAATGGTTTTCCTTGATTAAAGCCAAACCCATATGGCTAAAAGTTCCAGCAGTCCTAGGACTGGGCACTAGCCATCCTTAATTCCCATACAGTGGCCACCAATGCAATTCAAGTACAAATTTTCAGGAGAGATGTCCAGAACTGGGCCTTTGCTTCAAAGCCATCTTCATACAAAATATTCCCCACAAATTTCACAGGCTGAATTCGACCTGAAAGACCACGATCTGCAAAAGTACTCTGTATTTTCAGGAGAAACTTGCAAAATACTGACTGAGCTGCTGCTGTTTCAGAGACAGAAGGCACCAAGACTATGGAATGGACATGGTGCGAACATCCATTACCTACAGGTCAGACCCCAAACTGAGATCTAACAGCATCCAGTTACTTCCTTTGGTGGGATGCAGGATAGAATCCCTGTGGTCAAGCACAGATCTATACAGGAAGTTTTCTCTCCCAAACTCACAAGAAGAAAGGAATTCTGGAGAACAACTGCAGCAGGGGCAGTTTCTAAGATATATAAAGGTTTAAATACCAACCATGTCATGCTTTAGGACATCTGACTGCCACCTCTCAGCCTAAAACCAAAAATCTGGAAGTGAACTCTTACATTTTTGCTGCAGAGAGTTTTTTGTCGTGGTACGAGGCAACATGCCAGGTTTAACCACTGAACTCAAGGACTGTAAAACCCAATTACTTCTTTATGTTACCAAATTAGCTATTTCAGTGAGGTGATTTGCAATATTGTAGCAACTATTGTGCATTTTAACAACACTGTAGCAGCTCCTGTAACAGTGTTTTTAACTGCTTTAACAGTGGTTTTACACTGAAGTTTGTGCACAGGTGTGGACAGGAACCTTTGCAACCACAGAGACAGTAATTTATAGAGAAGTTGTGAATAAAATAACATAAATTTACCCTGGAAGTCTGTGCTCATCTCCAAGGAGGGAAGAGGACAGAAAGCAAAGGAAAAAATATGCAGAAGGAGCAGAAGGAGGAAAGGTACAACAATAAAGGTGAATTACCAAAACAACCATGAAAAATAAACAAACATGGAAAATACACAAACATTTGTCACATTCCCTACATTTCCATGTAAATTTCTTCTGCCCCAGACTTCCTCCATCTCCCTGTGTGTGTTCATTCTTCCATCCACTGTCTCTCCCATTCTCTGTCCATCCTCAATGCTGCTGTTTGATGCCACAAGTGGTACCACAGTGGAACAATAACATGCACCAAAAACTCACTCATAGGCTTCTCACATATAGACTTTATCTGAATTGGTTTGAGCAAGACCCTGAGTATACACTAATTCATTATATTTTACCTCTCTTCTGCTTTATTTCAGTTCTCTCGGTCCTATTTTACATATACTACCACCCAAGTAACTCCGAAAACTCAGGTCCTTCTATTCTGATTTTAAAGGAAAACATAATATATTTTAATAGTTTATTCTCTTATGTGATTGCTGCCCATTCCTGAAACTTCAGCTATTAGCAGCTGTAAACTTTCCTTCCCTACAGTTGCTTAACTTCAATGACAATTTTAGATTAAAATGAATTCACATGATTAAATAAATTGGAATATTAAAAATAGAACTATAGAGTGATAAAAGCAATGTAGATATTTTAGATATAACACAAAAAATTTTAATTAAAACACAGCATCTTCAATTTGCTCCTAAATAAAACAGTAACCTTCACTTGATTGATTCTAGGAGTGTTGCTGATATATCTTGTTATAGTGGCGTGAATCACATATTAATTAACAATTTGAGTAATTAAAATGTTTTTATTCTTTAAAGATATTAGAGATGGAGCCAAATATCTATCACACATGTGCAAAATTTATGATATCCAGCACTGAAGGATATTCAGCACTGAAGGAAATTCAGTCTGACTGGCTACTATATACTTGGAGGTAAGTGTTTTAGTTTACTTGCTGTATGATGGTATGTACAAACTGAGATGATCAAAGACAAATCTGTTGTTCATGAGGATATTTTTCATGTAATCCTTACAACTAAAGGTAAATGAAGCTCAATGTTTACAAGTTCTGTCCAAACTGGTTTTCTCTGAGCCCCAAAAAGCAATTAACTGTGTGCAGAAACTTACCTGTCCAATGCTGCTTTCTTGTCCTTAGAGCAATTCAGAGTTCCTTAGGATACTTCAGGGATTCACACATGTATTTTCCTCACACATTATGGCCAAACTTCCCCTCCCTCATGCTGGCAACACCAGAAAAACATACCTTGTCACTATAACTACTAAAAACACACTCTAATTTCATAATTTTATAACTGATATAGAGTGAGTGCCTTGGTTTGTCCCCCTTTGCTGACTACCCGGGTTGTGCCTTCCCCTGGGACACTGTCCCTCAGTGAGGGCTCCTCTGAGGGGACTCGCTACTGCCTCCATCTCCCACTGCCTTCCCTCTCTCCCCAGGGGCTTCTCCTCCTCTCCCAGGATCCCAGCTCTTTTCACCCTCCTCTACCAAAACCCTTTTCCTCACCTCTAAGTGTCAGCCCAGCTGCCTGGGGCAGTCCCACCATTTTCCCACACACTGACTTCCAGGAATCCCAGTTCCCACCCTTCCCTAAACGCTCGGTGCCCTCCTCTGCCTTCACACCCTGAGCTTTATCGCTCATTTACCTATTACTCCCTCTCCTTTTCCTTACACTTCTCTTTTATTCGCCTTCTGTCATCTTTATTTTCACCCTCCTTCCTAGATGCTGCCTTGAGCCAGCTGTGGGTGCCCAGGTGCCAGCAGTGTTGTGAGGGGCTTCCAGGGGCTGCCCCCGGGCTGTGAGGGAAGATGGGGGGGCTGTGAGGGGTGCCCCTAGTCGTGAGGGGCTCTGAGGGGCTGCCCTGGGTCGTGAATGGCTGTGAGGGGCTATCCCAGGTCAGTAGGGGAGATGGGGAGGCTGTGAGGGGACATGGGGGCTGTGAGTGGCTTCCAGGAGTTGCCTTCAGGCTGTGAGTGAAGATGAGGAGGCTGTGAGGGGCTGCCCCTGGTTATGAGAGGCTGTGAGGGTTGTGAGGGGCTGTGAGGGGCTGACCTGGCTTGTGAGGGGCTGCCCTCGGGCTGTGAGGGAAGATGGGGGGGCTGTGAGGGGCTGTCCTAGTTGTGAGGGGCTGACCTGAGTCATGAGGGGGCTGTGAGGGGCTTCCAGAGGCTGCCCCTGGGCTGTGAGGGAAGATGAGTGGACTGCAAGGGGCTGCCCAGGGTTGTGAGGGGAGATGGGGGCTGTGAGGGGCTACCCCGGGTGATGAGGGGCTGTGAGGGGCTGCCCCGGGTCGTGAGGGGCTTCCAGGTGCCTCCCCCCAGCTCTGAAGGGGAATGGAGCTGTGACGGCTTCCAGGGGCTTCCACTGGCTGCCCCCAGGCTGTGAGGGGAAGTAAGGGGGCTGAGAGGGGCTGCCCCAGGTTGTGAGGGGCTGTGAAGAGCTGCCCTGGGTTGTGAGGGGCTGCCCCAGGTCATGAAGGGCTTTCAGGGGCTGCCCTGCGTTGTGAGGGGCTGTGAGGGGCTGCTCTGGGTCATGAAGATCTTCCAGGGGCTGTCCTGGGTCATGAGGGGCTTCCAGGGGCTGTCCTGGGTTGTGAGGGGGCTGTGAGTGGAGATGGGGGCTGTGAAAAGTTTTCCCCAGACTATGAGGAAACATGGTGGGGGGGTTGTGAGGGGCTTCCACAGAGCCTGCTGCTGGTGCTGCTTCCAGCCAGTTCCAGCCATCCCAGCCTGGGGTTCCCCCCAGTCCCTCACCTCAGGGGAAGGGGCTTGAGAACAGACAAAATGTCGCCCAGCAGAGTTGTGAGGGGAAACCAGTGAGACCGAAGGGGAGAGGAAGAAGATGATGGCACATATCCCAGCTTTCTTTGGGATTCTTGTCAAAAAGCTCTTGAACACCTTGACAACTCACACATCATACTGTCAGCTCTAAACTTCTGATGAAAAATACATACATACATAAATTTATATGTCAACCCAAGGAGTATAAAAATATACAGGTGCTGTATATTTTGGTACACCAGTTCCTGAGAGTGCTGGCCACAACAACAGGGACTTCCTTGATTACCCACACATATTCTGGTTTATGTGGAAACTTTCACTCTTATTCCAGTTTTTCCACCAAATCACACAAAAATCAGGAACTCTTTCCTACGTGAATCAGGGTCTTAAATATTAAATCAGGATCTTTAACACTGAATCAGGATCTTTAATATCAGCGCACTTCAGACATTCCCTAGCACCAGTGCCTAATGTAATATCAGTATTTAAACCATCATCCCAACCTGGGTTGAAAACAAGGTATTTCTATATAGAAATACACCTTTCATTCCTCCTCAATGGGGAGAGAATGGCTCAACTACAGATCACAGATCTTAAACAACCGGAGTCAAGTTGCAAAAGCCGGTGTTAGCAGGTCAACAGTTTGAACTCCTTTCTCTACACATCTTCACTTGCCACCAGGTCAACACAAATATTTAAGGGCTGAGTGCAACTGTGAACAAAGAGAGCCAGTGCTGGCAAAGGGGCACGAATTCTTCCCCCTCACACAATGTGTCTCACACACATCACAACAATCTCTGCAAATCCTAGGGCCACTGTCCCCTCACTCTCTGGGATGAAATCTACTGGATGGTGGATCCAGGCCACGGGTCTGACACCTCCCGTGTGCTTTATTTGCTGGCAATTCGGAATTCTTTCAAAATTCCCCTACAAGGCTGACTCCACCCCTCCACATTTTTCATAATACTTCTCAGTAGCAATTTTAAGTTTTATTCCTACCAAATCTTGTTTCCTGAGGCTTGGTGCTTCCAGAATACTGTTCTGGAAATACAGAACTATAGAAACATGGGGTCTACAGACTAGTCAGATATAGAAGCATCAGCTAAATGCTGACATAGAGACATGGGACTTCACCTTTAATGCACTGCTTGAGAGAAACCCTTATCTAGTACACTCCCAGCCTGGCTCCAGCTGCTTGTCCTAACTCAGCAGCCCATTGCATGGACTACACAACAAACCAATTAACTTTGGCATTCCCAAAGTATGCCTACATGAGTATGTCAGTTTGGATTAGGAGTGTTTCGGAAGTTAACCTGAGGGATGACCTCGGGAGTGTATCCCAAGCACTCTGCTACCGAGAGACAGAGCTTGTGAGACCTGACTGGGGTAAACACTCCAGTAAATACCTGTTGAAGTAACAATTATAATTCTTCTTTTCCCCAGACTTATCATCAGCCAAGAGTAAGCAAGAAACAGGAGGAGTGTCATATATCATGTTCTGCTTTAACAAAAAATCTGGACTCCGGGCTCCTGGAGCTAAGGAGAAATTCCTTAACTTCCACCAGATGTAAAATACATATTTTCCTTTCAGGGCAGCTGCTGAAACAAACGTCTGACACTAAACAGTGAAGGCTACTGCAGACCTGATTTCATCCAGTCCCAGCATCCTCCAGAAAAGGTAAACAAACACTAAGTGTGTAGAGGATTAATGATCACTAACCAATATTTTCTTATGAGATCTGGGCACACTCATGGCATTACAACACTGAGCCATAATAGGAGAAGGCTACACCTGGATCAAATGGATCCTTCCTGACCATGGCACAGGAAGTTAATGCAGGAGCTAACCCCTGTCTGGAAGAGAAATTAGACTTGTGAATACCACAGATCACAAACCATGAGTTAAAAAATATAAATAGTAAAAAAAAAAAAAAATAATAAAAAAATTAAAAAATATATGGTATCCTGTGTCCTCGTTTCCCCACAGGATTTTGAAATCCATACTGAAGTATGTAAATCTTTCTGTTTTAGTGACATTAG